>NW_012102843.1:1300809-1307067 GCF_000951045.1 Mandrillus leucophaeus
TTGGCAAAGTAAGTTTTATGGCAAAGATGACTACCATAGAAGCTGAACATATTTACCTTATCTGTCTACCTGCCTGATATTTTGCAGATGGTCAGTCTGGTCAGCCCCCATTCTGTACATCCTATCAGAATGACGACCCATTAAATGCTTTGAAGAATAGCAACAACCATGATGTGCTTAGACAGGAAGACCAGGAAAATTTTTCCCAAATAAGCGCCAGCGTACAGAAAAAGGCCTTTAAAACAGCTGTACCCACTGAACAGAAATGTGACATTGACATTACCTTTGAGTCCGTGCCTAATTTGAATGACTTTAACCAAAGAGGGAATTCTAATGCTGCATGTAATCCACATTGTGCTGAATTATATACCAATCAGATGACCACTGAAACTGAAATGGCTATAGAGATTGAAAAGAACTCTTTGTCTTCAAATGTACCGAGTGAATCTCAATTACAGCCTGATCAGCCTGATATACCAATAACTTCATTTGTTTCACTTGGTTGTGAAGCTAACAATGAAAACTTAATTCTCTCTGGGAAAAGTTCTCAACTTTTATCCCAAGATACTTCATTAACTGGAAAGCCATCTAAAAAAAATCAATTTTGTGAAAATTCTAACGATACAATAAAACTTAAAACTACTTTTCATAGTTCCAAGTCACCAGATTCTAGTGAAATTCACAAGAGTAAAATAGAAATTAATGTGTTAGAACCAGTTATGTCACAGCTGTCAAACTGCCAAGATAATTCTTGTCTTCAAAGTGAAATACTACCTGTGTCTGTTGAAAGTTCACATTTAAATGTATCTGAACAACAAGTAGAAATTCATCTTCGAGATTCGCTCTCTTCTGCTAAACAACCATCTAATGATTCAACATCTGCTGAGTTAAATCATACAGAAAATGAAGCTCAGCCATCCAAGTCTGAGAATTCACAAGAGCCTTCATCTTCTGTAAAAGAAGAGAATACTATTTTTCTGTCTTTAGGTGGAAATGATAACTGTGAGAAAGTTGCAGTGATGCCTCCAGAAGGCACTCCTGTAGAAAACAGTCACTCTCTTCCTCCAGAATCTGTGTGTTCTTCAGTGGGAGATTCTCACCCTGAGTCCCAAAATACTGATGATAAACCTTCTAGCAACAACTCAGCAGAGATAGATGCATCAAATATCGTCTCGCTCAAAGTTATCATTAGTGATGATCCATTTGTTTCCTCAGATACTGAACTTACCAGTGCTGTTTCTAGTATTAATGGAGAAAACCTGCCAACTATAATCTTGTCTTCTCCTACTAAATCACCTGCTAAAAACGCAGAATTAGTTAAATGCCTGTCTTCAGAAGAAACTGTAGGTGCTGTTGTATATGCTGAAGTAGGGGATTCAGCCTCAATGGAACAGAGTCTTTTAGCATTCAAATCTGAAGACTCTGCAGTAAACAGCACTCAGAATGAAGATGGCATTGCCTTTTCAGCTAATGTTACACCGTGTGTTTCCAAGGATGGAGGATATATACAGTTGATGCCGGCCACAAGCACAACTTTTGGCAATTCAAATAACATTCTGATAGCTACCTGTGTGACTGATCCAACAGCCTTAGGAACATCTGTGAGTCAGTCTAATGTAGTGGTGTTGCCTGGAAATTCTGCACCTATGACTGCCCAACCTCTGCCACCTCAGTTACAGACACCACCAAGGTCAAACAGTGTATTTGCTGTCAACCAAGCTGTGTCACCAAACTTTTCACAAGGTAACTTTAATAACATAGTTGAAATTCGTTTCTCTGGGTTGGGATCTAATTTCTTTTGTATGTGTTGTTATTGACTAGGAAGTAATAACTCATGGGTAGATGGTATGAGAAAAGATTCTGAAATTTGTGATTATGCTGCTTCTTTATGCTAGCTAATTCAAACTTTTTTTTTTTCTTAATCTAGTAAGCTGTGGGTTTTAGTGGGTTTTTTTCTTTTTTCTGTTCACAAATACTTCTCAATCTATGTGCTAATAAGTTACAAGAAACAGAAAAGACAGACTAATTCATCACATAGCTGTATAAAACCCAGTGGTGTGGGGGAATTGTTAAAAATAGCTCTTATAGTCATGGTCTTCAGGGAACTTATCTATTTGGAGAAACTTTCCAGAAAAACTTGAATTTCGGCCTGGTGTGGTGGCTCACGCCTGTAATCCCAGCACTTTGGGAGGCCGAGGTGGGGCGATCACCTGAGGTCAGGAGTTTGAGACCAGCCTCACCAACATGGTAAAACCCCATTTCTACTAAAAATACTAAAAAATGAGCCAGGCATGGTGGCAGGCGCCTCTAATCTCAGCTACTCGGAGGCTGAGGCAGGAGAATCTCTTGAACCTAGGTGAACCCAGGAAACAGGTTTCAGTGAGCCAAGATCATGCCATTGCACTTCAGCCTGGGCAACAAGAGTGAGACTCTGTCTCAAAAAAAAACAACACTTGAATTTCTTCTTTTATAAAATCCTAATTTTTCACTGCCTTTCACCTTCTAGAATTGATCTCTGTCTTTAAAATCCTTTGTTTATGGCTGGGCGCAGTGGCTCATGCCTGTAATCCCAGCACTTTGGGAGGCCGAGGTGGGCAGATCACCTGAGGTCAGGAGTTCGAGACCAGCCTCGCCAACATGGTGAAACCCCGTATCTACTAAAAATATAAAAATTAGCTGGGCATGGTGGCAGGCACCTGTAATCCCAGCTACTTGGGAGGCTGAGACAGAAGAATCGCTTGAAGCTGGGAGGCAGAGGTTGCAGTGAGCCAAGACCGAGCCACTGCACTTCAGCCTGGGCAACAAGAGTGAGACTCTGTCTCAAAAAAAACAATCCTTTATTCATAGGGGCTCTTGTGGCATTTATTGCCTGCTGTGTTATATGTAGTTAGTGATTGATATGCCTGTCATATTGATAATTTTTTGTTGTATATTCTTCAGGGATAGCGCTTATGGCACATTTATTTACATTTCCTTATGTGTTGGTTCCCAAGCTTCTCTCCTTTCCCTTTTTGTTACATTATAGACATACAATAAAATTTCATTAAATATCAACAATTAGTATTAAACCTAATGGGTCTGTTTTAAGTGCCGTTACAAATTACATAAAGGAGAGGTTGGAATTAGTGGAGAATGTGGGGCTTGAGCTAAAGCTTAAAGAATGAAGGTAGGATTTGGAGTTAAAGCAAGGAGGTTTTTATAACTTACAAAATCTATAAGGTATAAAGAGAAGCAGTACAAGCATAGATAGACCATAGTGGGTTGCATGAAAATGAGGGGATCAACCTGGCAGTAATGTATTAGGCAAAAGTTTGTTTATGGGACGGGACTAAATTACAGTAGCCACAAACTATGTTGTTGACTTCTAAGGACCATATAGACATTGTAATTTTCCCTCCATAGTTTTGTCCAGTTACGTGCTTACCTTACTTTTGATCAATACCATTGAGATATGTAATAGGTTGGGGTTATGAGCATAGTCCTGGCTATAAATATTCAGTTGGGGTTCTAATTTTCTGGCCTAAGGTTCAGACTTGAAACATTCACCACTCATTTTCTAACTAGTTTCAGTATTTCTAGAGGAATCAGATATGATTGTAATGTGTCTTGGCTGTAGAGTCTTATGCTTGATCAACGTGGTTCACTGACTGAATAACATAAGACCACCTTAATATTTGGATTGACTTTTTCTTAATTTGTTAGCCTTGCTGTTTTTCCTAAAACTGTTTCAGTTTTGTTTTTTGTTTTGTTTTGTTTTGTTTTTGGAGAGTGGATTGTAAGGAAGAGGGATTGTTGATAGAATTTATTTCAAAGCAGTAATTAATTTGTGCCAAACATTTGTTTGTTTTGTGCCAAAGTATTTGAGAGGAAATCTTATTTTAACAGTAACTGTTTTTTTAGGATCTGCCATAATAATTGCCTCTCCAGTCCAGCCTGTACTCCAGGGAATGGTAGGGATGATCCCAGTATCTGTGGTTGGGCAGAATGGAAATAACTTTTCTACTCCTCCTCGGCAGGTAAGATTTATGAACTGAAAATGGTGTGGTGATGCTTTTCAAGCTTAGTGTAATTAATGACTTTTTCTCTTCTAGGTTCTTCATATGCCTTTGGCAGCACCTGTATGCAATAGAAGTATCCCTCAATTCCCCGTCCCTCAAAAATCTCAGAAGGCTCAGGGACTAAGAAACAAGCCTTGTATAGGTACCATTTTTAAATTCATTAATGTCAACTTTGTTTGTATGTTCATTTGTTTGCAGCAACACCTAAATGTTTTCTTTTTGAATATCCAAACCGTTTTACCAACAAGTGATCACCCTACATTTGCTAGTAACAGATGTCATAATGCAGCCAACTGTCTACTGAACAGCTTTGGTTCTGAGAAAATTGTTTCGTTTGTTGAATCTGTTAGGTTTTGCCCAGTAGTCCTTGGTTTATTCTTTGCAGCTTCCCTAAGTTAAGTATAATCCCTATTTTTCCCAACAACTTTCAAGTGTTTAGTGAATGCCTCATATAATTGTTTGAGACTTTAGAGCACTTCTTCTTGTATTTTAGAGTGTATATAAACTACTTGGGGATTTTGTTAAATGCAGGTACTGAATTAATAGGACTGGTACAGCGCCTGAAATTCCTCGTTTCTAACAGCTTCTAAGCAATGCCAGTGCTACTGGTACTGGACCACACTTGAAGCAAGGCTTTAAAGTTTGCAAATTACCTTCCTGTGTTTCCTGTTTTAGCCATTGTCCCAACCATCTGTTTACTTATTTGAAAAACCTGGTAGTCACTCTTAAAACACATTTTTCCTCTCCTTCTTAGTTCAAGTATTTGTCATTTTTCATCTAAGTTGTATCAATAGTGTCTTGTAGTCTCCCTTTTAGTCTTTGTTGTTTCGGTGCACCTTGTGTCTGCTGGCTGAGTGACTTTTTTTTCCCCTAAAATACAAATCTGAATATGTTGCTTCCCTGCCTAAAAACTTTCAGCAACTCCCCTTTGCCCACAGGATAAAATTGAAATTTCTCAGGGTGACATATATGCATACATTTGTCATCTAGTCACTTCGACCTCTCCATTCTCATCTCTTACCACTTCTCAGCATGGACCCTTTGTACAGACTATAGTTGCTGCTCACCTTATACTTGGTGATCTTTCTTGTCCCTCTACCTTTACCAATGCTATCTCTTCTACCTAAAATTCCCCCTTCTTACCCAGCTCTTACCCTCAATCTGGTTCTTATTTATCCTTCAAACTTAACTTAAATGTGACTTTATCCTAGGAAGCATTTTTAACCAGCGGTGGCTAAGGTGGATATTCCGGTTTTATTTTTTTTCTTTAATTCTTATTGATACCTATGCTATAGCACTTAACACATTACATTGTATTTCTTCTCAGTAGTGTGTCTCAAATGCGCTCATTATACAGAGAACTCACTAAATCCTATCATCAAATCAGCCTTTCCTTAAGCTAAACAGTATACATCTATTGATGTAGGCTTAAGTTGCATTTTGACTTATTGAGGCACCCTCTTAGACTTAGGTCATGTTATAGCTACTCTATATGATCTCTTATGTTCTTTCTCATAACTAGTTCATTCCTTTTAATGGCCATTTGATAGCTATCACATAAATGTATTTTATGTATCTCCTATCAGTGGACTTTTCAGATGTTTTCAAGGTTTTTGATCTGACATGCAATGATAGGAGGAACACCTTTGTAAATGCCTCTGTGTGAACCCATATGAGAGTTTCTTTGGGGGCTTATTCCCAGAAATATTTGGATACACTGGATATTCATAGAGAAGAAAGTTTATACTTCTACCATTACTTTCCCTGCTTCCCTCACAACACTACCAATATTTGATACCATGTGATATTTTTACCTTTTGCCACTTGATGGATGTAAAATGGTAGTATCTCATATCATTCTTTTGCTCTATTCTCATTACTAATAAAATTTGGAATCCTCTCTTATAACTATAAATAATATTTTCCCTTCTCTGAATTGCTTATTCATATCCTTTTCCTACTTCTCTATTAAATTTCCTGTCGAGGTGTTATACTTTTATTAGTAACATATCACAGATGTCTTCACAATCTGACACTTGTTTTTATCCCTTACAAAGTTAATACCAGAAAAAAACATTGGTGAAGTTAAGCATCCACTTATGATAAAAGCTTTTAAAGGCTATCTATAGTAAACATCATGGGTTCCCTTTAAAGCTGTGACTAACACAAGGATACTGATTCCCATCCTGTATGTAATAGG
>NW_012102843.1:1307117-1310095 GCF_000951045.1 Mandrillus leucophaeus
TTCTTCTTGTATTTTAGAGTGTATATAAACTACTTGGGGATTTTGTTAAATGCAGGTACTGAATTAATAGGACTGGTACAGCGCCTGAAATTCCTCGTTTCTAACAGCTTCTAAGCAATGCCAGTGCTACTGGTACTGGACCACACTTGAAGCAAGGCTTTAAAGTTTGCAAATTACCTTCCTGTGTTTCCTGTTTTAGCCATTGTCCCAACCATCTGTTTACTTATTTGAAAAACCTGGTAGTCACTCTTAAAACACATTTTTCCTCTCCTTCTTAGTTCAAGTATTTGTCATTTTTCATCTAAGTTGTATCAATAGTGTCTTGTAGTCTCCCTTTTAGTCTTTGTTGTTTCGGTGCACCTTGTGTCTGCTGGCTGAGTGACTTTTTTTTCCCCTAAAATACAAATCTGAATATGTTGCTTCCCTGCCTAAAAACTTTCAGCAACTCCCCTTTGCCCACAGGATAAAATTGAAATTTCTCAGGGTGACATATATGCATACATTTGTCATCTAGTCACTTCGACCTCTCCATTCTCATCTCTTACCACTTCTCAGCATGGACCCTTTGTACAGACTATAGTTGCTGCTCACCTTATACTTGGTGATCTTTCTTGTCCCTCTACCTTTACCAATGCTATCTCTTCTACCTAAAATTCCCCCTTCTTACCCAGCTCTTACCCTCAATCTGGTTCTTATTTATCCTTCAAACTTAACTTAAATGTGACTTTATCCTAGGAAGCATTTTTAACCAGCGGTGGCTAAGGTGGATATTCCGGTTTTATTTTTTTTCTTTAATTCTTATTGATACCTATGCTATAGCACTTAACACATTACATTGTATTTCTTCTCAGTAGTGTGTCTCAAATGCGCTCATTATACAGAGAACTCACTAAATCCTATCATCAAATCAGCCTTTCCTTAAGCTAAACAGTATACATCTATTGATGTAGGCTTAAGTTGCATTTTGACTTATTGAGGCACCCTCTTAGACTTAGGTCATGTTATAGCTACTCTATATGATCTCTTATGTTCTTTCTCATAACTAGTTCATTCCTTTTAATGGCCATTTGATAGCTATCACATAAATGTATTTTATGTATCTCCTATCAGTGGACTTTTCAGATGTTTTCAAGGTTTTTGATCTGACATGCAATGATAGGAGGAACACCTTTGTAAATGCCTCTGTGTGAACCCATATGAGAGTTTCTTTGGGGGCTTATTCCCAGAAATATTTGGATACACTGGATATTCATAGAGAAGAAAGTTTATACTTCTACCATTATTTTCCCTGCTTCCCTCACAACACTACCAATATTTGATACCATGTGATATTTTTACCTTTTGCCACTTGATGGATGTAAAATGGTAGTATCTCATATCATTCTTTTGCTCTATTCTCATTACTAATAAAATTTGGAATCCTCTCTTATAACTATAAATAATATTTTCCCTTCTCTGAATTGCTTATTCATATCCTTTTCCTACTTCTCTATTAAATTTCCTGTCGAGGTGTTATACTTTTATTAGTAACATATCACAGGTGTCTTCACAATCTGACACTTGTTTTTATCCCTTACAAAGTTAATACCAGAAAAAAACATTGGTGAAGTTAAGCATCCACTTATGATAAAAGCTTTTAAAGGCTATCTATAGTAAACATCATGGGTTCCCTTTAAAGCTGTGACTAACACAAGGATACTGATTCCCATCCTGTATGTAATAGGCCAGTGTTTCCAACACCAGTAAATTAATTATTAAGTAATCAGTCTTTTCCCCCAGACATCTGATTATACTTCCACCGTAAACAAGGTCCCATACATATGTGGTTCCAGACAGTACAGTAAGAAAATGGAACTGGGCCTTGTGGCTTATCCCCATAATCCCGCACCTTGGAAGGCCGAGGCAGGAGGATTGCTTGAGTCTAGGAGTTTGAGACCAGCCTGGGCAATATAGTGAGACCATGTCTCTAGAAAATAATTTTTTTAAAAGTAGCCAGCTGTGGTGGCAGATAGTAGTCCCAACTATTCGGGAGGGTAAGGCAGAAGGATTGCTTAAGTCCAGGAGGTTGAGGCTCTAAATGAGCCATGATCGTGCCACTACACTCCAGTCTGGGCAACAGTGAGACCCTGTCTCAGAAAAGAAAAGAGATAGGTGTAAAGATTTGAAGAGAGGGAATTAAACTGTTATGGAAAATGAAGTGATTTTTATACAATAAAGCCACAGGGAGTTAATAGAAAAATTAATAGAACTAATAATTCAGTAAGGTTGCCAGGTATGATTAATTTATTAAAATTGTGTTTTTAGTTGCCAGCAATAAACACCTATTAAATGTAATAGAAAATAAGATACTGTTTATAATGACCACAAAAATGATAAAGTATAAAGGAAGTAACCTAACCAAAAATGTTAGAAATGGGGAATATTTGAAATTTTTCATAAAGGATATGTAAATAGAAGAGAACCATGTTCATAGGTTTGAAAATTTAATAGTGTAAAGATTGCAGTTCTTCCAAGTTGAATCAAAAATTCAATATAATTTTCCTTTAAAATCCCAGTAGAATATTTTGCGAGGTGGGAAAAACTATAAAATCTATGAGAAAGAATAAAAGTCCATGACTAGCCAAGATAGAAGAGCAGAGGACAGACTCATTCTACCAAATAATAAAATGTTGCAAAGCCACAGTAATTAAAAGAAAAAGACAAATGGAACAAGATAATTTAGAAAGAGACCTTGTACATGGTAATGTTAACATCAGAAGTCAGAGCAAGATGGATGGTATAATACATGAAATGTATTGATCATTAAATATATAATATATAGAGAAGAAAGTAGATCCCTTCCTCATACAAAGATGAAGTCCAAGATGATTAAAGACCTAAAAGTAAAAAGTCAAACAATTAAATGATAGAAGAATGTATGAGAGAATATTTTTACGACATTGGGATAAAGGATTTCTTTATGCTGCTAGAAATAGTTT
>NW_012102843.1:1314671-1318962 GCF_000951045.1 Mandrillus leucophaeus
CAGGCTGGTCTTGAACTCCTGACCTCAGGTGATCTGCCTGCCTCCGCCTCCCAAAGTGCTGGGATTACAGGCATGAGCCACTGCACCCAGCCCGTGCCTTTCCACTCCTAAGACTTATTTTTGCTTCAACCAACCTCTCCCATAGCCACATCTTGAATTTTTCACCTTTTTATTAGACTTACAAGATTTTTAAAGGCCAGTGATGTGTCTCAAAACACATTCGTTTCCATATACCCATTGAATTCCTCTTCATCCAGTGATAGCTTTTCTTACTTAAATCTTCACCTTTCACCTGAGCTTGTATCTTCTTTCTGGATTCACTTCCTTTGCAAAACAGCCTAGAGCCCAGAAGCCACCACATCAGCCACTTTTGCCAGTACTTTTAATAACCTGCATATACACATTCTTCTACACATGCACTGGCTACTCTACAGCCCTTGATCTGTCCAGCCAACTATCTCAGCTTTTATACCTGGGCTTCCTAGTATTGCCTTAGAAGTGCTACCATTCCCTACCACTTAAAAATGCATTTCTCACACACCTTCCACTTAGCAATCAATTTAAATGTCTGCCTGTCTGCTTTCTCTTCTGTTCCTCCTTCAAACTATTCCAGTCTTGCACAGCACGTCTCAAATCTAGTCCTGCTCCTCCTCGCTCTTAGCTCCTGGTTTTATTTTCCATCTTAACCAGTATTAAACTTCACTTTCTGATCATCACTTTCATTCAGTACATACCTATTCTGCTTCCAAAATCATCCTTTCTTAAATAACTGTCTTTCATTCTTTCCAAGGTTAATGCAGTCTACATGTGCTCCAGATTCTTCTATATATCTTTCATCTTTTCCTGTTTGGCTTCTCTCCCTAGCTATAAACATAGGTTTGTCCCACCTGCTGACCTTTTATCTTAATCTCTTAACCTCTCTTAATCTTCCATTTCTTCATTCAAATTATTGTCTTTTCTCGTATATTTACTGAAACTGTCTACACAAAGGTCACCAGTAGCCTCCTAATATTGCATTATGCATTGAAACTTTTCCATTCTTACCTTACTTTGCTTTCCCTATACTGTTGATACTGCAGTGGCTTCTGGAGCCATAACTAAACTATTCTCCTCCCTTGCTAATTTTGTGTAACTCAGGGCCTTCAAACTCTACATATTTCTCACCTCTCTTCCTCAAAGACTTCTGCTTAGTGTTTTTCCCCTTGGTTAATGTCACAATTTATTTTTTTCCTTTACTTTTTGTAATGCAAATGCCCATTATTGTCTCTCAGACCCTCATCATCTCTTACCTGAAATGTAACCATCTACACAGAGTTTCTATTTCCAGTTTTCTGTCTTCTCAATTCCATCTTCCACACTATTGCCAGATTGATCTTCCAAAAACATAAACCTATTCATGCATCTTCACTATTTAACACTCTTAAAGGGGCCGGGCATGGTGGCTCACTCCTGTAATCCCAGCACTTTGGGAAGCCGAAGAGGGTAGATCACATGAGGTCAGGAGTTTGAGACTAGCCTGGCCTACATAGTGAAACCCTTTCTCTACTAAAAATACAAAAATTAGCCAGGCGTGGCAGTGTGCACCTGTAATCCCAGCTACTCGTGAGACTGAGGCACTAGAATTGCTTGAACCCAGGAGGTGGAAGTTGCAGTGAGCCAAGATCATGCCATTGCACTCCAGCCTGGGCAACAGAGAGAGACTCTGTTTCAAAAATAAATAAATACATAAATAAATAAATCTCTTAAAGGATTGCGTCTGAAACCTTTTGCATAATACATAAGGTTCTTCATAATCTCATCTTTGCTCTTCTTTTTAGTTTTGATATCTTGCTGCTCTCACACATAAACGCTGAAGCTTGTGGAAATTAAAATATGGCTATTGAAACTCCAGTGCATGTGCTCTGAGTGACATAGGCTTGTAAACACGATAGGTACTTGGACAGAATTTTAAAATAGATATAATCTGTTGTTTTCTTTAAGTGACTACCTGGATGTAAGTAGTACGTTATATGCTATATTGAGCATTGTAATTTGTAGATCCAAAGACTGGATTTATAATATTTGCCTGAACCAGGCGTGGTGGTTCACGCTTATAATCCAGCCATTTGGGAGGCCCAGATGAGCAGATCACTTGAGGCCAGGAGTTTGAAACTAGTCTGGTCAACATGGCAAAACCCCATCTCTACTAAAAACACAAAAAATTAACTGGGCGTGGTGGTGGGCGCCTGTAATCCCAGCTACTTGGGAGGCGGAGGCAGGAGAATCGCTTGAACCCGGGAGGCAGAGGTTGCAGTGAGCTGAGATCGTGCCACTGCACTCCAGTCTGGGTGACAGAGCATGACTCTGTCTCAAAAAAAAAAACAGACAGACAAACATAATGTTTGCCTGAAGTTGACGCATGTCATTTGCTCCATATCTGGATTTCCTCTGTAGCAGTGGGGAAATAGCCATCTTGTACTTATTTCAAAACTTCTTTTTAAAAGCTACTTTGTCAACATGTTCTATTTGCATGTTAGCTGTCATTTATTATATGTGATAATTGTCATCTGTTCCATCCTCTTTCAGAGGAGTGTATTCTTTTTCTCAGGAATGTTCATTTATAATTTCAGGAAAACAAGTAAATAATTCGGTGGATTCGTCAGGTCATTCAGTTGGATGTCATGCCCAAAGGTGAGTATAAAGTAGTTTCTATCATAGATTATTTGAATGCTCAGATTTAAAACATAAAGGATTTCTTTATGCTGCTAGAAATAGTTTTGTTTTGTTTTGTTTTAGAACTGAAGTTTCTGACAAGACTATTGCCACAGATCTTGGGAAGAAATCAGAAGAAACCACAGTTCCCTTCCCAGAAGAGAGTATAGTTCCAGCTGCTAAACCATGCCACAGACGTGTACTCTGTTTTGATAGCACTGCTGCTCCCGTGGCAAATACACAGGGGCCAAATCATAAGACGGTGTCCCAAAACAAAGAAAGGAATGCAGTCTCTTTTCCTAATGTTGACTCACCCAATGTATCCTCCACCTTAAAACCCCCTTCTAATAATGCTGTCAAAAGAGAGAAAGAGAAGCCTCCTCTGCCTAAGATTTTATCTAAATCGGAAAGTGCCATTAGCCGGCATACCACCATAAGAGAAACTCAATCAGAAAAGAAGGTTTCACCAACAGAAATTGTGCTTGAATCTTTCCATAAAGCAACAGCTAATAAGGAGAATGAATTATGCAGCGATGTAGAAAGGCAGAAAAATCCAGAAAATTCGAAACTATCTATTGGGCAGCAAAATGGGGGTTTGCGAAGTGAGAAATCTATAGCTTCACTGCAAGAAATGACCAAAAAACAAGGCACATCTTCAAACAATAAAAATATCCTTTCAGTAGGTACAGCTGTGAAGGATCTAAAACAAGAACAAACTAAATCCACCAGTTCTTTGATTACCACAGAAATGTTACAGGATATACAGAGGCACAGCTCAGTAAGTAGGCTTGCTGAGAGTAGTGATTTACCTGTACCCCGGACACCTGGCTCAGGGGCAGGGGAAAAACATAAAGAAGAACCTATAGATATTATCAAGGCCCCCTCTAGTAGGCGTTTCAGCGAAGACAGTAGCACATCAAAAGTAATGGTCCCTCCTGTCACCCCAGACCTGCCTGCCTGCAGCCCTGCCAGTGAAACAGGCAGTGAAAACAGTGTAAATATGGCTGCCCACACATTAATGATTCTCTCCAGGGCAGCCATTTCTAGGACTACTTCAGCAACTCCTCTGAAAGATAACACACAACAGTTTAGAGCATCTTCAAGGAGCACCACAAAAAAGCGGAAAATTGAGGAATTAGATGAACGTGAGCGAAACTCTCGTACTTCTAATAAAAATCTTACAAATTCATCAGTACCAGTGAAAAAGAAGAAAATTAAGGCAAGTTTAAAAGTTTTAATTTCCAAACCACACTTTTTTTCCCCTTTAATAATTAGAGAATTCAGCAGTTCTTGCCACAACTTAATTGAATGTTATGGCTAAGACAGCTTTTAGATTTCATTGACAAAGTACATTGTCCAGCAGTGTTAATGTGGTATGCGCAGGGTGTCCAGGTTAAACAGCATTTTCAGAACAACTGCTGAGGCATTTGTTTATAAACATCTTTCCAGAGGAAAAAAAATAGTTTTTGTTTCTTGGTAGAACTCAAGTTTTTTCAGGAGCATGACATAGTCATGAAAGATTGGGAAACACTATTAAACACTTGTGTGGAATTACCAAGTAATAAAGGACTTTGTTCTTAGATCTTCAGTTCCCTCCCCC
>NW_012102843.1:1319572-1328970 GCF_000951045.1 Mandrillus leucophaeus
CTATTACCCACTGGAGTACAGTGGCACGATCTCGCCTCACTGCAACTTCTGCCTGAGTTCAAGCAATTCCCTGCCTCAGCCCCCGAAGTAGCTGGGATTACAGGTGTCTGCCACCACACCAGGCTAATTTTTGTATTTTTAGTAGAGATGGGGTTTCACCATGTTGACCAGGCTGGTCTTGAACTCCTGACCTTGTGATCCACCCGCCTTGGCCTTTGAGGGTGCTGGGATTCAGGCGTAAGCCACCACGCCTGGACATTTTTTCTATTCTTTTAATTTTTTTTATAGAGACAGGGTTTTGCCATGTTGCCCAGACTGGTCTTGAAGTCCTGAGCTCAGGTGATCTGCATGCCTTGGCCTCCCAAAGTGCTGGGATTACAGGCATGAGCCATTGCACCTGGCCTTACATATGTTTCTTCTTTAAGCATGGTTGTCTCTAGGAAGGCAATGCAGGGATAGCATTGATAAATGAAATCCATTTATTTTCAATTTGGTTAGCTATTTAGTAAGTGAATTGAATAGAAAGTGTTTAAAATATCATAGAGGAAGTATGGTATCAGGGAAATAATTTAGGCTTTGTTGCCCTACAAGTCTGGATTTGAATCCTGCATCTACTGTTTTTTGGTCCTGTGATCATGATTAAGTCTGTAGCCTCTCTGAGTTTCAGCCTCATCACTTGACATGATATTACCAGATTATCTTAGGCTGTGAAGTCTAAATGTAGTATATACATAAAGTATCTGATGTATATTAAGTTTTGGAACTGACAAGTAGAACCTGTTACTCGAAACATCTATTAGTAAAGCTTTCTTAGCAGTAATAACCACCTAACATAGAAAGCATGTTCTATCTTGTCTCATTCAACATTCAGATACTCTGGATTTGTATAATGTCTTTTGTCATAAACTAACATTCAGGTGCTATAGAAGTATATTTAATTAACTTAGGGTTTATAAAACTTGTCTCTACTTCTCTATAGAAGTAAAATTCTACTAGACTACAAAAGTTTGACAATTTCAGTAGTATGTGAAAGAACCCAATACGCTGTTTTAGGTGACTTACTAAGAAAGCATTTTGGCCTTGTTTGAGTTTATTTTTTCTCTCTCTCTTTCAACAGAAAAAGAAGCTTCCCAGTTCATTTCCAGCAGGAATGGATGTAGACAAATTTTTATTATCATTGCATTATGATGAGTAAACATTCTGGGCACATAAGAACAGTAGGTGTTCAAAACTCGTATCCCTTAAACTGAGTGTAGGGAATGGGATATTGACAGAATTTGAAAGCGTGACCTGCACTTTGATTGTACTGAAATTTCACTTTATATCTAAATCATGCTGTTTCTAAAACAGCTTCCTAGTTTGTAAATAGACTTACTTGGTTTATTTTTATTTTGGGAAAAACATTTGCAGAAATGTAAGTAAAGCCAATCTGCAAAACTGTATAGCTTTGACAATTCCATATTGTAATGTAAATACTGTGTAAATCTTGTTGAAATAGAGGTTAAATCAACCTAATGTGTTTTTTGACTTCTTATCATCCCTAATTCTAAAACTTATCTGCAATAGTTTCTCACTTATTTTGGAGGAAAATGATGCTTACTCTTATAAATTACCTTCAGTAACTGTTCAACAAGACATTTAAATACACAACCACTAAGTACTACAAAATGATAACCACCTCAACTGATAGCAAAATATCTAATTAGAAATCAATAGTTTGATGAGTTTTTTCCTAGAGTGAATACTACCCCTTTCTTATAATTGCTGTAAGTATTATATTTCTGGAATTTTACACTTTACCTATTTCTTCTGATCCCTCTGTTCTCTGTTTTAAAGAGAGAATTTTGTAAACCATTTATTGAATGTTCTGATGTTTCATTTATAACTTTTAAGATTTTTACAGGACTTTAAGTGGTTAGACTATTGAGCCATAAAAAGTTTGGTTTGTAGTAGAGATTTCTCGGTATGTACTTTTCCCCTAAATGCTGGGGATTTAAAGAATTGCACTAATTCATAGAACTCTTTACATTGTAGTGACCAATGCACATATAATTTAAATCTTGTATTCTATGTGAAAGTTTATGTGGAGGATTATCTTCTGGTGTTGTGTCCATCATAAGATGTAAAAAGAGAAATCATAGTTTTATATTTTAGTTTCTCCTACAATGGGGTATGTTAAATAACTATATCTATACTTACATACAGTGTATTGTCTGTGTCCCTTAAAGTGTTACAAAGAGTTTCTCTCAAAAGGTCCTTAAGAAGAGTGAGAGATGAGAGAGGTGCCTTCTCTGTATTAGACTCACACACATCAGTCAAGTTGACGAATTGGTTTAAACTTTTAAATGAGAACAGAAATTATAATTAGTACCTGACCAATTGTGCCTAGATATTAAAGTATGTTCTCTTTAGTACTTTCTGTTCAATTAAATGTCAGTATATTAGAGATTTTTTTCTACAGGTATATATTTTGTTAAAGAGTCACTTTCCTCAACCATTTTTTTGTACTGGGCCTTAAAAAAAATCCATCCAACCTTAACACAGCATTTCTCAGTGTAGAAATCATGTCTTCTTAATTGCTGAACCTTACTGCAAAAACTTGTAATGCAAGAAATTTTTTGATGTGGCAGTGGTCTATTCCTGAGGAACTAAATATCATATAGTTAATGTTTATTTAACTCAACTTGAGATTGTACTACAGTTAGGTTTGAATAAATATTTTCATTAACTTCAAAAGTTTGAATTACTTTACATTGGCAGTCTTGTTTAGAAACTGATTAAATTCCTTTGCAAGTCAATTCTTCCTCTTTTTTGGGAGTTTGTACAATGCTGAAAATCACATTTTCTTATTCAATTCATACTTGGGTATGCTAAGTACTGAAAATTCATATGCAAATAAAATAAGTTGAGTTTCTTCAAGATTCATAATTAACTAACCAGGAACCGCTAAATAAAGTCAAAAGATAACTTGCATTTGGAGCTTTTATGTTCAAAGGCAAGATCATATCCCCATTTTACCTTAAAAGTCCACAGGTCCTGGACTTCATTATACTATTGTACCTGGTAACCTATTTGAATACTTAAATGCCCAGTGGCTGCATTTCAGGGTTGATGTATACTACAACAATCCATAGCTGTTTTTATAATTACATGTAAGGATCCAGTCTATTGTTTGGATATTACTTAGAGGTTAATGCAGTCAGTGTATGCCAAATCTGAGAAGTGTTGTTAAGTAAAATCTTGTTACAGATTTAGCCCTGGATATTATTAGAACTATAATGTGTTGAAATTGCACATGAGAAAAGCATCCATCAGCATTCGTGCAAAGGCTACATGTCATGACTATTAGGAGTAATTTCAAAAGCATGTTACGATATATTCTGCATTCATCCTTTCTCTGGTCATCTTTCAGGCTCAGGCCCAGCTTTCTGAAATTACATAAGTTTTGACTTTATTATTATTTATTTTGCTGCTTCCTTTAAACAATGGACTCATTGTGTAGTTTTTTTCTTTTTATAAATGTTATCATTTTGTCATACTTTTTGTCTTTTTTCGTAAATTTGTATCTACATTGTTGAATTCATTATACATATAGTTTCCTAATGCTTTTTGTTTTTTTGAGAGAGGGCCTCACTCTGTTGCCCAGGCTGAAGTACAGTGGCAAAATCATGGCTCACTGCAGCCTCGACCTCCCAGGCTCAAGTGATCCTCCTACCTCAGCCTCCCGAGTAGCTGGGACTACAAGCATATTCCATCGTACCCAGTATTTTTGTTTTTTTGTTTTTTTGTCTTTCGGAGAGATGGTGTCTCACTATGTTGCCCAGGCTAATCTCAAACTCTTGGACTCAAGCAGCCCTCCTGTCTCAGCCTCCCAAGTGTTGGAATTACAGGCATGTGAGCCACCTCATCCAGCTGCTACTTTTACTTCCAATAATATAAAGCTTTTTCCTTTTTTCAGCTATTACAAACAAAAACAGCAGTGAGCATTTTTGTAAATAAACATTTGTTTATGTTAACTATTTCCTTAGAAATTTTAGAGAGTAGAATTACCAAATCAAGAAGTTAGTGTACCTTTTTTTAAGGATCTCAGTATATTTTGCCATATGCTGCTATTAAACTTGCATCAGTTTACATTTCTACCAGCAAATTGTCATTTTTTTGCATAGCATATGCTTATCCATTTCCAGAGGCATATTCAACTATATCATCACCTGTTTCTAGGTTTGTATTTCCTGATTTGGTAAAATTAGGAGTTAGCTCCTAATCTATTTGTTACTTGTTTTGGTACCTGATAGGAAAAAAGGGTCAATGTACATTTTTTCCCTAAATATTTAACTGCTTGATAATTTGTTCACTTGACAATTTAACCACTGCACAGTTTGTTCAGATAAGCTTTCCTTTCCCCTGCTCATTTATTTAAGATGTCTGTCTTATCCTACACTGATTAACAATCTCTTATTCACAATTCTAAAACCCAAAAGGTTCTGGCAATCAGTTTTTTTCCCCTAGATTTAACATCAGAACTCATTCTGTGGCAAACCTGACCTGAAATGACACGAGGCCACTTAACAGTCTTTATCTCATTTATAGTAATGTTGATTAGTCTGCTGTTCCAGACTCAACTGGGGGGGGCATATGGTACATACATTTAGTTTTTAGAAATCCAGAATATTCTGGTTTATGAACCCCAGCTAACCCCAAAGGTGTATGATCAAAGATTTTGGACTTGTATTAAATGTATACACACATATACACACTATATGGTATGTGTATAGTCTATTCTGTGCCACTGATTAAATCATAACTTTTGTGTCCACTGTTACTGTTTTTGTTTTTTCAAGTACTCAGCCTTTTATGCTTCCTGATGAACTTTAGAATTACTTGTATTACTTCAAATTAAATTTCTATTGGAATATTTGAACTACATTAATGTCATAAGCTAATTCATAAAGAAGCAAAGGGTAAAGATCATATGGTATGTATCAAAGTGTTATACAGTTACCCCTATCAGAAATATCTTGCTAAACTGGGTGTTTTTGTTACTATTTTTAGAAAGCTCTTCTTTTCATAGTTTTAACTGGTTATTGCTGTGATGTAGGGATGGTCCTGCTTTATTAATATAAAATTTTTATGGAGACATATAAAGAGAAAAGTGCACCACTATAAATTCATGCCCTTCAGTGAATTTTCTTTAATACATCCACATAATCACTATGAACATTACCAGTACCCTAGAATAGTCATTATTGTGACTTCTAGCACCAGAGATTAATTTAGCTTTGTTTTCCTTAACGATATCAATGGATATATGGAATATATAATCTGTGAGAAACACTCATGTTTTGTATAATTCAGCTCAGTCATCCTCAATGCTGTGTATATATTCATTGTATTATATTACGGTTAATCTATTTTATAGATGGAAAAAGTTTATTATGAACAGACTGCTGTGAATGTTCTTGCACATTTTTTTGTGAATGCATTACACTTCTCAGTTGGATAGATACTTAGGAATAGGGTTGCTGGAACACAGCTGCATATATTCAGACATTCAGATTTTTTTATTTTCCATAATGGTTATGACAATTTATGCTATACTCACAGTATAGTAAGTTCTCGATACTCCGTGTTATTTCCAATGTTAGATATTTTCATTTTAGCGGTGTGTATTGGTATGTGTTGTAGTTTTAATTTGGTGTTGGTTTTTTGGGGTTTTATTTTTTTTTAATGAAGTTGAACACCTTTTCAAATACTATTTGGGCATCTTTTGTGGACAGTACAAGGTTTTTGCTCATTTTAGTATTGGGTTGTCTGCCTTTTTCTTACTGATTTTTAGTTGTTCTTTCTGTATTCTGGATACAGGTCCTTTTTCGGATGGATATTAGGTATCTGAGTATTTTCCCTTGTTATTCTTCTAAAAGCTTTATGGTTCAACCTATTTCATTTTGATTTGACCGTCTATCTGGAATTGATTTTCCACATTGATGTACAATTAACCCACACTATTTATTACCAAAGATTATCCTTTCCCAACTACATTGCACACTTTTCTCATAAGCTGGGAAATGTGTAGGTTTGTTTCTGGACTGTATTCTGTTCCATTGGTCTGCTTTAAGATGTGCTAATAACACACTATCTTAATTACTGTAGGAAATCTTTTTTTTTTTTTTTTTTTGAGACACAGTCTCACTCTGTCGCCCAGGCTGGAGGGCATCGGTGTGATCTCTGGTGACTGTAACCTCCACCTCCCAGGTTCAAGCAATTCTCCTTCCTGAGCCTCCCGAGTAGCTGGGATTACAGTTGTGCTCCACCACACTCAGTTAATTTTTGTATTTTTAGTAGAGACAGGGTTTCACCATGTTGTCCAGGCTGGTCTTGAACTCCTGACCTCAGGTGATCCACCCACCTCAGCCTCCCCAGGTGCTGGGATTACAGGCGTGAGCCACCATGCCAGGCCCAAAATCTTTTATATTTTAATTGCTATTTATTTTCTATACTGAGTGAAGTCTGTTAGTACTAATGGATTTACCAGTGCTACTTTTTAATTTACGAAGTATTATCTAAATAATTATTTTCCAATTTTATTTATTTTTACTACACTGATATTTGCACTTCCAGTGCAACTAATAATGATCAAAGTCTGCTTCATGGTCTTGTTCCTCATTTTAATGGCAATGTTAAGTATGTTTGCTTTTGTTAAGTATGTTTGCTTTTGTTTGTAGAATTTTACGTCAGAAGTACCTGTTCAACTTAATTGCCATGTTTAAGCATCAATTAAAATATTTTCATTGAACTCATGAATTTATTTTTATATTAGTGATTATTTTAAGTAAATTTGTTTTGTGAACATTTTATTTAAATGTTTTTGGTTTTTGTTTTTGAGACAAGGTCTTGCTATATTGCCCGGCTACAGTGCAGTGGCTGTTCATGGGCGCAGTCGTAGCCCACTATAGCCTTGAACTACTGGGCTCAAAGGATCCTCCTGCCTCAACTTCCTGAGTAGCTGGGACTACAGGTGCACACCAACACACCCAGTGAAAAGTTTACTTTTAATGAGATTGGTTTCAAACTTATGCCAGTTTTTAAAATGAATTTTAAACCTTTCCTTCTTTTTCTAGTTTATTTGAATATTGGGGATAATAAATAGTACCAGTGCTAAAATATGAAGTTTAAATTTTACATATATGTAAAAACACTTAGATTAATGCCTGGAACATAATAAGCACTTTAAGAACTAGTTGCTATTATAGCTGATGCTGTTTTTTATTTCTTTTTTCTGCAACAGTTTATTTAGAATGGGAAATAACTGTTCCTTGAGACTAAATTATCTAGGCCTGGAGGCTTTTGCTTAAACAGTTTTCCATTTTTTTTTTCTCCTCCTAAATTTCTTCCTGGCTGATTTATTATCTATTGAGGCTTTGAGCTTTTTTTTCCTGAGTCAAATATCACATTTTTTTCTAAATTTTGCTTTTGTTCTCTTTTAAATTAGATGTGATTTTTTTTTTTTCTGTCAAAAACACTTCTTAGATTCAACAGTTATATAGGAGTCTACTTTATTCTTTGTGCTTCCTACTTTCTCAGAGTCCTTTTTGCATGTTTATTTAACTTAAATTGAATAAACAGTTATCTGATTTTTTTTCCCCCCTTAAACCATGTAAGCATTTAAGGCTATGAATTTGCCTCTGATTTCAGCTTTCAGCAAAATTTGGAAGATGGGGTAAGTACTTTAATATTCATACATAATTATTTGTTAATAATGTAATAAATGATACCAGGCTCTTTTTTGCCTAAAATTTTTTTTATTGTGGTCAGGATAAGTTGCAGGTTTTATAAATGTTGCATGGGTGCTTAGAAACAGGTATTCTTGGCTGAGCATGGTGGCTCACACCTGTAATCCCAGCACTTTGGGAGGCCAAGGCAAGCAGATCACTTGAACCCAGGAGTTCAAGACCAGCCTAGGCAACATGATGAAACCCCATCTCTACAAAAAATTAGCTGGGCGTGGTAGTGCGCACCTGTGGTCCTAGCTACCAGGGAGGCTGAGGTGGGTGTATCACTTGAGCCCAGGAAGTCAAGGCTGCAGTGAGATGAGACCATGCCACTGCACTACAACCTGGGCAACGGAGCGAGACCCAATCTCAAAAGTTTTGAAAAAGAGAAATAGGTATTGTTTATAAAGGTAAAATTTGATATTTATTCAGTCTTACACCATTTGAATCCTGTCTTTCATACTTTTTTCACAAATGTTCAATCCATGAAACATTATTATCTTGATCATAGCTTTGGCTTTGTTTTCTGCATGGTCTATAGCCATCATAAAAAGTAGTTCTTTCCCGATTTTAACAGTTTCTGCCTTCTCATAATTTATGATACATGCCAACCCTTTTTACCTTTTTGTTTCTTTGTTTTTGAGACAGAGTTTCGCTCTTGTTGCCCAGGCTGGAGTGCAGTGGCGTGATCTCAGCTCACTGCAACCTCCACTTCCCTGGCCCAAATGATTCTCCTGCCTCAGCCTCCCATGTAGCTGGGATTACAGGTATGTGCCACAACGCCTGGCTAATTTTGTATTTTTAGTAGAGATGGGGTTTCTCCATGTTTGCCAGGCTGGTCTTCAAACTCCTGACCTCAGGTGATCCACCCACCTCGACCTCCCAAAGTGCTGGGATTACAGGCGTGAGCCACCACACCCAGCCTCTTTTTACTTTATAATTGGATTTTTAAGCTTTTGTCTTACAGTAACTTAAGATGTGGAACTGTAACAGTAACAGTCCATTGCCCATTGTGCGTGACAAGTCAGTGTGCAAGACCCTGGGCTGCAGCAAAGAAAGATGTTTAATTGCAGGGCCACTGAATGAGGAGACTAGAGGAAACTTCAGATCTGTCTCCCTGAGGCTTTAGGAAGTGGGCCAAGGTACAGCCTGTTTATTGCCTAGTTATAACTATATTTCTGTCTAGGACACAGCATGCAATTCTTATAAGTCCTGTGAGGGCAGTCTCAGAACTTGTCCTACTGGCGTTTACCTTTATTTAGCAGATAAAGATACATGTTACCGATATTTCACCATGTGAACCAAGGGGAACCAGGAGCTAGGTAAAATACGAGAAAAAAAGGAAAATACAAGGAAAAAAGGAAACTTAACACGTTTTAGAATACTTCACTGAAGGTAAGCAGTGCCTCCAAAGGTCAGTGATCTGGAAAACATTTGAAAAGTGCTCTTGACAATTCTGGGGAAAAAATGGAAAGGAAGAGAGAAAACATAGAGAACCAGAAAGTAAATGGTATTTCTTTTCTTTTCTTTGTTTAAGAGACAAGGTCTCCCTCTGTTCCCCAGGCTGGAGTACAGTGGCAAGATAATTTCACTGTAACCTTGAAGATCCCCCTTGGCCCTCTGAAGTTT
>NW_012102843.1:1330395-1341269 GCF_000951045.1 Mandrillus leucophaeus
GGAGGTTGCAGTGAGCCAAGATCGTGCCACTGCATTCCAGCCTGAGCTACAGAGCGAAACTCTGTCTCAAAAAAGAAAAAAAAAAGAAATACGCTCTTTAAAATCTTCCCCCTTAGGACTTAAAAATCTGAGTTTTTCTATTATCTCTATGTTTTCTGTTATGTTAGATTATTGCTTCAGAGTACCTTTTTTTTTTTTTTTTTTTAAAGAAACACCATTTAAGCTGGGCATGGTAGCATGTGCCTATAGTCCTAACTACTTAGGAGGCTGAGGCAGGCAGATCACTTGAAAACCCAGGAGTTCAAGATTACAGTGAGCTATGCTCA
This sequence comes from Mandrillus leucophaeus, assembly GCF_000951045.1. NCBI lineage: Eukaryota > Metazoa > Chordata > Mammalia > Primates > Cercopithecidae > Mandrillus > Mandrillus leucophaeus. The sequence goes on from NW_012102843.1 coordinate 1,330,722, forward strand.
TGCCACTGCACTCCAGCCTAAGTGACACAGCAATACCTTATCTCTTACAAACAAACAAAAAAATCTTACTTGTTGGTTCTCTGTTTCTTCTCTTTTTCCATTTTTTCCCAGAATTTTCAGAGCACTTCTCAGATGTTTTCCAGATCAATGACCTTTGGACGCAATGTTAGTTTCTGCTTATCTTTAATGAAGTATTCTCATGTTTTGGATTTCCTTTTCTCATCTTATCCAGCTCCTGCTTCAGTTATAAGTTTTTGTAAGTCGGGGCAGATAATTATTGAAAGGCATTTAACTAAAGTATAGGAAGTTAAGAACGTGGGCTCTGGAGCTCAACTAACTTGGAGTTGAACCCTAGCCAGCTTTTTGCCCTTGGAATTTATTTAGCTACTCTATGTCTCAATTTCCTTATTTATAAGGGAGGGATAATAATGGTACCCACTCTTAGAAGTTTTTGCGACAATTAAATGAGTTTATACATACAAAGCACATAATAAGCCTCAAAAGTTGTTGATGATTACAGATGTTTTTGAAAATACTCTTCCTCTGAATCTTAAGAGCAGTTGATTTTTCCCATATATTGTCATTTTGCTCCTTCAAAGGATCTACAATACATTATTTGCCAACAGATAATGTGTACACAATGACCTTTACTGCCCCCTCCTCTTCCTGAGGGGGAGTTTTCCCTCTTCAGAGCTGCAGTTGAGGGTGGTGTGCATAGCCCCTGCCTGTAGTGTTTTAATTTTTTCCCAGATAAAATGCAATGCAAGATACTTGTGCTACCGTCTGTCCTGCTTAAGAAAAGGCATTATGGTTTATTGGAAGTGGTGATCTGTTCCCTTTTTTATAAATCCATTCAGTTCATCAGTTTCTACCTCCTTTCCCACTCTCTATGCTGCTGTAGTAATTCAGAGCCCAACCTGCAGGGTTTTCTATTTGACTTCCCCCAACCCTGAATGTTGAGGTTATAAGAAATTGCCCCCACTTTAGACCCTGAGCACATGGACTTCTGTCTTGTTTTGTAGTACTGTTGCACACACTGTGGTTTGAGTGATTATATGAAGCACTGTTTGTCCAGAATAGCCAACTCTTACTGTAAAGAAAAGTAATTTACTAAATGTAAATTACCTACAGAGAACATTCACTTGACCTTTAACAATCCTCAAAAATATAAATTTGTTCTCACAAATGGAAGCTTCTAGCTGCTTACATAAGTCACTAATATTACACATTGGTATTTCTACTATATTTCGATTTTAAGTATAGACTCAGAATGCAAAGATGTATCAGACTTTTCAAGGTTACCAAAAAGCAGAAGAAAAAATTTAATTTCAAAAGGTTTTGGGATTTTATTTTGATTTTTAAAAGTTAACATAGAAAATAATATAAATGAAACAGCTTATCTGAATATAAGCTAACCCACAGTAGTCACACTGATTACAGCAGGCCTTCTGGTCACATAGGGTTGTCTCCTTAAATAGCAGGTTGTCTACAGCTTCTGAATTAGCATGGCAGAAGCACCTCCTCCTCCATTGCAAATACTGGCAAGACCGTATTCTCCTTGCTTCAAGGCATGAGTCAAATGACCAACAATCCTGGCTCCAGACATTCTAAAATTAAAAAAGCATTTACTTCTTTAATGAAGTACAGAATTTATGAGTAACCAAAATGTTTCTATTCCAATTTAACTTCATGAAAACCTTACTAGCCACTACTTCTTGCTGAATTAACTACTACTATTCTAAAACTAAAACTTGGAGGACTTGTTTCAGGAAGGGTCACAGATCTTAGATCTTTTTTTTAATTAATTTATTTATTTATTATTTTATTTTTATTTTTTTTTTTTGAGATGGAGTCTTGCTCTGTTGCCAGGCTGGAGTGCAGTGGTGCATCTCAGCTCACTGCAACTTCCGCCTCCCAGGTTCACGCCATTCTCCTGCCTCAGCCTCCCAAGTAGCTGGGACTACAGGCGTGCACCACCACACCCAGTAATTTTCGTATCTTAAAGTACAGAAGAGTATAATGGAAGATGGAAGGGGGATGTGGAATAAACTACATATTGGGTACAATGCACACATTTGGGTGACAGGTGCACTGAAATCAGCCCCCACCACTATAAATTCATCCATGTAACCAAAACCCACAGTACCCTAAAGCTAATGAAATAAATAGGAAGGAGAAAGAAAAAGGGGGGGAAAAGTCTAAATGTACACTTTATTTTTCTTCTTCAACATAAAAGGTTATTAGGTTTCAAATAACAGATGTGACAGGTCTCTGTTCAGTATTGGATACCATCTATCAGAAATGATTTTTGCCTTATGAAAGATGGGTAGGAAGGAAAACTTAAATCAAGAGCAATAGGAATTATGAGTTTTAAGTTTAGCTAGAAACACAAAGGCAGCTATTAACCTAGATATAGTTATTATTTTTACCTACCCAATTGGATGCCCCAGAGAAACAGCTCCTCCATTGATATTCACTTTTTGGGGATCAATCTCCAACATTTTAATGTTTGCTAGTACAACCAGACTAAAGGCTTCATTTACTTCCCACATTGCAATATCTTCTTTTTTTAATCCCACATCTTTAAGAACCTAAGATTTTTTTAAAAGACAGATGATGTTCAAATAATTAGCAATCACAACTTACTGTCATTTCCTTGAAATACTACAATTGGAAGTTCTTGGTTTCAGATGGAAGGATCTCTATTTTCAGATTTTTTTTTTTTTTTTTAGACGGGGTCTTGCTCTGCCTCCCAGGCTGGAGTGCAATGGCGCCGTCTCGGCTCACTACAACCTCTGCCTCCCAGGTTCAAGCAATTCTCCTGTCTCAGCCTCCTGAGTAGCTGGGATTACAGACGCCCACCACCATGCCCAGCTAATTTTTGTATTTTTAGTAAAGATGGGGTTTCACCATGTTGGCCAGGCTGGTCTCAAAACTCCTGACCTCAGTTGATCCGCTCACTTCAACCTCCCAAAGTGCTGGGATTATAGGCATGAGTCACCATGCCTGGCCTATTTTCAGATTTTTAGTTGCTTATCCTATTCCATTATATCAAAGAATTTTGTTTGCATTATGTCTATTTGGACATAGAGGACAGAAAATTTGGTTTTCTTTCCACAGATGTTTGAAAAGGTGCATTTTCTATTTAGGGGTACATAATGCTTTATATATTCTTAAGCTCTGCTTTACTGATTGTGTGTTGCTTAGTTCTACATTCTTTTTTGTTGTTGTTGTTGTTGTTGATTTGTTTTGAGACAGGGTCTTGCTTTGTTGCCCAGGCTGAAGTGGAATGGCACAGTCATGGCCCACTGCAGCCTTGATCTCCCAGGCTCAAGCGATCTGCCTGCCTCGGCCTCCCAAAGTGCTGGGATTACAGGCGAGAGCCACTGCACCCAGCCAGTTCTGTGTTCTTGACTGTTAATGAAAGAGGTGTATTAGTTTCTACTATAAGTAATATTAATGCATCCCCCGCAGTTTCTGCTTTATAAAAGTTACTGTAGGGTTATCCGGGCCACAGATACTTACACCTGTTGCAGTTTCATTGTAAGTCATTTATTTAAAATCTTACACTATATGATGTGTTTTGTTTTGGTAGTTCCTCAGCTATGCAGGAAGGTGTATTTGTGCCAGTATTATCCCTATGCTAATACTTTTTAAAACATTACTAGTGAGTGCCCTTTTTCTTTACAGAAGAAATTTTATTGTTGTGAGCAATAATAAAATTAACATGGAACTCTTCCTCCACCTTCCTCTCTTCAACTAGTGGACTAAGGTAGCTTTCTAGCCTATACAGCTCAAACAGCTTCCACTGTTCCAACAACACAAAACAAAATATGGTGCCCATATATAGCCACATCTGTAGCTCTCAGAAGTTATTCTACCTTCAGAATCCAGAATTGTGTAGTACCCTTGCTTTCCAATGCGATGCGCTCACTTTCAGAAGCTGCATGTTCCTGTCATTTTCTGAGATCTGCCAGCTCTGAGCAGATGATCACTCCACTGGCCCCTTGTTTCTGATCCTTCTCTATTCTTGTTTCCTACTGATTATGCAGTTTTTTTCATTGTGGGGGTTGGGGGCAGTGGGGAGAATCTCGATTTTACTAAAATTCTGCCATTTTTTTTTTATCTGGGTGCTTACAGAAGTTTACTGTCAGGGTGAGGCCCTCTCAAAAGGAAATATTTACTTAAGATTTCTAAGAACCTGAACCCCTAAAAACTTTCTTTTCCTGTGACTGCTTAGCAATTTCCCACTAAGCCTTGGTTATTTCTCCTTTGATAGCACTTACTGACAATTTGGAATATGTAGGTTTTCTGTCTCTAGTTTCACTATTTACTCTGAAGACCTGCTGCCAGCTGTTCCCTTTCAGAATGGAGTCCTCTCCTGGGGAGTGACTAGTTGCTTTCCGTTCTAGATTTGGAACTACCAGCCAGCATTCCCTTTTCTTTGCCAAACCAACCTCCCCTCTGTGGTTACCACACCAGGTGTGTGAGTTCTGTATGATACTTACAAATAATTCAGATGTGTGGTTTTACCTGTTCTACTGAAGATGTAGTTTGTGGGCTGTTCTTTATTTTTTTGTTATCCTTGTTGCTCTTACTCTTTTCAGGAGAGGACATGGGAAGATTTGAAACCAAGCTATCTCTCTGCTTTGGCAGATAAACAACATTTAAATTCTAAAAACTGCAGCCTTGGTATAAGCAAACTGGAAGTTGGCATAATGGAGTATTATCCCTCACTTTGTTCTCACCATAGATACAGCATGTACAGGAGCAATTGGAAAATCAATAGGTTCTACAGCAGCGTCAGCAAATGCTGTTTAAAAAAAGGGGGAGGGTGAGTTGTTAAAATCTTTTTTTTACTACATAGAATATGCAAAAGTCAAGTTTAACCCATTAAATGCACATTTCCTAACCCCTTTAATATATGTAAATACATTTCTTCCTTTTCTAAGATTCTACACTTTATAAAATTACTCCAGTAATCTAAGACACTGATTTTCATTGGGAGGGAGTTTGGAGGTATTTGCCTCTAGGAACATTGGCACCATCTAGAGATGTTTTTGGTTGTCAGAATAGTTCAGATGCCACTGTGTAGAGACTAAGGAGTCTGCTAAACATCTACAATGCATAGAAGAGTCCCTACAACAAAGAATTATTTAGTGCAAAAGTCAATAGTGCTGAGGTTAAGAAACCATGATCTAAGCTAAGAAAAAAATGAAGTTATAAGGCTTTTTATAAAATAACAAAATAGCATCTGTTTAAGTCCTTAGGAAGAAGGCAAGACACATTTTTGCAGCTAAAAATCAGCTTAAGGACATTGAGAACTTACCCAGGGCCACAGTGTTAATATTAAAATGCCACACATCTAAATTTTGTATTTCTGGACTCCTAATCCCATATTCTTTTTTTCCTACATAGCTGCCTCTCTAGGAAAATGCATGTACTTTATTTTCTTCTATTTATCATAAAGGACAGGAAGTTTTTTAAAGCTTAATCTTTAAAAAAAAAAAGAGAGAGAGAGAGACAAGATCTTGCTCTGTTGCCTAGGCTGGAGTGCAGTGGTGCTGCAGCTTTGACATCTTGGGCTCAAATGATTGTCAGCCTTAGCCTCCTAGGTAACTGGGACTACAGGCATGCCACCACACCTGGCTAATTTTTTTTCTTTCAGAAATGGGGTCTCACTGTGTTGCCCAGGCTGGTCTCAGACTCCTGGCCTCAAGCAGTCCTGCCTTAGCCTCCCAAAATGCTGGGGTTACAGGCGTGAGCCACTGTGCCTAGCCCTTAAAGCTTAATCTTATATAAAGTATAATGAAAATATTAAAGGAGCTTCTATCTCAATTGAAATATGTATTAAATTCTGCCACAAGTACAACCTATAGATAGTAATACTTAATATTGGAGTTGGCTATATCTAACAAGTAAACTTAATTTCAGGAAGAGCTTATACATGTTTAAAAACCTTTTTTTTTTTTTTTAAGACAGGGTCTTACTCTGTCACCCAGGCTGGAGTGCAGTGGCACAATCTCAGCTCACGGCAACCTCAAACTCAGGAGGGCTCAAGGCATCCTCCCACCTCAGCTCCCCGAGTAGACAGTAGTACAGGCACATGTCACCATGCTCAGCTAATTTTTTAACTTTTTGTAGAGACAAAGTCTCACTATATTGCCCAGGCTGATTTTGAACTCTGGAGCTCAAGCAATCCTCCCACCTCCACCTCTGAAAGTGCTAGGATTACAAGTGTGAGCCACCTCGCCTGGCCTTACCTACTATTCTTGCCAGTGGTGTAACATTGAGCCTCTTGGCTGCACCTGCCGTCATCAGAACCAGAGCAGCTGCCCCATCATTCAGTGTACTGGCATTGGCAGCTGTTACTGTACCTGAAAGCAAAAATAAGCATGAAGTCAAAACATTACTTCACAATAAATGCATTTGATTCAATTTAACAAATACTGCCTGGGCTGCTAAATATTTAAAGAAATTACAAATATGGGTGGAGACAATTCCTGCCCTCAGGAAACATGTACATATAACTGCAAAACAATGTAAGAATACTTTTTTGTGTTCATAAAACTAAGTTTTCTCAAAGATCAGAAACATGCATGATGGCACTGGGTAAATGCTGGTCTACAACTCTTGAAAGATAGGGACCAGTTAATATTTTTGTATCCAGGGTCTAACTCTCCTTATTCAATATATAGCAGATACTCACTACATATTTTTCAAATCAGATATTTCTTCTTATCTAGAATCACCTGAAGTTAAATATCAATGAATACTAAAAACTACCAAACCACTTTAAATAGGAGAATGTTATCATATATAAATTATATCAATAAATCTGTTTTTTCAATGCCAGTGAAGACCCTATCATAGACTGCTACATATGAAAAACTGAATTCTATAGCCATATTATACATCTCTTCCCTTAGATTTATATATTGAAGGTATAAACTAACAGTTTTATACTTTCAATTAATCTTACATGAGCCTGATATATTGAAAATGTTAAATAACATCTAGATGTTTTCTAGAATTACTTTTTAAAAATTCTTAGGCCATGCTAAGAATTAGATATGGTATACTGGCTCAGTTTTTTCTTATGCTTCATTTCTTAACACTAACCATTTTCTTTCTGGAAAACTGTCTTCAGCTTTGGAACTTTGCTAAAATCAACACGTTTATATTCTTCATCTTCTTTCACCACTACATCTGGTTGACCTAAAATAAAAATATTTTAAGTGAAATCACTCAAAACAAGTAGTCATTCAGCAAGCAACTGTTGTACAAGATGCCCAGTGGTCTGTGCCTCCCTTTGTATCCCTGCCTCCCTTAAACCATCCCAAGTAAACACTAATCTAGAATTTATTATCTATAATCTCTATTATGTTACCATCTTAAAGAGAAACTTATAAAGCAGCTTCACAAATTTTTTTTTTTTTGAGGCAGGCTTTTCCTCTGTTGCTTAGGCTAGCATGATCACAGTTTACCTCAATCTCTCCAGGCCCACGTGATCCTCCCACCTCAGCCTCCCAAGTAGCTGGGACTACAGGTGTGAGCCACCACAGCCAGCTAATTTTGCTTGTTTGCTTGCTTGCTTGTTTGAAATAGTCTTGTACAGTCTCCCAATAGAGTACAATGCTGCACTCCTAGCTCACTGCAGCCTTGAACTCCTGGGCTCAATTGCTCCTCCTCCCTTGGATTCCCTAGTAGCCGGGACTACAGGCATGTGTTGCTACACCCAGTTAATTTTTAATTTTTTTGTGTGAAGGCTGAGTCTCACTTTGTTGCCCAGGCTGGTCTCAAACTCCTGGGCTCAAGCAGTCCTCCCACCTCGGCCTCCCAAAGTGTTGGGATTACAGGTGTGACCCACTGCACCCAGCCACAAAATTTAAATCTACACCTCCACATCCCATTCTCTTCTTCCCAACTCCCTTCTATGATCACAGACTCCACTCTCCTGACCCCAGAGGTAGCTATCTGACCTATACTAGATAAGTTCCAGTATTCTATCTAGAGCACAGTAATCATTCCTGGAATAGAACTGTAACCTAAAGCAAGTTATTGAGTCTTTATTGTGGATTTATTCTGCTGGAACTGGTGAGAAAGTCTCTTTCCTTTTTGAGAATCGCATATATGTGACCCTAGAGGTAGAGACAGCAACTTTAGAAAGGCTGACAGAATAAAGCACAAAAGCCTGCAGGTGTGAGAAGCCAGGAGTGCATGCCTTAGTAGTAGTGAACACCCAGTTCCAATCCCGGAAGTTCCCAGAGCTGAATGGTTGCTACTGTTCATCCTTCAGTTCTTGGAGGCACTCCCAGTAACCTTCTAGTAAATCCCTTTTCAATTTAAAATACCGTGTTGACTGTCACTTACAGGAAAAAGAGTTCTAATAAATTTCTCAAAATAATACTTTTAGGGATCTTATAAATGGATTGAAACCTGACATTAAGTTGGGTGGATTTATGTTCTCTCTGAACTGGCAACTCTTCACTTTTTATTAACCATAAGCAGTGTCCTCAGTTGAAATGAACAAAGATAATGTCCTAATTTAAAACTTAAGCATAAAACATTCAGCAACATGAAGTCTATTCATCCTTTTTGGAACTTTTACCTTTTACTGTAACTGTGACAGGAATAACTTCATTTCCAAATTTCCCAGCTTCCCATGCTGCTTTACTTCTGGTATAAGAATTAATAGCATAAGCGTCCTGTTCATCTCGTGCAATATTCAGCTTCTTTGCTGTATTCTCAGCACAGCTGCCCTGATGAAAAGTTGAAATAGTTTAAAGTTAGTTAACTTTGCGTAATTTAGAAAATATCTTTAACTTTGCATAGCTTATAAAATAGTGTTTAGTAGTTACGTTTCTTAAAATATATTTCTTAGGCCGGATGTGGTGCTCATGCCTGTAATCTCGGCACTTTGGGAGGTCGAGGCAGGCAGATCATGAGGTCAGGAGACCAAGACCATCCTGGCCAACATGGTGAAACCCTGTCTCTACTAAAAATTAGCCAGGCATGGAGGCACACGCCTGTAGTTCCAGCTACTCGGGAGCCTGAAGCAGGAGAATTGCTTGAGCCCAGGAGGCGGAGGCTGCAGTGAGCCAAGATTGTGCCACTGCATTCCAGCCTGGGCAACAGAGCAAGACTCCATTTCAAAAAATAAAAATAACAGCATATACACACACACACATTTCTTTCTATACCAGGTCACTTTTCACTCATGTCTTTTTTTGAGATGGAGTTTCACTCTTGTCACCCAGGCTGGAGTGCGGTGGTGCAATCTTGGCTCAATGCAACCTCTGCCTCCCCGGTTACAGCAATTCTCCTGCCTCAGCCTCCCGAGTAGCTGGGATTACAGACACTACCACCATGCCTGGCTAATTTTTTATATTTTTAATAAAGACAGGGTCTCACCACATTGGCCAAGCTGGTCTCAAACTCCTGACCTCAGGTGATCTGCCTACCTCGGCCTCCCAAAGTGCTGGGATTACAGGCCAGAGCCACCGCACCCGGCCCACTCATGTCTTATCTTCAAATACTTGAATTAGCCAAGCAGTTGCTAGCTGAACGTCAGAAAATACCGTATTTAAATGTGGGACAATTTCTTTAATGACTGAGCCATGCCAATGCAATAGGCATACAAAAATATTTTCCGAAAGTACATGGCTAAAATCAACATTTATAGAGACCATCTTTCAGTTCAGTTTGTAAAGTACATACAGTAAGAAAAATCAAACAGTATTGGACACTAGATAGCATTTATCCACTAAAAATCACATTTACCATATGAATTTTATTGTAGACATCAGTTAGCCCGTCTTTAACGATCAAATCTTCAAGCTTTACCCCGCCATATGGTGTTGATCCTCTGTTCATTACATATGGAACATTGGACATGCTCTCCATCCCACCTGCCACCATCACATCCTGTGCAGCAACACCAGAAAAACCCAATGTTAATTCAAACAGTTGCAAACCCATGACATCCTTTATACAGCTGCCACCAAACAAGTATTCTACATGCATTTATTAAACATTTGTTACACAGTGAATACAGGAAGTACCCTCTTTACCACTTCACCCTGATGAAAAGAAGTGGTGTAAAATAATATAATGAGAAATAAGTTGGCTGTGTGCAGTGGCTCACACCTGTAATCCCAACACTTTAGGAGGCTGAGGCGGGTGGATCACTTGAGGTCAGGAGTTCAGGATCAGCCTGGCCAACATGGTGAAACCCCATCTCTACTAAAAATACAAAAATTAGGTGGGTGTGATGGTGGGCGCCTGTAATCCCAGCTACTCAGGAGGGCAAGGCAGGAGGATTGCTTGAACCTGGGAGGCAGAGGTTGCTGTGAGCTGAGATCGTGCCACTGCACTCCAGCCTGGGCGACAGAGTAAGACTGTCAAAAGAAGTTCACAACCAGACATTAATAAGAATACCAGAAATCTGGCCGGGTGCGGTGTCTCATGCCTGTAATCCCAGCGCTTTGGGAGGCTAAGACGGGTGGATCACGAGGTCAGGAGATCGAGACCATCCTAGCTAATACG
>NW_012102843.1:1341564-1349053 GCF_000951045.1 Mandrillus leucophaeus
GCTCTTGCCCAGGCTGGAGTGCAGTGGCATGATCTCAGCTCACTGCAATCTCCGCATTTTGGGCTCAAGTGATCCTCCCACCTCAGCCTCCTACGTAGCTGGGACTACAGGCATGCACCATCACACCCAGCTAATTTTTGTATAATAGTTTTAGTAGAGATGGGGTTTCGCTACGTCACCCAGGCTGGTCTCAAACTCCCAGACTGAAGCGATATGCCCACCTCGGCCTCCCAAAGTGCTGGGATAACAGGCATGAGCCACCGTGCCTGGCCTGAAATTCTTACCTTCTAACCCTTCATTTCATTCATGCTGCTAAAAACTTAATGTGCTCTAGAAGATTAGAAGTAATCTCAGTTCATGAAAATAATCCTACTTCCTTGACTGAGATCCTCATCATCTCTTTCTGGACAGCTGAAATAATTTTCCACTTGATCTTCTGACATGCAGCCTTTCCACCAAAGCATCATCGACACTCATCTGACTCATTTTGGCTAGAATGTAAGTCTGATCATTTCACACTTTAGAGAACTCAGCATAATATATAAAGCCTTTACAGTATCCCTTCTCTCCCCTTTTTCAGTTTCACGGCCTAACCCATACCCCAGGTCACACAGAACTAGTTAAAGCTCTCCAGAGACACCATGCACATTTCACACACACACCTCTGCACTTTCCCCATCCACCAACATGTAAAACATCTACTTTTCCTTTAAAACTATTCAGAACACTACTTCATGTCTGCCTTGACCATTTATTTCTATCCTTTCTTGAAACCATTTCTCTTCCTTTGTGTTCCCCAATTACTGTGCAATGCTTTTAATATTATTATATGTTTATATGTCAAGTCTTCCCACTAGACTATGCTCCTTTGAGGCCAGACACCCTGTCATATTTTTACATCCTTGGCAACTGACATATAGAGGTTTAATAAATATTAATCAACTTGTTATTACTTTTACAAGTAAAAAAAAAATCACTTGCATTATAAGAGCTAGTTAAAAACACAGTTTAATATAAAACATTAATGTAAACAAAGCCAATAATATGTTCTTACAGTCTTTAATCAGGCATACAGACAAGTTCTATACCAAAGAAACCTAAATATTTTGCCTATTCCGAAATATAGAAATTCTTAACCAGTTCTCATCTAAGTTTTATTCACTTGTACTTTTTACTGGGGGTGATGGCAGTAGTAAGTGACAGAAAATAAGGTATCAATTCTTCATTATAAAGCAAAACTGACCGTTTTCCAAGGTCATAAATATTCAAAACAAAGCACTTGCAAATATGCCTGTAAGTCACTCTATATATTCACAAATGAATAAAATAATATTAAAGTATTTCCATATAGTACAAATGGCATTTGCTAGAGAACCACAATACATCGATTAAGACAAAATTTTCCATGACAAAGAGTTTTGAAACTAAATCTCGTGACCATTTTTCACTCACTGGTTTGACGAGGGTTTGGTACCACCCAGTGGTGGTGCAGATCCAGACAAGTCACACAACTTTTGGAAAGTATAACTGGTACAACTTTTATGGAAAGCATTTACAGATGCCAAAATGTTCAAATCCTGACTCAGCATTTCTTTTAGGCATTTTTCCAACAGAGACCTGCACATGTACAGATTTTTTTAAATGTTTTGTTTACCACTCTATTTCCAGTGACTGTCACATGGTAGATGCTCAGCCCTGTAACTCTGTGGCTGTCTCAGACACACTGAAAAAAAATCTTCATCTGAAAAATGAAGGGCTCAGATCTGTGAGAATCTTGGTTCTTCTGTGTGTCCAGGTCTCACCTCCTGATATGACAGCATATATTTGCTAAGGAGCCTGTCTCTTGTTTGATCTCAAGTAAAGACAAGATACAGATCAGCAAGGCCAATTAGAAAGCCTGTAGAACTTAAATGAGTTCAGGCATTGTAGAAACTACAAATTAGTCATCAAGCCTGGGCTCAAACAATGATTTGATTCCCAGGGTTAAGCACCTTGTTCTCCTTTATAATGAAAACATTTATAATAAATTCTGGCAAATATAGTATTTATGAATTTTTAGTCACCCAGCCTCAGAAAAAGACCCAAATGCCTTGGCTAAAAACTATTTTTTTTTTGAGAGTCTTGCTTTGTCTCCCAGGCTGGAGTGCAGTGGTACAATCTTAGCTCACTGCAACCTCTGCCTCCCAGATGCAAGTGACTCTTGTGCCTCAGCTTCCCGAGTAGCTGGGATTACAGGCGCCTGCCACCATGTCCAGCTAATTTTTGTATTTTTCGTAGAGATGGGGTTTCACCATGTTGGCCAGGCTGGTCTTGAACCCCGGGCCTCAAGTGATCTGCCCCCAGCCTCCGCCTCCCAAAGTGCTGGGATTACAGGAGTGAGCCACTGCACCCAGGCCTAAAAACAACTTTTTAACACAAGACACTCAGGCTATCTTTTTCTTTTTTAAAGAACAGGGTCTCGCTTGCTATGTTGCCTACGCTGGTCTCAAACTCCTGGGATCCTCCTGCCTTGACCTTCCAAAGTGCTGAATTACGGGCATGATACCCAGCCTATGCTATCATTTTGACCATACTTCAGATGGACTTAGCAAATCCAGACACTCTTGAGCGTGTGAGAAAACATAGTAACTTATGAGAAAGAATCTCATTTCTAAAGCATGAATATGCCTAGATTTTTGTGTCTTGTAGCCCTAGGTATTATTCTGATTAATAAATGAAAAGGATGGTGTTTCTTACCTGATGTCCACACATAAGACTTTGAGAGGCCATCATGATGGCTTTCATTCCTGAAGCACAAACTTTGTTTATAGTGGTACATGGAGTAGAAATAGGTAAGCCTAAAACCAATATAAGTCACTTTTGAAAAACAGATACTCAAACACAACTGCAGAACTTAATAGAGCATGTTACTATAAACTACAGCATTTCTTCTGCCAATATAACTACAAATTATATAATGCATTTAATATTTAAGCTTCAATAACCTTCATTTTGCCATTTTACACTTTTTTTTTTTGAGACGGAGTCTCACTCTGTCGCCCAGGTTGGAGTGTAATGGTGCAATCTTGGCTCACTGCAACCTCCGCCTTCTGGGTTCAAGCAATTCTCCTGCCTCAGCCTCCCAAGTAGCTGGGATTACAGGCATGCACCACCACACCTGGCTAATTTTTGTATTTTTACTAGAGATGAGGTTTCACCATGTTGGCCAGGATGGTCTCAAACTCTTGACCTCATAATCCACCCACCTCGGCCTCCCAAAGTGCTGGGATTACAGGCGTGAGCCACCGCACCTGACCCCTTTTACACATTTTCAGTATAAAAGCAAAAATGTCTTCCAAGTACCTGCACCCAATACTGCCTGCCTTGCAGGAGCTTGTCCTTCACCTCCTTGTAGAACATTACCCATGTATGCTTCTTTCACTTCTTCTTTTGGAATCCCTTTATTTTAAAAAAAAAAAAAAAAAAAAAAAAAAGACAAAAAGGCATTTAATGATTAGTCGTTACCTAATAAGGTATGTGACATTACACAATAGGAATGGTTTTTTTTTTTTTTTTTTTGGTCAGTTTTGAGTTTCAATCTAAACTGTATAGTAGAAAGACTTCTTTACAAGGGAAAGCAGAAATGGAGGCATTAAGTCATTTCTAAGTGTTACATACATAGTTAATGCAAAATAAATCTTTTCCATGAAATATTTTTGCTCCCTTAACACGAAAAGCAAAGCAACTACTGACCTGCCTTTTCAATGGCTCCCTGAATTGCAATGGAACCAAGCTTAGTGGCTGGCAGCAAGGAAAGGCTGCCTAAAAAAGATCCAATGGGTGTTCTCGTAGCACTGACTATGACCACTTCCTGGCAAGACACAAGATGGTAAAAATTATAGGTATTTTACCCAAATCGTATTTCATTAAACATAATTCATAAATATATTATCAAAAAAAACACTTCTATGAATGAGTAGTCATCAAAAATTAAAATAATCTCAATAGTTGAACAGCTGTAAAGATAATCAGTTCAATGCTAGTGCTTTATGATTTAAAACCTTATAGAAACCAACTCTAAAACAGATGTAGATCCTTCCCAGTTCTCTACAGGAGGTCTGAGGACAGAAGCTTAAGTTTCCTTTCTATTCCTCAGTCAAAACTCAAGAAATGGTCACTGTACCTTGTTTTTTTGTTTTTGTGTTTTTGTTTTTGAGACAGGGTCTTGCTCAGCTGCCCAGGCTGGAATGCAGTGGCACGATCATAGCTCATTGCAGCCTCAAACTCCCCGGCTCAAACAATCCTTCTGCCTCAGCCTACCAAAGTACTAGGATTAAGGGTATAAGCCACCACACTCAGCCACTTTACTCTTGTTAACTGCATAATAAACAACTCTAACGAAGAGGGTCCCTTACTGAAAGGAACTCTGGCTAGGAATCAAGACCTGTATCCTAGATGGGGCTATACCACTTAACTAGGACACAGCAAGGGCCAGAATTTCTTTTTTTATATATAATTTAAGACGGAGTCTCACTGTGTCACCCAGGCTGGAGTGCAGTGGTATGATCTTGGCTCACTGCAACCTCTGCCTCCTGGGTTCAAGCGATTCTCCTGCCTCAGCCTCCTGAGTAGCTGGGATTACAGGCATCTGCCACCACACCCAGCTAATTTTTGTATTTTTAATAGAGATGGGGTTTTGCCATGTTGGCCAGACTGGTCTTGAACTCCTAACTTCAGGTGATCCACCCGCCTTGGCCTCCCAAAGTGCTGGGATCACAGGCATGAGCCACTGTGCCCAGCCAGAACCATAATTTCTTTTTTTTTTTTTAGACAGAGTTCCGCTCTGTTGCCCAGGCAGGAGTGGGCAGTGAGGCGCCCGAACTCAACTCACCTGCCAGGTTCACATCATTCTCCTGCCTCCGCCTCCTGAGTAGCTGGGACTACAGGTGCCCGCCACCGCGCCCGGCTAATTTTTTATATTTTTAGTAGAGATGGGGTTTCACCATGTAGGATAGTCTCAATCTCCTGACCTCGTGATCCACCCACCTTGGCCTCCCAAACTGCTGGGATTACAGGCGTGAGCCACCCCACCCAGCCCAGAGCCATAATTTCTTAAACAGTAAGACAATAATATGAACATTAAGCAAAAGAAGATAAAAGCTCTCTTGAATACTGTAGAACAGCACTGTGACAGTTCTCTCCTCACACTTGTCTCCCATAGTCTCCTATTAAGTTTAGAGATAAATAACAGAATGGTTGCCTAGATTTTGGTAGAAGATCTTAACTAAGTCACTTTAGTGACCCTTACAAAACAGAGAGGACTCCTCAGAAGGTCCTAGGAGATGTTGTAATGGCCCTCCTTGTCTAATTCCCAGCTGATCCACTCCCTCTCTTCTAGGATCTTCCATATGGTCTCTGCTTGTACCACACACAATACAATGGGAGTCCCTGTGAGTAACGGAAGAACACTGCCCAGTTCTAGAGGGAATGTTGTTTTGCAGCAGAGTATGAGGAAGCAGCAAACATTGGCAGAGACTAACTGAAATGTTTTTCTATTACAGTCATCTACTTTAACTGAATATTTGAATAGTTAGCTATTCCTAACTGTTGGATAATCCTGCTTTGACTTTCACATATACCCACATCATAAGTATATGCATTTTTATTGACATTTCCTTTAAATTCTGGAACTTTTAAAGCACAATTTACTTACCTTCAAAGTGGGTTTTGAGACATAACTCCGTTCCACATATCTTATTTCCTGTAATATAAATATAATGTTATAATGTAAAAATTATTAAACTATGTCATTTTATATTTCTCAGTGATAAAGTTATAGTGATTTCTTCCTATATCTTTATGCTTTTATTTCCAAGTTTTCTGCGGTCAGAATATATCACTTTTAACAATTAGAAAAAAATGACTGCTTTATAAATAAACTGATTATTCATTGGAAATGTACGTTTTAACTCCTAAGTTTACTATCTTAAAATTTCTAAGTCTTGGCCAGGCGTAGTGGCTCACGCCTGTAATCCTAGCACTTTGGGAGGCCAGGGTGGGTGTGAGTCACCTGAGGTCAGGAGTTCAAGACCAGCCTGGACAACATGGTGAGACCCAGTCTCTACTAAAAATACAAAAGTTAGCCCAGCGTTGTGGCACATGCCTGTAATCCCAGCTACTCCGGAGGCTGAGGCAGGAGAATAGCTTGAACCCAGGAGGCAGAGGCTGCAGTGAGCCAAGATGCCGGCACTGCACTCCAGCCTCAGCAACAGAGCAAGACTCCATCTCAAAACAAAAAAAAAAAATTCCAAGTCTTTCTTAAATATAGCTTTCTAAAATGTAGTTTTGAGTTAAAGCTAGGTTCTAAATTATTTAGTCTTAGAATCTAACAAGACATTCTCATTTCTTTAAGACTGTTTTCAAGTAAAACTTGCTGTTTCTCCCCATCCACTTCCAACAATTGTCTTTGATTTATATGAGGCAAACACATCTCATATAAATATGACCTATAATAGCAGATAAATTATTTCTTAAAAAAGGAAAGAGTAAACATCTTGCCCCTACTACTTCTCAGTTCTTTCCACACTTCTTACAAACAAATGTCAACAGTAGGCTGGGAGAGTGGCTCACGCCTATAATCCCAACACTTTGGAAGGCTGAGGTGGGCGTATGACTTGAGGTCAGGAGTTAGAGATCAGCCTGGCCAACTTGGCGAAAAAACCCCGTCTCTACTAAAAATACAAAAATTAGCCAGGCATGGTAGCGGGCGCCTGTAATCCCCGCCACTCGGGAGGCTGAGGCAGGAGAATCGCTTGAACCCAGGAGGCGGAGGTTGCAGCAAGCCAAGATCACCCCACTGCACTCCAGCCTAGGAGATAAGAGTGAAACTCCGTAATAAATCAATTCTGACAACGCAGGACATAATTCAGAGACCTAACTGATCTGAAATTAGACTATCAGTAACTGGGTGAGATGGCTCATGCCTGTAATCCCAGCACTTTGGGAGGCCAAGAGGGGTGGATCACAAGGACAGCAGTTCAAGACCAATCTGACCAACATGGTGAAACCCCGTCTCTATTAGAAATACAAAAGTTAGCTGGGTGTGGTGGTCCATGCCTGTAAGCCCAGCTAATCAGGAGTCTGAGGCAGGAGAATCACTTGAACCTGGGAGGCAGAGGCAGCAGTGAGCTGAGATCACGCCACTGTACACCAGCCTGGGCGACAGAGTGAGACTCCATCTCAAAAAATGATAATAAATTTTGAAAATAATAATTTAAAGACTTAAAAAAAAAGTTCCTAATTGTAGTAAACATGCCGGTCACTGCCTCTCCAAACACATGTCTTTCTCAAAGGGCAAGCCTAAGTACTTACAAGGTGACTCCCCTGCCTCTGGCCAGAGCTGATGGGATCAGGAATGGAATAGATGCACCCAAGCTAGCACCCTGAGAGACTGGGTCAGTTGGATGACGGTGGGGACTGGGACTGAAAAGTCAAAAGGGCTGGAGCTGAC
>NW_012102843.1:1353183-1355175 GCF_000951045.1 Mandrillus leucophaeus
CAACATGGTGAAACCCCATCTCTACTAAAAATACAAAAATTAGCTGGGCGTGGTGGCGCACGTCTGTAATCCCAGCTACTCATGAAGCTGAAGCAGGAGAATCGCTTGAACCCGAGAGGCAGAGGTTGCAGTGAGCTGAGATCAGGCCACTGCATTCCAGCCTGGGTGACAGAGCCTAAGACTCCATCTCAAAAATAAAGTCATTATATGAAAAAGACACTTGCACACGCATGTTCATAGCAGCACAATTCGCAATTGCAAAAATATGGAACCAGCCCAAATGCCCATCAGTCAACAAGTGGATAAAGCAAATGTGGTATATATACCATGGAATACTACTCAGCCATAACAAGGAATGAAATAATGGCATTCACTGCAACCTGGATGGAATTGGAGACTATTATTCTAAGTGAACTAACTCAGGAATGGAAAAACCAAACAGCATATGTTCTCACTCATAAGTGGGAGCTGCGCTATGAGGACACAAAGGCATAAGAATGATACAGTGGACTTAGTGTCTCAGAGGAAAGGGTGGGGATGAGGAATAAAAGACTATACATTGGGGACAGTGTATACTGCTCGGGTGATGGGTGCACCAAAATCTCAGATATCACCACTAAAGAACATATTCATATAATCCAACACCACCTGTTCCCAAAAGCCTATTGAAATAAAAATTAAATTTTAAAAGTCCCCTTTCTACTTAGCTAGTTTGTTCCTTGTTTACTAAGCCACTTATTTCAAGCTTCTGGTCCAGTTTAATGGAAGCTTCCATGGTTCTCTCCACTTTGCTCTGGATCCCATTTCCAGTTGCCTTTTCAAAGCACAGTTATCCTTTCCCTCTCCTCTACATCATTCATCCCTTTTACTTCTGGATAATTCCATAAGCATACAAACAGGCTCTGATTCCCCCGACCTAAAAAACAAAGTAAAACCAAATAAATGTCTCCTCACCCACATTCCCACTGAGCTTTCACCTCATTTCTTTTTTTCTTTTTGAAAAAAAGGCTGGAGTACAGTGGCGCGATCTCAGCTCACTGCAACCTCCACTTGCCAGGTTCAAGCAATTCTCCTGCCTCAGCCTCCCGAGTACCTGGCATTACAGGCATGCACCACCACGCCTGGCTAATTTTTGTGTTTTTAGTAGAGATGGAGTTGCACCATGTTGGCCAGACTGGTCTTGAACTCCTGACCTCAAGTGATCCGCCTGCCTCAGCCTCCCAAAGTGCTGGGATTACAGGCGTGAGCCACCACGCCTGGCCTCACCTCACATTAGTTCTCTTTGGCAAGAAAGGTTCTCCAGGTTACCTACAATGTCTGTTTGCTTGTCCTCACTTCCTCTTTACAGTTCAACCCACTCAGATCCGGATTTTATTTCTGCCAGTTTACCACGGTTGGTTCTCAGCGACATCAACAATGTCTGTGTAGCAAAATCCAACTCACTATAATTGTCTCACTTAACCTTTTAACACATCAGCAAGACTGGGCTCACCTTTCTTTGAGAAATATGCTGAGCAGTTAAGAGCCTGGGCTTACCAGCTCAGTGTTCTTTGTTTTGTAGAGACAGAGTCTCACTATCTTACCCAGCTGGTCTCAAACTCCTGAGCTCAAGCAATCCTGCGTTGGCCTTCCAAAGTGCTGGGATTACAGGCGTGAGCCACTGTGCCCTGCAAGCTGAGTATTCTTGAGCAAGTTACTCAGACACACTTACCTTGGTTTTCTCAAATACCCTCCATGGGCTGTTATGAGAATAAAATGAGGTAATATGTATAATCCACTGCAGAAACCCTTCCTTGTCTTGGCTTCCATTACAAACGTAGACTCCATTAGTCATATTTACCTCAGTCTCCTTTACTATTTCATCTTCCCCTTTCAACCTCCAAGTGCTCAGTGTCCCAGGGCTTTGTTCCAGGCCTCTTTTAATTTAACTTCACTATCTCCTTAGATAATCATATCCAGTCCCATGGCTTTAAAAAGCATTTATGAGGCCGG
>NW_012102843.1:1356000-1358248 GCF_000951045.1 Mandrillus leucophaeus
AAAAAGAAAACCTGTTTGTTCCCAGTATTCTTAGGTGCTCAAGCCAAAATCACCCTTCATCCTTCCCTTTATCACAATCCCTAAAGCCCAGATCTGTCAACAGCGTCCAAAACATAACTAAATTAGTCCACTGCCTCATCTCCACCGCTGCCACCTAGTCCGAGCCACCATCTCTTGTTCGTATTAATGGCCTTCTACCTAGTTCCCTGCCTCCCCTGACACCTCTCTACAGACCATCCACTTTTGAAAATGTAAATCAGATCATATCACTCTACTGCTTAAAATAATTTAATGGCTTTTCATTGCTCTTGGAATTATATCCAAACTCTTTACCTCATCCTACAAGGCCCTGCATGATCTGGCTCTTGGTTTTCTCTCCAAATTTACATCACTCTTGCTCTGCGCCAGCCACTGGCATCTCTTTGTCCTAAACCCTATCCTGATACCTCAGGGTCTCTGCAGTGTGCCTCTGCCAGTCATAGCCTCCTCAGGCTGGGCATGGTGGCTCATACCTGTAATCCCAGCACTTTGGGGAGGCCGAGGCAGGTGGATCACTTGAGATTAGAAGTTTGAGACCAGCCTCGCCAACATGGTGAAACCCTGTGTCTACTAAAAATACAAAAATTAGCTGGGTGTGGGGGTGGGCACCTGTAGTCCCAGCTACTTGGGAGGTTGAGGTGGGAGAATCGCTTGAATCCAGGAGGCGGATGTTGTAGTGAGCCGAGATCGTGCCACTGCACTCTAGCCCAGGCAACAGAGTGCGATCCTGTCTCCAAAAAAATCAAAAACAAAACAAAAAGCTTCCCCAGCAATCCATGGCTGGCTCATTTTTATTCTTCATGTCTTTTCTAATGACACATTCCCAGAGTGGTCCACGCTAACTACTCTATCTAAAGTTACCCTCTACTTTTTCCTCTCTTTAATATGAATATCTTTATTTCCTTCAAAGCACCTCTCACACTGTAAGTATGTGGTTCACATCTTTGTTTTATTATCCACCCCTCCAACATAACGCAGGCTTCCTGATGGCAGGACGGTGTCTCTTGTTCACTGCTACATCCCTATGACTTAGCGCAGTGCCTAGTGCTCATTAAATATCAGAAATGAATGACAAAATTATAGTATGGTCAGGACACTGAACCATACAGTGTACAATAAATACATGCTGAATGAACACTACCCATTAAGTTTTATCTACATAACACAATTATCTTTCAGGGAGGGCTCTTGTTCGTATTAATGGCCTTCTACCTAGTTCCCTGCCTCCTCTGACACCTCTCTACAGTCCATCCAGTTTTGAAAATGTAAATCCTCTGCCATGCCAGGCAGAGGTCAGCACTCCTACTGCAACTTCCATAACGCCCATGCACATTCTAATTGTTCCAGAACATATAATTTTGTAACCTTCAGGTGGCTTGATTGTCTCCCTACTAGACTGTGAATTCCAAGAAGAGACTGATTTTATGTATTTTCTATCCCAGTGATGGCAAACAGACTGATTTTATTTATTTTCTATCCCAGTGATGGCAAACAGACTGATTTTATTTATTTTCTATCCCAGTGATGGCAGCAGACATGAAA
This sequence comes from Mandrillus leucophaeus, assembly GCF_000951045.1. Taxonomy (NCBI): domain Eukaryota; kingdom Metazoa; phylum Chordata; class Mammalia; order Primates; family Cercopithecidae; genus Mandrillus; species Mandrillus leucophaeus. Next base: position 1,357,582 of record NW_012102843.1, read on the forward strand.
CAAATATTTGAAGACAGTCTGAAACTTACCAATTACTCAGAGAAACAAAATTTCAGCTACAATAAATATGTTATGAAACCAGCAAAACTGATCAGGAACTAAAGAGTAACTGAGGGCCTACTTTACATGGGAGAGTCAAAAAAGGCCTTCTAGCAATGTTAGTGGAGCTGAGAAATGAATGTTAAAGAATCATCCTTGGAAAGATCCAGGAAAAGCACATTTGAGGCATTAGGAACAAGTAGGACAAAGGCTATGAATTAGGAACAAACTTGGCACACATACTAAGTATAGAAAGAAGGGTCCTGTGGCAAAAGCAGAGTGAGCACAGCAACAGCTGAGGTCACAGAGTAAGTAGGGCCCAGCAGATCATGATAAGGGTCTAGATTCTGGCCTGTGGGCAATGACAAGCCACTGAAAGCTTTTATATTATAAAAAGACCACTCTGGCTGCAGTGTAGAGAACTGAGAGTACTAGGGTAAGATTAGAAAAAGGGAAGGGGGCCGGGTGTGGTGGCTCACACCTGTAATCCCAGCACTTTAGGAGGCTGCGGTGGGCAGATCATCAGAGGTGGATCACCTGGTGGGTTGGTCAGGAGTTCGAGACCAGCCTGACCAACATGGAGAAACCCTGTGTCTACTAAAAATACAAAAATTAGCAGGCATGATGG
>NW_012102843.1:1359844-1360975 GCF_000951045.1 Mandrillus leucophaeus
TTTTTTTTTTTTACATCTCTAGAGTACCTAGTTCACCTATCTCACTTAGTCAATACTGACTGAAACCCAAGATAACCTAATTACATTCTTGTGATTTCTCCACTCATCCCATGAGATTAACAAATGGCTAAAAACTAATCTTCCTTGGAAACCTACGCATTTTCTTTTCTATTATCTCAGTCACCCAGGATCAATTTTAGACTTTCTTTTCCCTTGGCTTCGCACCCTCACTCCATAATTGTAAAGTCCTACACTGGCTCTTCACAATCTCTTGCACAGCTCCTACGGCCAGCACCCTTGTGCAAGTGATGTTACTCTACGCCCAGACATAAGAACTAGAGTCATCTCCCACTGCATCAAAAACAAACACATCAATAATCCCTACTTAACTAGGGTCAAATCCATACACTCACAACATAACTGGATCCCCAAGCTTATTGCCCCAATCGACCTGGAAAACTCAAGTTTCACTAACCACACCCTGAAGGTCTCTAACTATTCCTGAGGCTTTGCCTGACAATCTGCGGTGCATACTCCCTTGCTTACGCATGTGGAGAATAAATTCTTTGAGACTCTGCCCCTGTTGTGTTCTCTAAACACAATAGTAAGAAGAGAGACATCCCTTGGAACACCCTCAGTATGTGAGTTTTGCTCATATGTCAAGTATAATTTATTGTATTATCTGAGTAGTCATTAGCTTTCCCTGATAAATTTTAGGCTGCTCCAAAAAACGTCCGTTATGATCACATGGTGCCCTCTCCCCTTGTACGCCCAATGATTATCTATTATATTAAAAAAGAAAACGAACCTCTCCTGACAATAACGCACACGAACATCTTTTAAAGAAAATCTCGGAAGCAGCTGCACAGGCCTGCAAAGAGGCTCTCCCCCATCCCACCGCTCAGGCCGGGCCAGCGCCAATCCGGGCCGTCCTGTCCGCCCAGACGCGTGCCCTCGTGTTTGACACCAGACACCTGCCCTGGTGTTTAACACGTACTGGTGTTTGACACACCAGTAACGCTCATTAAGATGATTACGCCGAGACCTCGGAAGTAGAAAAATGCTGTAAAAACATGCGAGTCCCTGGGTGTTATGGGAGCACTTCGGCGGTTTTTGGACAAGACCCAGTCG
>NW_012102843.1:1365370-1372404 GCF_000951045.1 Mandrillus leucophaeus
TTGAGACAATGTCTTGCTCTTGTCACCCAGGCTGGAGTGCAGTGGCGTGATCTTGGCTCATTGCAACCTCTGCCTCCTGAGTTCCAGCAATTCTCCAGCCTCAGTCTCCCAAGTAGCTGGGATTACAGGTGCACGCTGCCACGCCTGGCTAATCTTTTGTATTTTAGTCGAGACGGGATTTCACCATGTTGCCCAGAGGCTGGTCTCAAACTCCTGAGCTCAGGAAATCCGCCCCCCTCAGCCTCTCAAAGTACTGGGATTACAGGCATCAGCCACCATGCCTGGCTGGAGTAATTTTTTAATATAGCTATAAATATAGCACCCTGTCTTTAATTTCCCCGTCACTCCAGGTTTGTCCCTTAAAGTCCTCTGTGATTCCTGCACCGACACGAACCTCTCTATTCAACAGCTCACCAAGGCCTACCTCCTTCCTTGAAATGTCACACTGACACCTTCCCCTTCTACCAGAGGCCAAATATTTTTCATACTGGACTGCTTTGAGAATTATTGAAAGGAAGTCATTACATTGTATGTCAGTGTTTAAGCTGCGTGTGTGTGTGTGTGTGTGTGTGTGTGTGTGTGTGTGTGTGTGTGAAACAGATAATATTTCTAACTGAAAAAGCTGAATTTTTAAAGAAATGAATCAGAAAACTAAAGGTCTGGCCTCATAGAGATAACCAGTTGTGAGAGGCCAAGCTGATGAGTGGGGCATCACACTGTAAAAAATGACTGGTTAGGCTGGGCGTGGTGGCTCACACCTGTAATCACAGCACTTTGGGAGGCCCAGGTGAGTGGATAATTTGAAGTCAGGAGTTCAAAACCAGCCTGGCCAACACAGCAAAACCCCATCTCTACTAAAAATACACAAATTAGCTGGGCATGGTGGTGGGCACCTGGGATCCCAGCTACTCAGGAAGCTGAGGCAGGATAATTGCTTGAACCTGGGAGGTGGAGATTGCAGTGAACTGAGATCACGCCACTGCACTCCAGCCTGGACAACAGAATAAGACTGTGTCTCAAAAAAAGAAGAAGAAGAAAAAAAAAAGACTGGTTATATAGCTATTTATATAGTTCTTAATATGAACCAGTTCATTCACAGTTTAATTAATTTAATCCTCACAAAAATCCACTGAATTAGGAAGTAGCATTATCCACATTTTCCAGAAGTTTCTCCAACGGCACAAAGCTTGTAGTTAGTGACACAGTTGCAATTGGAATCTAGGCAGTCTGGTTGCTAGGGCTAAGCTTCTAGGCACTCACTACACTAGTTGTGTCTTAGGAGAGACCTGCCCTAGGAGAAACCTAACTAGGAACATAGAAGTCAGCTCTAATTGGACAATTCTGCCATCAGAGGCACTACCAGGAAATATTGCCACCACGTTCATCAGGACAGCTTCTAGAGAAGTTCAGAGAGATTTAGGAGCATTGAGGGGAGAAGAACAGTACATTCACTTCTGGAGCTACAGCAGGCAAGCTGCTCTTTAAAACTGAACTTCAAAAAAAATAAGAGTAGCTTTATCACCAGTATGAGCAGCAGGCAAAAATGTAGCTAATAATTTCACTTAAGAATCTAGGACTCGACCTGGCGCAGTGGCTCACACCTGTAATCCCAGCACTTCGGGAGGCCGAGGCAGGCGGATCACGAGGTCAGGAGATCGAGACCATCCTGGCTAACACGGTGAAATCCCATCTCTACTAAAAATGCAAAAACTTAGCCGGGCGTGGTGGCGGGCACCTGTAGTCCCAGCTACTCGGGGGGCTGAGGCAGGAGAACGGCGTGACCCCGGGAGGCGGAGCTTGCAGTGAGCCGAGATCCCGCCACTGCACTCTAGCCTGGGCGACAGAGAAAGACTCCGCCACAAAAAAAAAAAAAAAAGAAAAAAAAAAAAAGCAAGTGACTGGATTAACATTTCTTCTGTGAAATAGAAATGGAGTGTTGAAATGAAAATTAAGTACAATTAAGAGAGAATTATTTTTATTTTATTTGTATTTTAAAATTTATTATTATTATTATTGGTAGTAGTAGTAGTATTTTGGTAGAGACAGGGTCTCACTATGTTGCCCAGGCTGGTCTCCAACTCCTGGGCCCAAGCAATCCTCCCTCCTCAGCTTCCCAAAGTGCTGGGATTATAGGTGTGAGCCACCACATCTGGCCAAAGAATTTAAAAACACTTTTTGCATATCTGAATTTGTGGCTTTGGATTATCATCCCTGTCATAGCAGGTAATATAGCATCTGGACAGATGTATTGATGAAGAGCTACTTAAAAAGTAGTTTATCTGGGATGCTGTTTATTACATTTGTCAAGGAGATCTAGTCAATACCTCCATCTAGTGGCAAACTTGTAAGTGGAGACTTACGTCTTACAAAGTATATTAAGTCTTGATAAAATAAAGCCCTCTTTCTCTCTGAAATGTCCATAAGACCCAGAGTGGCTTTCTAGAAGCAGAAGTTAGTTTTAGGAATTTTAGAACAATATTTTCACAGCAGGAAACAAGTGGAAAAATAAAAACATGTAAGGAAAAACTTGTGGGTATTATACTTATAATACAAAGATGTTTGATATTCACTTCCAAGTAAGTTCTTCTGCAATAAACAACTTCTGTCAAACTTAGCCTACTGGAATAACACATTGTACTAGGTTAAACAGTGTCCTCCCAAAAGATGTTTGTTTGTTTAAGAGACGGTCTCTGGCCAGGTGCGGTGGTTCATGCCTACAATCCCAGAACTTTGGGAGGCCAAGGAGGGCAGATCACCTGAGGTCAGGAGTTCGAGATCAGCCTGGCCAACATGGTGAAACCCTGTCTCTAGTAAAAATACAAAAACATTAGCGGGTGTGGTGGTGGGCTCCTGTAATCCCAGCTACTCAGGAGGCTGAGGCAGGAGAATTGCTTGAACCCAGGAGGTGGGTTCAACTCACTGCAACCTGAGTTGAGATCGTGCCACTGCACTCCAGCCTGAGCAACAGAACAAAACTCTGTCTCAAAAAAAGAAAAAAAGAAAAAAAAAAAAGAGCGAGACAGAGCCTTGCTCTAGTCACCCAGGCTGGAGTGCAATCATAACTCACTGCAGCCTCCTAGGCTCAAGTAATCCTCCTGCCTCAGCCTTCCAAGTAGCTAGGACTACATGTGTGTGTCACCATGCCCACCTAATTTTTATTTTTTGTAGAGATGGGGTGCGCACATTTCCACCAACTGTCTCTTCAAGGCAATCTAGGCTATCTATCATGTGCCTCAAAATTCTTCCTCTGCCCATCACCCCAATCTATTAATAAAGGCATTTCCATGTTTGTGTATATTAATATGGCAGCACCCCACTTTTCAGTACCAAAATCTGTATTCGTTTCCTAAGGTTGCAGTAGCAAATTACCACTAACTGGGTGGCTTAAAACAACAGAAATGTATTTTCTCACAGTTCTGGAGGCTGGAGTCCACGATCCAGGTGCTGGCAGGATTAGTTCCTTCTGCGGGTTCTGAGGGACAGTCTGTTCCATGCCTCCCTCCGAGATCGTGGTTGTTGTTGGAAGTCCCTGGTGTTCCTGGCTTTGTAGAGGCATCAGTGCAATCCCTGCCTTCTCCCCTGTGTGTGGCTTTTTCTCCACTCTTGCTATAAGGACATCAGTCATTGGATTTAGGGCCCATCCAAATCCAATATGATCTCATCTTAATTTGATTACACCTGCAAGTTCTCTATTTCCAAATAGTCACATTCATAGGTACTACGAGTTCAGACTCTAATATATCTGTTAGGGGCCAGGTGCGGTGGGTCAGGCCTGTAATCCCAGCACTTTGGGGGGCCAAGGCGGGAGGACGACTTGAGACTAGGCGTTTGACACCAGCTTGGGCAATACAGTGAGACCACCGTCTCTATGAAAAAAAAAAAAAAATTAGCCAAGGCCAGGCATGGTGGCTCAGACCTGTAATCCCAGCACTTTGGGAGGCCAAGGTGGGAGGATGACCTGAAGCCAGGAGTTGGAAACCAGCCTGCTTCCATTAAAATGCAAGTGGAGGGAGATAAATTGAGGTAGGAATTGTTAGCGGACGGAATGTCTTAACTATGAGTTGTCCAAGTTCTTGGTGTATTGGACAAAAATTGAACAAAATGCACTAACAAAGCAACAAAAGAACAGGCTAACGAAGGCACAGATTTATTGAAGAAGCAGTACAATTCAGAGGGTGGGAGCGGGCTTGAGCAAGCGGCTCAACAGCCTCTTCAATTGGGGTTTTTATTAAGCTAAAGGAACCAAGCAACACTCCTCGGTGCCCTTTAGAGGACTCCAGTTGGCCGCACCCCATGAAGGATTGGCCTGCGACCACAGGCTGACGTGGAGCCTTGGCACACGATCAGAGGCAGATGTGGAAACTTCTGTCTCATTATCACAGGAACGAGGAGGTGGCCTGTGTGCTGTCCAATTTTGCCTAGAACTGGCTGCACCTGCTGTTCTTTTGCTTCTGCCTTAACCCTTGATTGCCCGAATTCCCTATTCTCCTGCCTCAGAATTGTTAAGCAAAAAGGAACCAGGACTTGATTATTTGGAAAATTCTCAGCCTAACTATACTGCTGCCAAGGATGAGAAGGTCTGGCCTGAAGAGTGTGTCTGGACAATACTTTGCTAAAGAGAGTTGTGTGTTGGCCGGGAGCGGTGGCTCACGCCTGTAATCCCAGCACTTTGGGAGGCCGAGACGGGCGGATCACGAGGTCAGGAGATCGAGACCATCCTGGCTAACACGGTGAAACCCTGTCTCTACTAAAAATACAAAAAATTAGCCGGGCATAGTGGTGGGCGCCTGTAGTCCCAGCTACTTGGGAGGCTGAGGCAGGAGAATGGCGTGAACCGGGGAGGCAGAGCTTGCAGTGAGCCGAGATCGCGCCACACTGCACTCCAGTCTGGGAGACACAGCGAGACTCCGTCTCAAAAAAAAAAAAAAAAAAAAAAAGAGAGTTGTGTGACTTATGGATCCACTCAGCCGTGTCAGCAGAAGCCAGGAATAGAGTTGGGGTTGTCCAGGAAAGATCTGTGGAGAACTTGAAAGTTCTAATGGTGACATCCACAGAAAACAAGATTTTTGAGAATTTTATACCAGCAGAAATACTCCCAGCCTTGATGGAAAGGGACAGAGACAGAACAAATTGAAGGGAAAATGACTGACTCCCAGGGCAGAGCCATGGATGCAGAGGCCAGAGAGAGGATGGAGCTATAGGTCCAGAGGCCAAGGCCAACTGCACCCTCTGGGCCCAGAGGCTGGATCGAGTCAGAGGGTCATTAAGGCCTTGAAAACCAATGTAGTTTTCCCTTTTGTGTTACAAACCTGTGTGAGACAGTGACCCCTTTAATTCCATGAAAATTCTGCCTTTCATAATGGAGATGTCTGTCCTATGCTTGCCTCATCTCAGTCCCTTTGTGTTGTTGTAATAGACATCTGATTATTACTGGGTAATTTATAAGTAATAGAAATTTACTACTTACAGTTCTGGAGGCTTGGAAGTCCATGATGCCGGCATTAGGTGTCTGGTGAGGGCCTTCTTGCTACATCCTCATGTAGCAGAAGAGCAGATGGGCAAAAGGGCACATAAGCAGGTTCCTTCCAGCCCTTTTGTAAGGTGCCAATCCAATCATGAGGGCACAGCCCTCATGGCCTCATCATCTCCTAAGGGGCCCACCTCTTAATACCACAGCAATGTGATTACGTTTCAACATGAACTTTGGAGGGCACACATTCAAACCACTGCACCCACCATTGTACTTTGGAAGCAGATAACTTGTTTCCTAGTTGCACATGTCCACAGTTACGAGAGGAATTTTGCCCTAGAATGTATCATATCATACCTAGAGTCTCAGTGATACCTGGTTTGCATGATTTAGATAATGAGATGTGCAATGTTTTGAGCTGACGATACTTAGATGAGATTTTGGATTTACAGTTAATGCTGAAACAAGTTGAGATTTTTGAGGATGCTGGGATTAGGTGAATGTATTTTGCACATGGGATGAATGTGAATTTTACAGGGCTAGAGGATTGACTGTACTGGGTTGAAGTGTTCCCCCCAAATTCACAACCACCAAAACGTCGGAATATGACCTTGTTTGGAAGCAGCATCTTTGAAGATGTGATTAGTTAAGATGACGTCACACTGGTGTACACTAGGCTGTAAATCCAATATGACTGGTGGTGTCCTTATAAGAAGATGGACGAAAAGATGGCCTTGGGAAAGTGGAGGTAGGAACTAGTGCGATGCAGCAATGAGTTAAGGAATGCCACAGATGCGAGCGACCCCCAGATGCTAGAAAAGGCCAAAAAAGGGCTCTTCCCTGGATTCTTCAGAGAGAGAGAGAACAGCATGGTCCCAGCAACACCTTGATTTCAGACTTCCAGCCTCTAGAATTGTGCAACAATAAATCTGTTGTTTTAGGTCACGCAATCTGTGGTAACTTTGTTACAGCAACTCTAGAAAACTAATACACTCATCCTGGAGGGATGCCCATAGCTTTTCCTTACATTTACTAGCTTATGTGCTGTAAGACACTTCATTCACTGAAATCCTGAGACAGGTACAAAGTGTCAACAGAGCTTCTTCAGTGGGCACATGGAAATGTTTGTACCCTCTGTATCAGAATAAGAAAATGATTACGATATAAACAGAAAGACGAAAGACAACAGTAGAGTGTTCCTAAAAACCTTCATATGATTTATCTTGGGACTGTGAAAGCGGCAGATACCAGAATAAAGTCACTTTTGCTGGACCCAGACAAAACAGGGCCGGGAAGGAGGCACACGCATGCATGTCTGAGGTAAGAGCGGCTTCCAAGGACTTACTAAAAACTGCTTCACGTGCTTCATGCATCTCCTGCTCTGATAAGGTTTTTCATTAAACATTCTTTAGGACTGCAATAATTTAAACAAGACATTCTCCAGAGAATACCTGCCCAGTAGCAGCATTTGCATCAATGAACTGGTAACAGCTCTGGCTTTGAACCTACGGAACCCACGGACTCTGCTTCTAAGCAGCTTATGAAAATCTTTTTTTTTTTTTTT
>NW_012102843.1:1373079-1376917 GCF_000951045.1 Mandrillus leucophaeus
ACAGGATCTCTTAGAACAAAACAAAACAAAACAAAAACAAAGATCCAAGAGGGTATTTTAGAAAGTTGATTGTTTTTTGTTTTTTGTTTTTTTTTTCAGACAGGGTCTCACTCTGTCACCCAGGCAGGAGTACAGTGGCACGATCACTGCTCTCTGCAGCCTCAACCTCTCCTGCCCAGGTGATCCTCCCACCTCAGACTTCTGAGTAGCTGGGACTACAGGCGCACGCCAACACACCTGGCTACTTTTTGTATTTTTTGTAGAGATGAGTTTTCGCCATGTCGGCTCAAACTCCTCAGCTCAAGCGAGCCTCCCACCTCGGCCTCCCAAAGTGCAGGGATTACAGGCGTGAGCCACCACAGCAGGCTAGGAAGTTCTTCATTTCTTCAGTGTAAGACATTAGTCCTACTTGCCCAGATAATGCCTTCGGGCTCGTTACACATTCCTCTATTTTAGAGGATGATGTGGTCTATTCAACAGTGATTCCCAAACCTATCAATTCAATTTCACAAATAGCGGGGCTCATAATTAAGCGGAGAATTGTACTAGAAAGAGTGAGGGATTTAAAAATGATAAAAGTCCTTGCCCTGCTTTTCTGTTTTAGATTTAGAGTGATCTCTCAGACACAGGCTAAACAGAAATACTCCATTCACACCTTCTGGGGTCTTGGGACTCAGGCACTGAATTATAAGCTCAATTAAAGAGAAAACTTGAGATTAGGTCAATGGCTCAAAAATGCCAAAAGCAAACAATCTTACTGACCACAGCTTAACCCTCTGTACATTTAGGTAATCCACTGCAAAAATGTAGGCCCGCCCAGAACAGAGAAGCATGCAAAAGAAAAAATGAAAAAAAAAAAAAAAAATGATGTAAGCCAGAAGTAACCCAGCAGCTAGTAAAGGTGCATCATTCTCTACCTCAGATGGTATAAGCGTGTTACAGAGTGTGTGTATTCAGTGAACACAGGAGAAGCAGAGGTTTAAAAAAGGCCAGCTTCTGGAGATAAGACAGAAGTGGAATCAAGTGTGGTGTGGGCAGGGGAGCAATAGGGAATTACATCAAGGTTGCTAACCTGGGCCACTGAGATAGTATTAATCGGAGCAAGTGACAGATGATATGTTCAAGAAGTAGCTAGAAATACATGCTGACTTTAGAAGAGAAACCTGGGCTGGAGACAGTCTGAAGCATCCCCATGAAGACAGTGTCAAAGCCAGGGAAGTAGATGACATCACCCAGGAAGAGTATGTAGCTTACCAAGAGTGGAGGGTTACGAGATGAGATCATGGGATGTGCAGGCAGAAGAGCCAGAGAATGAGACAAAGCTGAGAGAGAGAGGAGTGACACCAAGACATAATAGTGTCTTTGAAGCCAAGGAATGAAACAATAAACTTTTTTTTTTTTATAGACGGGGTCTGGCTCTGCTGCCTAGGTTCTTCTCAAGCCACCTTCCCACTTTGGCCTCCCAAAGTGTTGGGATTACAGGCATGAGCCACTGCACCTTGCCAGAAATGAACTTATAATAGCACTAATAAGGTCACTGATGACCTCGGCAAGAGGGACAGTGAAGACATGAGCCAATTCCTACCATATTGAAGATACGAAGGCCAACGTGGTAGCTCATGCCTAATAATCCCAGCACTTTGGGAGGCAGAGATGGGAGGACCCTTTGAGGCCAGGAGTTTGAGATTAGCCTGAGCAACATAGCAAGACCCCACCTCTGCAAAAATTAAAAAAAAAAAAAAAGAAAAAGAGCCAGGCACGGTGGCATGTACCTGTGGTCCCAGCTCCTTGGGGAGGCTGAGGCGAGAGCATTGTTTGAGCCCAGATGCTAGAGGTTGCAGTGAGCTGTGATCACAAAACTATGCTCTAGTCTGGCCTGGGTGACAGAGCAAGACCGTATCTCAAAAAGATATAGAGACAGTAAGACTGTGGAATGCTCTTCCAACACGTTTAGCAGAGAAGGGAAGGGGGAAAAGAAGGCCATAGCATGACCGAGGTAAGACGAGGGAATTTTTTGAAGGATGGTGGGTACTTCAATATGTATATAGGCCAATGATTTTCAAAATTGACTGTCATCAGCATCACCTAGAGGGCTTGTTAAAATTCAGATTGTGGGGCTTGACCTGAACAAGTTTCTGATTGAGTAGGTCTAGGGTGGAACTCAAGAACTTACATTTCCAACAAGCTCCCAAGTGACAATGCTGCTGGTCTGTGGACCAAAATGGAGAACCACTGGAGTAGGCGAAGAAAAAAATCCAAAAGAACAATGTTTGAAATATTTAGGCGATGGAGATATTTATAGGGTAAAACACAGCGGAAGGAGAGGATGGAATTCAGAAAAAGGTAAAATAGTTGGTCTTGAGCAACAAGTGAGGTCATCTCTTCCTCTGAGACAGGCAGGCAGATGAAGATGTACATGATTACAGGTAAAGTTTACAGGTGGAGAAAAGGCAAGTTAAGAGTTCATGCCTGAAGGCCTTATTTTCTCCACTTATTTTTTCAAAGCAGTATCATCTACTGAGAATTTAGGAGATAAGGTAGAGTAGGGGAAAATATTAATAATTATACATTTAACAGCTATGGGAAAAAACATGTTAAAGTATTCCCAAGTTCCACTTATTTCTAAGACAGAGTCTCACTCTGTTGCCTAGAGGGCAGTGGCACAATCACAGCTCACTGGAGTGGAGCCTCAGCCTCCTGAGTAGCTGGGACTACAAGTGTGTGCAACCAACCACCCCTGGCTAATTTTTACATTGTTGTGGAGATGGGGGCCTCACTATGTTGTCCAGGCTGGTCTTGAACCTGGCTTCAAGTGATCCTCCTGCTTCAGTCTCCTGAAGTGCTGGGATTAGAGGTGTGAACCACACCTGGACCATCAACCACTGCTGAAGAAAAATCTAAACAGTATCAGCCTGCCTCAGTAATTACAGCATAATTAAAGAAAAAAGGAAATACTCTATTTCCTTTATTATTAAGTAAAAGAGCAAGAAGCCATTAACACTCAGAGAAGTCTTCCATTCTCCTCTAGATAAGTAGAGCAGACAAAGTTTGGATCAGCACTCCTGAAATCAGGTCATGACCAATCCACAAAGGAAGCCCTCTCCTGCCCAGGTGATCCTCCCACCTCAGACTTCTGAGTAGCTGGGACTACAGGCGCACGCCAACACACCTGGCTACTTTTTGTATTTTTTGTAGAGATGAGTTTTCGCCATGTCGGCTCAAACTCCTCAGCTCAAGCGAGCCTCCCACCTCGGCCTCCCAAAGTGCAGGGATTACAGGCGTGAGCCACCACAGCAGGCTAGGAAGTTCTTCATTTCTTCAGTGTAAGACATTAGTCCTACTTGCCCAGATAATGCCTTCGGGCTCGTTACACATTCCTCTATTTTAGAGGATGATGTGGTCTATTCAACAGTGATTCCCAAACCTATCAATTCAATTTCACAAATAGCGGGGCTCATAATTAAGCGGAGAATTGTACTAGAAAGAGTGAGGGATTTAAAAATGATAAAAGTCCTTGCCCTGCTTTTCTGTTTTAGATTTAGAGTGATCTCTCAGACACAGGCTAAACAGAAATACTCCATTCACACCTTCTGGGGTCTTGGGACTCAGGCACTGAATTATAAGCTCAATTAAAGAGAAAACTTGAGATTAGGTCAATGGCTCAAAAATGCCAAAAGCAAACAATCTTACTGACCACAGCTTAACCCTCTGTACATTTAGGTAATCCACTGCAAAAATGTAGGCCCGCCCAGAACAGAGAAGCATGCAAAAGAAAAAATGAAAAAAAAAAAAAAAAAATGATGTAAGCCAGAAGTAACCCAGCAGCTAGTAAAGGTGC
>NW_012102843.1:1377227-1387750 GCF_000951045.1 Mandrillus leucophaeus
AATACAAAATTAAAAATAACTCCTAGGGCACCCCCTCCCAGGGCCTTGTACAAGTAAGGGGCCCAAAACCTTAAGCTTAGTTTCTTGGTTTAAATGAAATCTGTTTCTTGGTTCAGACGAAATTTTACACTGAAAAAATACTTCTTCTAGCTTCATTTCTGAGTCAACTCCTCCCCCAACCCCAACCTCCCAAATGCCAGTGTAAGTTCAAGGTTGAGTTTAGAGTCATTATGAAGTCAAATGTGTTCCTCCATCCAGCTGTCCAAAACATTTATGGACTACTACAGTAGGAAAGAGATATGATCCCTCAATGTAAAGGAGCTCTATAACATTTATTTATGAACGAATGAATGAATCAATGAATGAGAACCAGGCCCTGTTGCCCAGGCTGGAGCACAGTGGTGCGATCTCGGCTCGCTGCAACCTCCACCTCCCAGGCCCAAGCGATTCTCGTGCCTCAGTCTCCTAAGTAGCTGGGATTACAGGTATGTATTTTTAGTAAAAAAGGGGTATTGCCATGTTGGTCAGGGTGGTCTTGAACTCCTGACCTCAAGTGATCTCCCCGCCTCAGCTTCTCAAAGTGCTGGGATTACAGGTGTCAGCCACTGTGCCCGGCCCAAAATTTCTTTTAAATTTTTAATTTCTCTAAAACTTTAAAGTAAGTTTTAAATTTTAAAATCTTTTAAATTTAAATTTAGTTCCTCTGTGTAATTAAGTCCCTGTATGCAATTCAAGTTTCTTATAGAGTTTTTTTTGATTAAATTGTTCACTTGATCAGTAACTAATCGCTATTATCTGTCCTTATTGCTAAACTATTTCTAGTTTAAAAATAAGTATTTCACAAATTTTCAAATATATCCAAAATGTGAAATACGTTTTTTTGGTTGTTTTTTTTTTTTTTTTGAGACAGAGTCTCATTCTGTCACTCAGGCTGGAGTGCAGTGGCACAATCTCGGCTCACGGCAAGCTCTGCCTCCCAGGTTCAAGTGATTCTGCCTTAGCCTTCCCAGGCGTGCGCTACTATGCCTGGCTAATTTTTGTATTTTTAGTAGAGACGGGGTTTCACCATGTTTGCCAGGCTGGTCTCAAACTCCTTACTTCAGGTGATCCATCCACCTTGGCCTCCCAAAGTGCTGGGATCAGAGGCGTGAGTCACGGTGCCTGGCCCATGTTTTACTTTTATCTGCTATAAAATTTGAATTTTGTTATGACAAAGCCTATCTAAGTTGATGAATATATTAATCATTTTCAGGTTGGAGTATTTTTTTTTTTTAACCTCTTCCAGGCATACAGCCACACATGCTATCATCAGTGGAAAAGCTACATTCCTGACTGCTCTCATTTTGAATTAGAATTTGAAGTCTAATATAAATAAGTGGATTACTTTTCATATTTCTGATTAAAATAAGGCTGGCTGAGACTTATTAATTTACCTTGAAATTTAAAAATATACCTACTATAAAAATTTTAATTAAACTCTTTGAAACTATTTTATAGTAGAACATCAACATTTTCTGGATAGGTAAAAGCTTTTATATTACATTTTTATTTTGCAAGAAAATAAATTATACAACTTAAAAAATAAAATCCAAAAATTAAGCAGTTCATCAAAATATTTCAGCCTACTGCATACAGAAACTGCTACTACTTAAAATTGTACAGCATTATCATCTCAGTATGTAGTGGCACACATTCAAAATCGTATAGACCATATGAGGATAGATTACAACTTAGAAACTAAAATAAATTTGTTCAACACTCCAGACAACATATAGTGTAGATGACAGGAAAGCTCTCATGTAATGTTTATTTCACAAACATGACCTTGGAAGAATTTATAAGACAGCATCCCAGTCATTTACATGAGAATAGAAAAACCAGCTTGAGTTTAATATAGCAAATCTTTCTGTAAAACTAGCAAATCTTTCACCCAGACTGAAGTGTTAAAATTTGCCCTTTGAGCAGTGCTAGAGATATCTTACTGCAAATAATGCAAAATACTTTTTAAACTACTCAGGTCATATTTTCTATTAAATTTAATAAAAAGTAAAACAAAGAAAGCTAACATTTCATTTTTGGAAGGTTTAACATTTATGCACAAAATAAGAGCGAGAGACTTAAATAAGTTGACAGAACTCAGGGACCCCTCCAATAAATGTAAAAATTGGAAGACTTCAGAATTTATTTCAAGATCCTCATTTAATCATTGGAATAGTAATATTCTAATATTTATCTCATTGTGACCATCACAATTTTTCTATATTTTCACTTCCTAAACTTTGTCTTATGTCTACTTACTGTGGCAATGAGATGGCAACACAAGTTAACATTTCCCAGATGGAATGTCTCTGTCTTTGAACTAGAAGATGGGTATTCAGAGCTTAAGATAGCCTCCGAAGTGTCTTATTGCCATACCACTAATTTTTTAAAATTAAATGTATTTTTTTTTTTGGAGAGGGAGGCTGGATTTTCTTTTCCCTTAACTGCAGGTTTTATCCCTGCTCGGCACCAATTTTAAGTGCACACTGGAGAGAAGAGACCTGAATAAAGGATGCCAACTGTGATTCCAGACCTTTACAAACTGCTGGTAAGATTTTTTTTTTCTTTTTTTTTTTAATTTGCAAATCTGTTGTTAAAGAAAACTGAACAATGGCATAGGCACCTGGTCAACTAAATGGTTTTCATGAACACCAAAAAGTAGTTAAACTTTTGTATACATAACCCAAAAAAAAAAAAAAAACTGCACGTTTACAGTATTTGCTGCTGTTCATTCCCCAAAATACAATTAGGACATAATTGGCTATTAAAAATTTATAAAATTTAATTAAAAACTTTGCTATGAATTTAGTGTTACTCACTTTTGCATTAAATTCGCCTTCATATATCAAAACATCATGACTCTCATTCTTAAATTAAATGACCCAAAATTAGAAGTTCCAAAAAAGTTCTGAGAACAATTACGGTTTAAAACAACAAACCTAAATTTTTTAAATGGACTACAATTTTTCCTCCTATTGTTTCCTCCTTTGGCATTCTTGTATTGGGACAAGCAAATACGCCAATGCTGAATTATCTGTTAAACATAAGGGCCACAATTACTACAAAATTATGTCTTCTAAATTTCAAATATACCCATTATGAACAGTCACCTAATTAGAGACAACTGTGAGTACTAATTTTAGTTTAATTCTTCACAATATGCTCGGTCTAATAATTGACATTTGTTCCCTTAAAGATGAAGTGTAAAATTTTAAACAAAATTCCAATTTCCTATGAGTTTCAGAACAGGCATTTGACTATACTCAGCAAAACTCTAAATGTTTTCAATTGCTTTCCTTCCATTCGGCAGGCAGTTCACAAAGCCTCTTGGGATGGGGACAGATCCCATGAAATGCTCTTGAAAGCACTCCACTGTAACATAACGCTGTATGTCTTTCTGTACTCCATTTCCTACTATCTTCAAAACCATACTTTAAAAATATTACTTAACATCAAACAAGATATAAAATAATTTGCAAGAAAATTTGAAACGTGCACCACAATGAATAAAAACCCAAGTTGAGCCATTCTTTCCCCAAGGGGGATAATTTTCTCTTTTAAGTTGTTCACGTCCTCAAGTCCTAAAATTTCCACTACTCTGGATATTCAGTTGCCAGCAACTAGTTAAGTTGCTACTTTGGATAGACTGAAAGGAACATGGTAAATGTTGCCTTCTGATGATTTAAAAAATGTTTATTTTTAAAATATATAAATATATATGTACATATATTTGGCAAGTTTACTGCTTGTATTAAGAGTGCAACAATTTTGCTTCTGTTTTTCAGGTCTTATGTTGTGGTTTTTCTCTTACCCCTAGGTGACTGATTCAAACCTGAGGCTACAAATCCCTAATCATGAGACCTTAAAATACCAAAATACTTCTATGCTACAGATTAAGAGATCAGTTACATAACTATATCAGAGCAGAAGATTTCTGTGGTGTTTTTAATAAATTCAGATATGGCATAATAAATATTAGGTATATAAATATTAAGTGTGTTAGTAAACACACAGTATGTTTAGTAAACACACTTAATATTTTTGTTTTGCTATTTTGACTCTGCAATCATAATGACCTACCTATCTCCATAAATTTTTTTAAACAATTGAAGCAACAATTAATATAAGCTTCACTTTTCAAAACAAGCTCTCCAGCCATATTAAAAAAACAAAACAAAACAAAAAAACAACTCCTTATCATTGAACAACAACTAAAATAGCAGTCTCCTGTTTAAAGAAAACCAACATTTGAAAGTTGAAAATATTTAATACCATTTTTAGGTCACCATTAAAATCCAGTTATTATACTGAGCAATGTTTGAACAATTTGATACTATTAAATACTTAACTTCTCACCTACATCTGCCCTTTCCCAATGTTGCATTGACCAGCTCACTCTTTTCATCAAAAGAAACCAAGAGTGCTATTTCTAGTTTTAATTGCATTTTTTAAAAACAAAAGATAACAGCATTTTTCAGTGCATGAATATCTGAAGATCCTTCCTTGTGCAAGTACATTTTTTAAGAGAGGAAAAAAGAGAAAAAAGCAACAAGAACCCCGCCCTCACCCTTCCCAACTGTATTTCTCCTGGTGGGTACAAATCAAATTCACTTTTAAAAGTTGATAATGGGCTCTTCATGAATGCAAGTTTCTCCACAAAACAGCATGCTGTTAGAGTGTGCAACATGAAGGGAATGCCATCATGCTAACTAATGTGATTGGCAAAATATAGTTGTTTCCGTAAGGTAAGGCAGAGATTTTAATATTTATGTAATCAAAGTCCAAATAAACCTTTCTCCAGCACAAACTTTACAACTTTCTGCCCAAGCACTCCAAAATTTGGGTTCTAAATATTGTCCATGATATTCAAACTTATGCCATATATATGAAAGTGTTGATATCAGATTCATCTCTTCTGATGTATTTGTGCTCTATTAGCCACTCTATTTGCTCTTTTATCATTTTCTTTTGTGGCAAGAACATGTTTTTCAAAATTTCTACTAATTCAGTCTGCAGCTGAGCATTACTAATTTTCTTTCTCATTTTCATTATTTGTATGATAGCTTCCTAAAAGAAAAAATAAAAATAAAAGTGCATTAATATATGAAATTTATTTTAAGTACAACAAACTGAAAAATGACTTTTTATGCATATTAATCCTCTATCCAACATCTACCCAAATGGATAACAATCACTAGGGGATTAATCTTGAGACCAGTATCTTTTACTTCACAAATAAAAACATCTTTTGTTTTTTCATTCCCCATAAAAGAAAATCTGCTTACTGGGGTGGGGGGCTAGGGGAGGGACAGCATTGGGAGAAATACCTCATGTAGATGACAGGTTGATAGGTGCAGCAAACCACTATGACACATGTATACCCATGTAACAAAGCTGCACATTCTGCACGTGTATCCCAGAACGTAAAGTATGTATTTTTTAAAAATCTGATTATAGACATTTTGAAAAATAAGGAAAAGCAAAATTACTTCTGCTGCAAGAAAACTGCACCTAATGTTTTAATATTATTTCCTTCAATTTCTTTTTTTTTTTTTTTTTTTTTTTTTGAGACGGAGTCTCACTCTGTCACCCAGGCTGGAGTGCAGTGGCCGGATCTCAGCTCGCTGCAAGCTCCGCCTCCCGGGTTCACGCCATTCTCCTGCCTCAGCCTCCCGAGTAGCTGGGACTACAGGCGCCTGCCACCTCGCCCGGCTAAGTTTTTGTATTTTTAGTAGAGACGGGGTTTCACTGTGTTAGCCAGGATGGTCTTGATCTCCTGACCTCGTGATCCGCCCGTCTCGGCCTCCCAAAGTGCTGGGATTACAGGCTTGAGCCACCGCGCCCGGCCCCTTCAATTTCTTTTTTCCCATACCATTCACATTCTTAAAAGTCATCTTACCTGTGAAAACAATACGTATATAACCTGGTATCATGTTAAACGTTAATTAAAATATAACAAACTCCTTACACCAAATTTTTCCCTTGTATTCAGTTATTTCTTTGTGTAGTAGTACACGTCAGTTGGGGTCTGTTTTAAAAGTCATTAAGTAGTATTCTTTATATATATTTACCAGATTAATTATATTTGCTACAAATATTATCTTCAGTTTATATTGACTCAATTAAGTGTTTTTAAGGTTTTTTTTTTTTCCCTTCTCTTTAAATACAGAGACAAAGTTTTGCTATGTTGGCCAGGTTAGTCTTGAACCCCCAGCCTCAAATAATCCCCTGCCCTGGTCTCCCAAAGTGCTAGGATTATAGGTGTTAGCCACAATGCCCAGTAGTTTTTAAGTTTCTAAAGAAATAATCTTTTTCATCTAGGTCATTTTATCAAAATTTTTCTTGATGATTTCCTTAATTACTGTTAAGTTTACAATAAGAGTTATTAGAAAATCATTAAATATTCTTTTCTCTTTTAATTTTCCAGCACAAGCTCTCTCTTTACCCAACAAAAGGCATCTGTATGCTGGGTGTGGTGGCTTATGTGTGTAATCCTAGCACTTTGGGAGGTTGCTGTGGGTGGATTGCTTGAGTCCAGGAGTTTGAGACCAGCCTGGGCAACATGGCAAAACCCCATCTCTATAAAAAATACAAAAGTTAGCCGGGCATGGTGGCATGTGTCTGTGGTCCCAGCTATTCAGGAGGCTGAAGAAAGAGGATTGCTTGAGCCTGGGAGGTGGAAGTTGCAGTAAGCTGAGATCGCACCATTGCACTCCAGCCTGAGACCCTGTCTCCAAAACAAAAGGCATCTATCTCTTAGCACAGATTAGAGTTTGCTGTAAAAGAAATGTCAAAATAGAAAAAGAAGTAACATTTGCTTTTAACATTTAAAAACATAATTTTGCTGCAAATCAACAGACTTGGGAGTCAGGCACTATTCAGTAAGAGAAAAAATTCCTTCAACTTCCCCTGTACAGATACGATAACCAGCCGGGGAGGGTGGCTCATGCCTGTAATCCCAGCAATTTGGGAAGTTGAGGGGGGCAGATTGTTTGAGTTGTGGAGTTTGAGACCAGCCTGGGCAACATGGTGAAACCCCATCTCTACAAAATATACAAAAAACATTAGCCGGGCATGGTGGCATGTACCTGTGGGCCCAGCTACTCAGGGGGCTGAGGCAGGATCGCTTGAGCCTGGAAGGCAGAGATTGCAGTGAGCTGAGATTGCACCACTGCACTCCAGCCTGGGTGACAGAGTGAGACCCTGTCTCAAAAAAAACCAGAAAAACAGGCCAGGTGCGGTGGCTCATGCCTGTAATCCCAGCACTTTAGGAGGCCAAGGCGAATGGATCACAAAGTCAGGAGTTCGAGACCAGCCTGGCCAACATGGTGAAACTCGTCTCTACTAAAAATACAAAAAATAGCTTGGCGTGGTGTCGAGCACCTCTAATCCCAGCTACTCGGGAGTCTGAGGCAGGAGAATTGTTTGAACCTGGGAGACAGAGGTTGTAGTGAGCCAAGATCGTGCCATTCCACTCCAGCCTGGGCAACAGGGCGAGACCCCATCTCAAAAAACAAAACAAAAATAAATAAAAGATATGATGACCCCCTTCACTGACACCAGAAGGTCAAGTGAATTCCTCTCACCCTGGATGGTATTCAGATACCAGGCTCCTGATCATCATAAATTGGGGTTTATGTCAGGGGTTCAGAGAAGAAGAAGGAAGAAGGAAAGTCTGTTCCTTCAGGCACTTGAAGATTACAGGAACCCGGAGGAAAAGCAGAGGCATTTGTAAACATCCCAATTTCTCCTTAGGTAGAGGTGAAGGTGGTAGTTAGATAACCTAAGGGGAAAACAGAGCAGAGGGACACTGGCCCTGGTCCCCATTTGATATGCTGGAGGTCACTTAAAGAGTAGCATAGTATGATGGAAATAATCTGCACTTCTGACTCTCCCTCAGTTCCCACGTGTGACAGCAAGAGTTTCGAGCTAATGGACCTGCCACAGGGCCTTTAATGACAGGGCAAGGTGATCCTGCCATTATTCTGCACAGAATAATGACACTGTGCCATGTAGGCCAAGGAGCCACACAGAAGATGTAGTGGAGTCTCAGAGCCTTCAAGAGCTCAGTAAGAGCAGGGGAAAGACAGCAAGGAAGAGGCCATAGGGTCCTTAATAACTAGAAAAAGAATGAACCATAAATTCATCTGCTATAGACAACAGCAGCAGTTACCAACAGAAAGCCAAATTCCCAAAGATGATAAACTACTTCACAGCTGCCAAAACCAACAATCCAGGACACTGTCATAACTGCAAAGATATGACACTCCCTTCACTGTCATTACCAGTCAAGCAAATTCCTCTCAACCTCAATATATCCAGATGCCACTTATGCAAATAACAATCAGTGGGGATGAGTGGAGTAGGATCAGGAGGAAATAAAGTCTGAGCATTACCTAAAGACAGCTTAGATTATTGGATTGTACATAATTATGGGTCACATTAAGACAAAAGGACCTCAATTTCTCTGTACATCTTATAGTATCAATACATCCGCTTATACATTTCAACTCTTTTTTATTTTATTTTATTTTTTTAGATGGAGTCTTGCTCTGTCGCCAGGTTGGAGTGCAGTGGTGCGATCTCAGCTCACTGCAACCTCCGCCTCCCGGGTTCAGGAGATTCCACTCCCTCAGCCTCCTGGGCAGCTGGGACTACAGGCATGCACCACCATGCCCGGCTAATTTTTTGTATTTTAGTAGAGACGGGGTTTCATCATGTTGGTCAGGATGGTCTCGATCTCCTGGCCTCGTGATCCGCCCGCCTCAGCCTCCCAAAGCATTGGGATTACAGGCGTGAGCCACTGCGCCTGGCCTATTTTTCTATTTTTTTGAGACAAGGTCTCTCACTCTGTCACCCAGGCTGGAGTGCAGTGGTGCAATCTCAGCTCACTGCAACCTCTGCCTTCCAGGCTCAAGCGATCCTCCTGCCTCAGCTCCCTGAGTAGCTGGGACCACAGGCACATGCCACCATGCCTGGCTATGTTCACACCATGCCTGGTTATGTTCACACAGGTATATATATTTATCACAACTCACTGAAAAGTATACTTTGAAAGATACATTTCATTGTGTCTAAATTACAACTAAAAATTGTAGCAACAAAAAAGAGCTCAACCTTTCTATTTATTCAACTCTCCTAAATTTCCCAGTAAAGGGCCACTCTCTTCATACAGCTCCTACACAGTAGTTTTTAAAAAATGTGTATGAATTTTTCTTATTTTCCTTTTATTTACTGCTACATAGAAATGCAAGTGGTTTTTATTCATCTTTTCTCTGCTACATCATCATATTACATGATCTATAGGTAATAAGCATTTTTAATCTTTTCGTCTTGTTACATATTTTAAAAAGTACAGTGAGCTGGGCACAGTGGCTCACACCTGTAATCCTAGCACTTTGGGAGGCCAAGGCAGGCATATCGCTTGAGCCTAGGAGTTCAAGACCAGCCCGGGCAACATGGCGAAACCCTGTCTCCACTAAAAATACAAACTAGCTGAGTGTGGTGGCGTATGCCTGTGGTCCCAGCTAATTAGGAGGCAGAGGTGGGAAACTCCTTCGAGCCCAGGGAGTTGAGGCTGCAGTGGGTTGAGATGGTGCCACTGCACTCTAGCCTGGGAAACAGACTGAGACCCTGTCTCAAAAAACAAACAAAAAAACAGAAAAAAAAAGGACACTGGCCAAAAGTTTCAAACAGTATTAAATGAAAATAGTAAAAGTTGAAAGATTTGGTTTTAAAAGGACTATTTCTAAAGTTAAAACAATCATACATAGGTGTTACTTATTACATTCAGAAGATCTTAATCCTAGTTTTAAGCTATTTTTAAAAGAATAAATGAATATTAGAGAACGTTTTTGGTTCTAAGTAAGTTTCCCAATTTCACATTATAATGCAATATGAAACTGGAATTCATATTCCAACTGGAATGGAAATTTTTAATATATTTTAAAAAAACTGATTGAGAAAAGATCTCACTTTGTTGCCCAAGAGATCCTCCTGTCTCAGCCTCCCAAAGTGTTGGGATTATATGCGTGAGCCACCGCACTTGGCCCCTACATGCTTTTAAATTCAAAATTTAAAAAACAAAAAAAAACTAAGGTTTTTTTTAAACTTCAGACATTCTGTCAATATTACAAACCTGGGTTCTTAGTATTCGTAGTTGAACTATTCCTTCATTCTCTTCTTCTCTCATCCTTTCTGTAGTGAGCTGCAAACGTCCAATCAAGTTGATTTTGCCCCTTTTCTGAACCTTTGCATTTTTTCTACAAAAAGAATTGAATCAAATCTTTTATGGCAAAAAACACTTTAAAAATCCTATTATAGCAACAATGTCTGAGAGAAGATTTTAAAATATTCAAAAATATCAGAACTGTTTAAAGGAAAAATGACAACCTACATATTGCTTTAAAACAAACTCTATTTTCCTTAAACATGATAACCTGTTAATAAAATGAGTGATTATGTTCTCTGTAAAAACAAAGTTA
>NW_012102843.1:1387920-1399065 GCF_000951045.1 Mandrillus leucophaeus
CCCGGCTAGTTTTTTGTATTTTTTAGTAGAGACGGGGTTTCACTGTGTTAGCCAGGATGGTCTCGATCTCCTGACCTTGTGATCCACCCATCTCGGCCTCCCAAAGTGCTGGGATTACAGGCTTGAGCCACCGCGCCCGGCCCTAACCGGGTCTTAACAAAAACAAACAAATAAACAAAAAGCTTTGTCTGAACAAAGCTGCTTTATAGCACAAAAGGATATCAACCTGAAAGACGAAATGCAACATAGTATAAAGTCAGAGACCAAAAATGTATCAATGAAAAATATAGTAAAGTAGTAAACATCTGATTAATATTTTCCATAAACAACTAAATGACGTAAGTTTAGAGTGATGACAGTATCTAGTTATGTTTTAAATATAATGTAAGGAAAGTAATTATTTTGCAAAAAACAAAGTGCTAAAATTCAAACAAGGTGTTATTTTAGATCAACTAACAAGCTTACATTAAACTGAACTCCTGGTTCACTGAGAAGAGGGTACCTTCTGTAAAGTCTTTGGGTGAGTTGACTTGAGGTTCATACAATAAAACTTGCCGTTTGAGTTTTGGGAAAGCTACTAAAGACTAGGAAGAATAAGGAGAAAACAATTAGCATCTATAAACAGTATGGAATACTAAGATCAATTCTCCCACATAATCAACATAGGCAAGAAAAAGATTACAAACACAAACTTAAAATGTTTGGTACTTCCATGAGTATAACATTTGAATGCATAATGAGGAAAGAGAGGAGATGAAAAGAGTTGGTTATGAGAAAGCAATAAATGCTCTCTTTACAATAAGACAAGAAACTGGGATTGGTCACGCAGGACCATAGTAGACACCATCTGCCAGTTATATACCAGCTATTTCCTCCATAGGTAATAATTAATTTTGGAACTTCAGGCCAAGTGCAGTGGCTCACGCCTGTAATTCCAGCACTTTGGGAAGCTGAGGCAGGCAGATTACTTGAGCTCAGGAGTTTGAAACCAGTCTGGGCAACATGGCGAAACCCCGTCTCTACTGAAAATACAAAATTTAGCCAGGCATGGGGCATGCCCCTGTAGTCCCAGCTACTAGGGGGACTGAGGTGGGAGGATCGCTTGAACCTGGGAGGTGAAGGTTGTAGTGAGCTAAGATTGCGCCACTGAACTCCAACCTGGATGACAAAGCAAGCCTGTCTCAAAAAAAAAAACTGGAACTTTAAGAAGTTTATGGAGTAGGAATAAAATGTAGTTGTGAGCAGGGGGATAATGAGTACAATCTACAAGTCCTCAAACAGACCAAAGTTTGCTTTTAGATTTTTGGTCATCATAAAACCTCTGAACACATTCTCAGTATAAAAATTAAGTATGTATATGAGGTACGGTGGCTCAGGCCTTTAATCCCAGCACTTTGGGAGGCTGAGGCGGGCAAATTACCTGAGGTCAGGAGTTTGAGACCAGCCTGACCAACATGGTGAAACCCCATCTCTACTAAAAATATATAATTAGCTGGATGTAGGGGCACATCCCTGTAATTCCAGCTACTTGGGAGGCTGATACAGGAGAGTTGCTTAAACCTGGGAGGCGGAGGTTGCAGTGAGCTGACATTGTGCCATTGCACTCCAGCCTGAGTGACAAGAGCGAAACTGTCTCAAAAAGAAAAAAAAAAAACAAACCCAAAGTACATAGCTGGTCACGTTCCTCACAGGTAAAACTTAAATACCAACTCAATCTTTCCCTTTTTAAAAAAAAATTTTTTGAGATGGGTCTCACCATGTTGCCCAGGCTGGAGTGCAGTGGCATGATTGTGGCTCACTGCATCCTCCTGGGCTCAAGCAATCCTCCCACTTCAGCCTTCCAAGTGGCTGGGGATACAGCCACCAAGCTGGCTAATTTTTGTTTGTTTGTTTTTAGAGATGGGATTGCACTATGTTGCCTAGCTAGTTGCAAACTCCTCAGTTCAAGCAATCCTCTCCTCCCACCTTGGCCTCCCAAAGTGCTGGGATCACAGCCATGAGCCACTGCTCCTGGCCTCTCCTTTTTTTTGAAGCACTTTTTTCTGCCTTGTTAACCCACCTATTGGCAATTTATTTTTTTCATAAATATCTCACTAGTATGTGGGGATGTATATATATAATAATATACATAATTATATATATACGTATTTTTTATATATATATATATATATATATTTTTTTTTTTTCCCCAGACGGAGTCTGACTCTGTCGCCTGGGCTAGAGTGTAGTGGTGCAATCTCGGCTCACTGCAACTTCCGCCTCCTGAATTCAAGCGATTCTCCTGCCTCAGCCTCCCAAGTAGCTGGGATTATAGGCGCGTGCCACCACACCCAGCTAATTTTTGTATTTTTAGTACAGATGGGGTTTCACTAGGCTGGTCTTGAACTCCTGACCTCAAGTGATCTGCCCACCTCAGCCTCCCAAAGTGCTGGGATTACAGGCGTGATCCACTGTGCCCGGCCTCTATTTTTCATGATAAGACCTTTTGAAACTGTTATGAATTTAATAATATATTACAAGCCAATCATATATTTCCTGCTACTTGAGAGGATACAATCTTAAAAACAAAAAAACATAAACCAACCCATAAAGTCCTTCTAAGTTCAGCATCAGGGAGTTCAGTTGCAAGTTTAAGATTTTCAAAGCTGATTTTCTCTCTGGGTCTTTGGTTCCATGCAAACAACACAGCGAGCTGAAACGTGGTTACCTCCAAATCATACTGACCAACTTCATTCTTAAATGTTATCTACAATAGATAAAATAGATTTTTAATAAATAAGAATCAATGACATGAATTTATATATGAAAAAGGCTGCTGTCTTCCAATATCCACTCTTGCTTTCACAGTAATAAACATTTTAGAAGACATTAATGACTGCCCAGAATACATGCTTATCTCCCAGCTTTCCATGTAACAAAATGTGGCCACGAGACTGAGTACTGGCCAATGTGATGCAAATGGAAATGACAGAGGAAACTTCTAGAAGTTGTCCCTAATGAAAGGTATAAGCTACCCTCACCTTTTGCTTTTTGTTGCCAGGAAGACTGAGATAGCTGGGATCATGTTGAATCCTGAGGACAAGGGCAGAAGCCTATGTCCCTAACAACTTCATGAAAAAATTTCACTATTTCTGCTCAAACTTTTACACATGAGAGAGGCGAAAATCTATTTTGTTTAAGCAATTCTTCTGTGGAGTCCTGCTAATTTCATCCAAACTGAAAGCTGAAGTAACAAACACACTATCTACTTACAATTCCATTTGACATGAGATGATGCCAATGTAATTTTCTGCCACTATGATTTTTTTTGTAGAATTCTTCTACTTCTGGTATCAGGTCCTCCAGTTCAGTAGGAAGTGAGACAAAGACTTTCTCAGAACTTCTTGACCAGGCACCAGCATTCAGAATTTTTATATTAACTGAATCAGCTATACAGAACAATATCAGGAATATAAAGTAAATTATCTTAACAATGGATAAAATTCAAAATAAATACAGGGTAACTTTGGGTGAAAAATCAGTAAGACTATAAAGATTTTGTTAAAAGTGTCCTTTTGTTTTGAAATAAAGATCTGCAAATCTAACACACTGCTTTGATAGCTGTCTCCAAGGAAATGGACTTCATAACATCTTTCGATCTATTACTGCTGAGGTTTATTTTTAATTTACTGGAAAACAAAGATATTCTTTTTTCTAAGTTTAAAAAATATATATGTAATTATAAAATAATACCTGGTAATGCCAATTTATTATTTTTGTGCATTTCCTTAAAAGCTTGGTTCAAATCTTCAGATACTTTTATGTCCTGAAACATTCTAGCAAGCTTGTTTACATAATCCGCTGGCATACCAACTTCCTATAAAAATCAAAGACGGAAGAGGTAATAAATACATAATCTGATATACTACTGGGAAAATTTTTAATGAAAAAACTAAGTCTTAGATGTTTTAATACAAAATTTTTCTCTCTTATTTATTAGAATTTTATTGTCTAATACCTATGAAATTTGCTCTTAGAAACAAAATACGGTATTACAAGGGGTCCCTGCTTTGTGTAATTTTAGTATGTATGAATTTCAGTTACCACAGCGCAGTTACATAATACCAATTCTCCAAGAACAAAGCTCAACTTTCAGTTGACACCATATAATAAATGTGTAACTGCATAAAGTAAAAACTTTATTTCTAGTTCTTCGATCCACAAATCATGACAAAAATAACAGTGACTAATCATAATACGTCTTTCAAAATCAATTAGTTGGCATGGTGTGTAATCCTAGCACTTTGGGAGGCTGAGGCAGGAGGATCACTTGAAGCCAGGATTTTAAGACCAGCCTGGGCAACACAGTGAGACCCCATCATTACCAAAAATTTTTAAAAGTTAGCGGGATATGGTGGCATACTGCCAATAGTCCCAGCTACTCGGAAAGCTGAGGTGGGTGGACTGCTTGAGCCCAGGAGTTTGAGCTCTGATTGTGTTACTGCACTCCAGCCTGGCCAACAGAAGATCCTGTTTGTTAAAAAAATAAAATAAATACATTTAAAAAAATGTAAATACAATCTATCAGTCATTTGTTTATTCAGTTAAACCACAGAGAGCAAAGTGTGCAGTTTCATTGTATCCTTGGCTTCCAGTAATAAACCCACATGACAACTTATAAAAAAGAATAATCAAACAAGATAATTGGCACACAAAGATGACAAAAGTAAACTGAGGAAATGAAAAGTGATAATGCTAGAAATGAAAGTAAAATAGAACAAAAATGGAGTTACAGAAGAAAGCTGACTGTGGTTGTCAGGCTGATAATGCCAGTGTTGAGGAACTTAGTGAAGGCAAATTATCAACATAAAAGATAAAAGTGGTGAGTGACAAAAAAGATAAGATACCCTAGAGGAAGTGATCCTGGCAAAAATGCTATAAAGGAATTTGCAGTATTTCATGACACTGAAAGCCCAAAAGATAAAATGCTAGATGATCTAAATTACAGGGGGTATGACAACTCCCCAAGGCAAAGAAAAGATGCTTACTCTGTCAAGTTACACAAGAAGGCAAGAGCTATTCAAACTACTCTTTTTTTCTTTTTTTTTTTGAGGCAGAGTCTTGCTCTGTCGCCCAGGCTGGAGTGCAGTGGCGCGATCTTGGCTCACTGTTTAAGTTCCGCCTCCTGTGTTCACACCATTCTCCTGCCTCAGTCTCCTGAGTAGCTGGGACTACAGGCGCCCGCCACTACGCTGGGCTAATTTTTTTATATTTTTAGTAGAGACGGGGTTTCACTGGGTTAGCCAGGATAGTCTCGATCTCCTGATCTCGTGATCCACCCGCCTTGGCCTCCCAAAATGCTGGGATTACAGGCATGAGCCACCACGCCCGGTCTCAGACTACTCTTTATTAACAGCTTTACTGAGTCAGATAATTTACCATAAAATTTACCCTTTTAAAGTATACAATTTGGTCGGGCTCACGCCTGTAATCCCACCACTCTGGGAGGCCGAGGTGGGTGGATCACCTGAGGTCAGGAGGTTGAGACCAGTCTGGCCAACATGCTGAAACTCATCTTTACTAAAAATAGAAAAATTAGCCGGGCTTGGTGGCACACGCCTGTAATCCCAGCTACTCAGGAAGCTGAGGTAGGAAAATTGCTTGAACCCGGGTGGCCAAAGTTGCAGTGAGCCGATATCGCACCATTGCACTCCAGCCTGGGCAACAAAGTGAGACTCTGTCTCAAAAAAAATAAAAATAAAAATAAGATAAAGTACACGATTTAATAAAGTTTAGCATATTCCCAGAGGTGTGCAACTATCACCACTATCTAATTTTAGAACATTTCCATCACCCCAAAAAGAAACCCCATACTATTTACAGTCACTCCTCATTTCCCCTCCTGGCCCCAACTCCTGCAAGTCACTAATTTACTGTCTGTGTCTGTGGATTTGCCTATTCTGGACACTTCATATTACTGGAATCATATGATATGGTCTTTGGGATTGGCTTCTTTCGCTTAGCATTATGTTTTCAAAGTTCATCTAATATTGTAGCATGTATTGGTACTTCATTCCTTTTTATCACAAAAAATATTCTATTCTATGGACAAATCACATTTTATTCATTAGCTCACTGACATTTTGGGATGTTTCCACTTTCTGACTATTATTAGTAATCTTGCCATGAACATTTGTTTACAAGTTTTCACATGAAACACGTTTTCATTTCTCTTCAAATGAACTACCTAAGAGCGAAATTGCTGGGTCAACTCTGTTTAACATTTTAAGGAACTGCCCAACAGTTTTCCAAAGTGGCTGCACCATCTTATATCCCCACTAGCAACTTATGAAGGTTCCAATTTCTCCTCTTCCTTACTAACATTTGTTATTGTCTGTCTGTATTTTAGCTACCCCAGTGGGAATAAAGTAGTACCTCTTTGTGTTTTTTTGTTTGTTTGTTTTTGAGAAAGGGTTTCACTCTGTTGCCCAGGCTGCAGTGCAGTGGCACGATCTCAGCTCATTACAACTCTGAACTTCTGGGCTCAAGCGATCAACCCATCTCGGCCTCCCGAGTAGCTAGAACTACAGGCACACATCACCATGCCTAGCTAATTTCTGTAGAGATTCGGTATTGTTATGTTGCCCAGGGTGGTTTCTAACTCCTGGCTTCATGCGATCCTCCCACCCCAGCCTTCCAAAGTATTTGGGATAAGCGGGAGCCACCAAGTCCAGCCTCTCCTTGCATTTCACTAATGACTAATGATGTTGAGTATCTTTGCATGCACTTATTGGCCATTTGTGTATCTTCTGTGAAGAGACGTCAATTCCAAACCTTTGCCTGCTTTTAATTATTTGTCTTGTGTGTGTGTGAGTGAGGGAGACAGGACCTGACCCTGTTGCTCAGGCAGGAGTACAGTGGTATGATCTCTGTTCACTGTAACCTCCACCTCACAGGCTCAGGCGATCCTCCCACCTCAGCCTCCCAAGCACCTGGGACTAAGGTGCATGTCACCATGCCCAGCTAATTTTTGTATTTTTTGTAGAGATGGAGTTTCACCACGTTCCTCAGGCTCGTCTCCAACTCCAAGCACAAGCCATCTGCCCTCCCACCCCAGCCTCCCAAAGTGCTGGGATTACAGGTGTGAGCCACCATGGCTGGCCTTATTTGTCATTTTACTGTTGGGTCTTGGTATTTTTTTTTTTTAACAAAGAAATAACGTAGGCCAGGCGTGGTGGCTCATGTCTATAATCTCAGTACTTTGGGAGGCTGAGGCAGGAGGATCACCTGAGCCCAGGAGTTCAAGACCAGCCTGGCCAAAACGCAAAACCCCGTCTCTACTAAAAATACAAAAATTAGCCAGGTGTCATGGCGCAAGCCTGTAGTCCCAGCTACTTAGGAGGCTGAGACAGGAGAATTGCTTGAATCTGGGAGATGGAGGTTTCAGTGAGTCAAGATCACACCACTGCAATCCAGCCTGGGCAACACAGCAAAGACTCTGTCTCCAAATAAAAAAAGAAAGAAAGAAAAAAGTAATTTAACTCTAAAGGTTTCTCGTAGTAAATACGTATTAGTTTTGCTATTTTTCCCTTTTTCCTATATATTTATAAGTGACAGTAAGAGTTTTGAGTCTTTTGACAGTAGTTTTTAAAAGTCACAGAATAATCATTCATTTTCCTACTAAGCAGTTTCAGTTAGCACAGTCATTTTTACTATCCTACAGTGCCATGCAAAGGGCTATCCGTAAGTTAAAATATCTGTAGGTCTCTCTTGTGTGTGCTCGCTCGCACTCTCTCTCTCTCTCCATATATATATATATGGAGAGAGATACATACACAGAAATGAAAGACATTTACTTTAATAATTAAAACAAAAAAAACTCAAAAATTTTTATATTGGAATTTAGTTATAATCAGCATTGATTCCCTAAATAGGCCATCATTTAAAGGTTCTTTTTGCTGTACAGATTTGTTATTATTTATAAACATCTCTAAAGTTAAGCATTCATTCCTGAAAATACCTTAAAGATATAATAGTCTACTTATTTATTTATTTATTTATTGAGATGGATTCTCGCTCTGTCACCCAGGCTGGGGTGCAGTGGCACAATCTTGGCTCACTGAAAGCTCCGCCCCCTGGGTTCACACCATTGTCCTGCCTCAGCCTCCCAAGTAGCTGGGACTACAGGCACCCGCCACCACGCCTGGTTAATTTTTTTGTATTTTTAGTAGAGATGGGGTTTCACCATGTTAGCCAGGATCGTCTCCATCTCCTGACCTCGTGATCCGCCCGTCTCGGCCTCCCAAAGTGCTGGGATTACAGGCGTGAGCCACTACGCCTGGCCCCTGTAGTCTATTTATTAATAAGGTCAGTTTAAACAAGAGTTGAGGTACAAATGAGAGTGAAACAGTAGAAACAACTCAAGAACAAAGACACTTTTACTAAAAGTATTAAGAACATTTATTAGATATCACTTTATTTTACATAATTGATGCTATATTCTTTTTTTTTTGAAATGCAGTCTTGCTCTGTCACCCAAGCTGGAGTGCAATGGCGTGATCTCGGCTCACTGCAACCTCCATCTCCTGGGTTCCAGTGATTCTCCTGCCTCAGTCTCCCAAGCAGCTGGAATTACAGGAGTGCACCAGCACATCCAGCTAATTTTTGCATTTTTAGTAGAGACAGGGTTTTGCCATGTTGGCCAGGCTGGTCTTGAACTCTTGACTTCAGGTGATCCACCTGCCTCGGCCTCCCAAAGTACTGGGATTACAGGTACGAGCCACTGTGTCTGGCCTAATTGATGCTATATTCTTATAAAATGTTTCCTACTTCTTTTACATTAACAATATCTCCGAAATGTATTACTTAAGCACATATATAAATGATGCAATATATTAGAAAACCAAATATTTTTTAAAATTTACTTACTCTTAGCCACTCTACCATGTTTTCTTCAATTTCACTATCGGCAGAGATGTCTAATATAAGACGTCGTGTCAAATGAGCTTTATGATACCTCATAAAAACATCTTTGTTCTGTACATACTTAAGTACCAAGAGCTGTATGAAAAACAAAGTTACCTTCAGTTCTTATATACTCTTAGTCATCTCTCGAATTTAGACCTTCCTATATCCACCAACTGTCACAAGTCAGAAATTTTTATAAGCATATAGATAGAGGCCTACTAAATTATCCATCTCTGAGAAACACCCAGTCTTGATACACTACTTTAAAAGTTAGCAAAATTGAGACTATAACCAAATAAAATTGTAGTTGCTCTAAATATCAGTTTTTTAGATTTTATATAAAATGCAACGATATACTTTACATGAAAAAAATCAATGTTTTTTTCTCCCCCCGCAAGTGTCTCTTCTACTTATCTTTTCCACATTTTTTTCTGACACTAATTATCTCTCTGGGCCTTTCTGTCTACACTTGCCCAATATCTTATTTTTTTTTCTTGTTTGTATTCCTGGGCTTATATCATTACACTAACAACTGGGTGACAAAGATGAAAGCAACTACTTAATCTCCTCTCACTCATCCCTTGCTATCTATCTTGGACTCTCACCAAAAGGAAGGAGTGAAAAATTCCCAATCTCTCAACTATCATTCCAAATTTGTTGGAAAGATATGTCTTGTATTAGTAGCCAGAACTTAATTTCTAAAAATAATCAAGAAAGGAGAGGAATTAAATGGTATTCCCTTCAAGAAGCTGTAGAATAAACATTTTCAGAAAGAAAAATAACCCCCCTTAGAGGTCTTGCACTGTAAAACTTCATAACACTAGTTCTTTACACATAATACATTTTTAAATTGATACTATCACAGGAAGTCCTGTAAGCAAAACACAAATTCAAAGTAAGGTAGTTTTAAAAGTTGAAATACAAAACATTATGTACCACTTCTTTAAGCTTTGCTTCAATCTCTTCGGAGGTTAGTTTTTTGCTTAATGGTGTTTTTCTTAGCAACATGTCACAGTAATTGGCAAGCAGCTCAGGGCATTTTGATTCAGGCTGAGTTTTTAATCCCACCCTAAAAAACAAATTAAAAGCAGTTGATGGAAAAATGATTGATGTTTGCAATTATTTTTTTCTAAAGCCAATTATTCACATGCGAATTTCTTATGTTAAATAATCTAGTGACCAGGTTTGGAACTAGGATGAGCAAGCATCCTAGGGTGCCTAATTTAGGGAGGCACTCACTGTTAGGTACCCCTAAGTGCTGATGCTGTACTTGCAGAGCCCTGAGAGTAAGAATCTCCTTCAATTTTGCACTCTAGGTGCCTTCTTGCCTCACCCTAGTGCTGACCTTGGCAATGATAATTAAAATATTTTGTTCAGAAATCTGTTAAAATACTTTTGAAAAACTGTTAAATTCTTGGAAACTTATGTTAACATTTAAAACTTTTATGATTAATATATTAAAATGGTTATTTCACTCTTTAAAATGTATCCAATATAACCTACATTCCATAATGATGATATATATACCATCATGCATTTAAAAAAAACTATACATGAATTCTTCCTAACCAGTAGAGAATTTGTATCTCGATTTCATTTTCCTGATACAAATTTTTCTTTAGTTTGAGATGGAGTTTTGGTCTTGTCCCCCAGGCTGGAGTGCAATGGTGCCATCCTGGCTCACTGCAAACTCTGCCTCTCGGGTTCAAGCCATTCTCCTGCCTCAGCCTCCTGAGCAGCCAGGATTACAGGTGCCCACCACCATGCCCAGCTAATTTTTGCATTTTTAGCAGAGATGGGGTTTCGCCATGTTGGCCAGGCTGGTCTCAAACTTCTGACCTCAGGTGATCCACGTGCCTCGGCCTCCCAAAAAAGTGCTAGGATTATATGCATAAGCCACTGCACCTAGCTCCTGATAACAATGTAAACACAGCATATTGTTGTTTTTTAAAAAATAACTGAGACAGAAACACACACAAATTAAAAAATTTAAAAAATTGAGACAAGGTCTCACCATCTATATTGTCCAGGCTGGACTCCTCCTGAGTAGCTGGGACTATAGGTGCATGCCAGTGCACCCAGCAGTATATTGTATTTTTATGCTTGAAAGTCTTACATTTATTTTTTATCCTACTTCTCTAAAAATATATGTAAATAAATTTAAATTCGGGATTTTGAAATTTCTTGTGCTTATAAAAT
>NW_012102843.1:1400295-1407138 GCF_000951045.1 Mandrillus leucophaeus
TTCAGTTCTTATATACTCTTAGTCATCTCTCGAATTTAGACCTTCCTATATCCACCAACTGTCACAAGTCAGAAATTTTTATAAGCATATAGATAGAGGCCTACTAAATTATCCATCTCTGAGAAACACCCAGTCTTGATACACTACTTTAAAAGTTAGCAAAATTGAGACTATAACCAAATAAAATTGTAGTTGCTCTAAATATCAGTTTTTTAGATTTTATATAAAATGCAACGATATACTTTACATGAAAAAAATCAATGTTTTTTTCTCCCCCCGCAAGTGTCTCTTCTACTTATCTTTTCCACATTTTTTTCTGACACTAATTATCTCTCTGGGCCTTTCTGTCTACACTTGCCCAATATCTTATTTTTTTTTCTTGTTTGTATTCCTGGGCTTATATCATTACACTAACAACTGGGTGACAAAGATGAAAGCAACTACTTAATCTCCTCTCACTCATCCCTTGCTATCTATCTTGGACTCTCACCAAAAGGAAGGAGTGAAAAATTCCCAATCTCTCAACTATCATTCCAAATTTGTTGGAAAGATATGTCTTGTATTAGTAGCCAGAACTTAATTTCTAAAAATAATCAAGAAAGGAGAGGAATTAAATGGTATTCCCTTCAAGAAGCTGTAGAATAAACATTTTCAGAAAGAAAAATAACCCCCCTTAGAGGTCTTGCACTGTAAAACTTCATAACACTAGTTCTTTACACATAATACATTTTTAAATTGATACTATCACAGGAAGTCCTGTAAGCAAAACACAAATTCAAAGTAAGGTAGTTTTAAAAGTTGAAATACAAAACATTATGTACCACTTCTTTAAGCTTTGCTTCAATCTCTTCGGAGGTTAGTTTTTTGCTTAATGGTGTTTTTCTTAGCAACATGTCACAGTAATTGGCAAGCAGCTCAGGGCATTTTGATTCAGGCTGAGTTTTTAATCCCACCCTAAAAAACAAATTAAAAGCAGTTGATGGAAAAATGATTGATGTTTGCAATTATTTTTTTCTAAAGCCAATTATTCACATGCGAATTTCTTATGTTAAATAATCTAGTGACCAGGTTTGGAACTAGGATGAGCAAGCATCCTAGGGTGCCTAATTTAGGGAGGCACTCACTGTTAGGTACCCCTAAGTGCTGATGCTGTACTTGCAGAGCCCTGAGAGTAAGAATCTCCTTCAATTTTGCACTCTAGGTGCCTTCTTGCCTCACCCTAGTGCTGACCTTGGCAATGATAATTAAAATATTTTGTTCAGAAATCTGTTAAAATACTTTTGAAAAACTGTTAAATTCTTGGAAACTTATGTTAACATTTAAAACTTTTATGATTAATATATTAAAATGGTTATTTCACTCTTTAAAATGTATCCAATATAACCTACATTCCATAATGATGATATATATACCATCATGCATTTAAAAAAAACTATACATGAATTCTTCCTAACCAGTAGAGAATTTGTATCTCGATTTCATTTTCCTGATACAAATTTTTCTTTAGTTTGAGATGGAGTTTTGGTCTTGTCCCCCAGGCTGGAGTGCAATGGTGCCATCCTGGCTCACTGCAAACTCTGCCTCTCGGGTTCAAGCCATTCTCCTGCCTCAGCCTCCTGAGCAGCCAGGATTACAGGTGCCCACCACCATGCCCAGCTAATTTTTGCATTTTTAGCAGAGATGGGGTTTCGCCATGTTGGCCAGGCTGGTCTCAAACTTCTGACCTCAGGTGATCCACGTGCCTCGGCCTCCCAAAAAAGTGCTAGGATTAT
This sequence comes from Mandrillus leucophaeus, assembly GCF_000951045.1. Classification (NCBI taxonomy): domain Eukaryota; kingdom Metazoa; phylum Chordata; class Mammalia; order Primates; family Cercopithecidae; genus Mandrillus; species Mandrillus leucophaeus. The sequence goes on from NW_012102843.1 coordinate 1,402,068, forward strand.
ATGCATAAGCCACTGCACCTAGCTCCTGATAACAATGTAAACACAGCATATTGTTGTTTTTTAAAAAATAACTGAGACAGAAACACACACAAATTAAAAAATTTTAAAAATTGAGACAAGGTCTCACCATCTATATTGTCCAGGCTGGACTCCTCCTGAGTAGCTGGGACTATAGGTGCATGCCAGTGCACCCAGCAGTATATTGTATTTTTATGCTTGAAAGTCTTACATTTATTTTTTATCCTACTTCTCTAAAAATATATGTAAATAAATTTAAATTCGGGATTTTGAAATTTCTTGTGCTTATAAAATACAAGTATTGTTTTCCAAGGATTGAGCTATCCAAATGTTAAGTATACAAATAATCCAAACAATTATATTGTGCATACACATACATAAAATATATGTATGTGTAAAATTTTACTGAATGTATCAACTCGTAGTGGAGTGGATGAAACTTTTTTCCTCCCAATTATAAATCCAGGAATCAGCATAGATTAATTTCTTTTATTTGTATAAATTTATGTCTTTGCCCTGAGAAATCTTATTCACATAAGTAGACGAGACTAGAATAAGTTTGTCTTCTTATATCAATTAGTTGAGCACCTCCTGAGCCATATGCAAAACAAAAAATATCTATACTCATCTAATATTAAAAATTATTTTTAATGATGCATATTTAAAGAACGGCTAACATCTATCAGTGAGGCGACAAATGAAGAAAATACAATCCATCCATCTCTCCTTGCAATGCCTGGCTCAGGTGTAAACTACTGTAACAATCGAAGTGATCTACTTCCCTCCTTCATTCAACCTATTGAGAGGTCAGCTATCAGTTTTTATTTTTGTTTTGACATGGACATCTAGATACGTTGCTCAGGCTGGTCTTGAACTCCTGGGCTCGAGCAATCTTCACTCCTCAGCCTCTCAACTAGCTGGGATTACAAGCTAGCTATTAGTTTTATATTGTTTCTTTGAAGATAGGGTGTTATTTTTCCCCCTGTGACTGTTTTAAAAGTTTTATTATTGTTTTCAGTTTTAAGCTGTTTTACTATGATGTACCTAGGAATGGTTTAATTTGTATTTATCCCACTTGGGATTCACAGACACCCTTAAATCTTTAATCAATTTTGGAAAATTTTAGTCAATACCATTTCAAATATTGGTTAATACCCTCTTTTCTATGATCTATGACTCCAATTATATATGGTTTTAGACACTTTCTTTCCTCAGATAACAATTTCCATCTAATTGTCCATTAATACGTATTATTTCTTCATTGCTATTATCTAAGCTTATTAATAATTACTGATATATAATTTGCAAATCATACAAATCACTCACTTAAAATGTACAATTCAGTGCTTTTAAAGTATATTCAGAAGGTTGTGTAATTATCACAATAAAATTTTAGAACATTTTCATTACCCCAAAAAGAAACTCCATACCTGCTAGCAGTCAAATCCCATTCTCTAGCTATCCTACTCTTGCCTCCCAGGCCTGGACAACAACTAGTCTACTCTATGGATGTGCTGATTCTGGATATCTCAGATAAATATTTTCATACAATAAGTGGTATTTTGTGAGCCGCTTCTTTTACTTAGCATCAAGTTTTCAAGATTCATCCATGTGTCACAGCATGTACCAGTAGTTCATCCCCTTTTTTTTTTAACATGTATCTTTTATTGAGAGTAAAAAAGATTTATCATTTTCATTTTTAAGTGTAAAATTCAGTGGCATTAAGTACATTTCACAATGCTGTACAAACATCACTGATATCTATTTTCAGAGCTTCTTCATTATCCCAAACAGAAGTCTTATATACATGGAACAGTAACTTCCCATCCCCTGGTAACTTATTCTACTTTTTGTCTCAATGGATTTGTCTGTTCTTGATACCTCATACAACTGTATTCGTGCAAAATTTGTCCTTATGTGTCTGGCTTATTTGAATCACCATAATGTTTTCAAGGTTCATCTACCTTGTGGCATATAGCAGAATAATAATTCATTTCTTATGACTGAATAATATTCCACTGTATCAATATAGCACATTTTGCTTATCTATGCAACTAATGGACATTTGGGTTGTTCACACTTTTTGGCTATTAAGAGTAATACCACTCTACAATGAACATGTATGAGCATGTTTCTGAATGAAAGTATGTTTTCATTTCTCTTTGGTATACACCTCAGAGTAGAACAGTTGGCCCATACAGCAACTGTGTTGAACTTCTTTTCTTTGTTTTCAAAGACTAGTCAAGTGAAGCAGTGGGAGTGGAGAAGGAACAACTAAATCTGTAACTGGTTGTGATCAATTAGTTGTAAATACCACTGCACTTGGACCAGCCTATGTTGAACTTCTTGAGGAACTACCAAACTCTTTTCACAGCAGCTGTGCCACCAACAGTATGATTCCAATTTTTCCATATTCTAACAACACTTGTTATATCTGTCTTTTTTATTTTAGTCATCCTACTGGGTATGAAGTGGTAGCTCACTGTAGTTAAGCTATTAATCTTTTTTAAAATTTATTATTTTTTATTACACTTTAAGTTCTAGGGTACATGTGCACAACGTGCAGGTTTGTTACATATGTATACATGTGCCATGTTGGTGTGCTGCACACGTTAACTCGTCATTTACATTAAGTATATCTCCTAATGCTATCCCTCCCCCTCCCCCCTCCCCACAACACACCCCGGTGTGTGATGTTTCCCTTCCTGTGTCCAAGTATTCTCATTGTTCAATTCCCTAATTAAAGTCCTTATGTGCTAACTCCAACATCAGGACCACCTGAGAATCTGCTTCTAAAATGATTATTTTAGTTAAGTCATTAATTTCTCTGTCTTCATAGGACTAGGAATGCTGTACCGAATACTGGACACTGTATATAAAAGAATCACACAGGCACAAAACGATGTTATCTTGCATTAAGAATGGGTTCACCCTTTGTTCTGCTATGAAGGGGAAGCAGTCCCTCTCCAGGGTTAGCCACTGAATCGAAGATATGTCCCTCCTGGACTTTCAGTTCAGTGTCCAATGGGTTTTGTTACTCCAGTCCTGTGTGACCCCCAAAACATCTACTGCCCCCCAGCTGTATTGCTTAGCCTAGGCCAAAACTGCATTCTCAGCTGCAGCTTCTCCTTAGGGAAACACAGTCACAAATCCTCAAGTAACCTCTGAAAGGTTTATCTGGCATTTCTGTACATTTCAATCCTTTGTCATAGCTGTTTCTATAGCTCTTAAATAACATAAAATTACTATTTTCTGTATTTACCCGATTTTCTAGCTGTTCTCAACAGCAGCATTGGTCTACCACAAATTACTACACTCCTCCTCAGAAGCAAGTCTTTCAAATAACTTGGATGCTACCACCAGTTTATTCTTCTAAAACGGGTGTCCAATCTTTTGGCCTCCCTGGGCCACACTGGAAGAAGGACTGTCTTGGGCCATACGTAAAATACACTAACACTAATGACAGATGATGAGCTAAAGAAAAAAAAATTGCCAAAAAATCTCATAATGTTTCATGGAAGTTTACGAATGTGTGTGTTGGGCCACATTCAAAGCCGTCCTGGGGAGCATAAGACCCGCGGGGTTGGACAAGCTTGTTCTAGAACATCACCTCCTCCACACCTCCAACAGCCACAACACTAATAGGTGCTGCCTAGATCAGCTAATGATACTTATTCTACTCCACAGAAATTTTCTACTTTGAGACAGGGTATCACTCTGTTGCCCAGAATGGAGTGCAGTGGTGCCATCATAGCTCACTGCAGCCTTGACCTCCTGGGTTCAAACGATCCTCCTGAATAGCTAGGACTACAGGTGTGCGCCATCATGCTCATCTAATTCTTTAAACATTTTGTAGAGATGGGTCTCACTATGTTGCCCTGATTGGTCTTAAACTCCTGGCCTCAAACAATCCTCCCACCTTGGCTCACCAAAGTGCTGAGATTACAAGCATGAGCCATGGCACCCAGCCTAGAAATGTTCTACTTTAATGTGGAGCTAAAAGTAGGACACAGTCACCTTAGAATCAGAAAACTGATAGAAACCCAGCAATCCTCACTTCTGGAAATCTATCCTGTAGATAGATTCACAAATATTAAATGTACAATATTATCCTCTGTAGCACTAACAGTAATAGCAACACATCAGAAACTACTTAATGCAGCAGGAAAGGACCAGTTAAATAAGCTATGGTACATCTACCAGACAGAGTGCCATGCTGCTATTCAGCATAGGAGGTTATGAAAAACCAACATAAAACAATAGAATGGCAAAAGACTGAGAGCAAGCACCCTAATCAGAAATAAGACAAGGATGCCTGAATTCACCCCTGCCATTTGTTACTATAGTAGATGTTCCAGTCAGAGCAATTAGGCAGAGCAAAGAAAATAGAACCAAACTGGAAAGGAAGAAGTAAAAGTATATATTTGCAGATGTCATGACCTTATATACAGAAAAGATGAAAGAATCCATAAAAAAGCTATCTGAGCTAATAAATAAACTGAGGAAAGCTGCAAAGTACAAAATCAACACATAAAAATCGTTTGTGGTTGGGCACGGTAGCTCATGCCTGTAATTCTGCCACTTTGAGAGGCAGAGGCAGGAGACTCACTTGAACCCAGGAGTTCAAGACCAGACTGGGCAACACAGTAAGATGCTGTCTCAAAAAAAAAATTAGTCGGGCATGGTGGTATGGCCCTTAGTCCCAGGTACTCAGAAGGTGGAGGCTTGAGCCCAGAAGGCGAAGGCTGCAGTGAGCTGTGATTATGCCATTGCACTCCAGCCTAGGTGACAGAGCGAAACCCTGCCTGAAAAAAAAGAAACAGGAAAAAAAAAATCATTTTTTTTTTTATACACCAGCAATGAACAATCCAGAAGGAAATTAAGAAAACAATTCCAGGTTCGGCACGGTGGCTCCTGTCCATAATCCTAGCACTTTGAGGGGCTGAGGTGGGAGAACCACTTGAGCCCAGGAGTTCAAGACCAGCCTGGACAACACAGTGAGAGACTATCTCTACCAAAAATAACTAGCCAGGTGTGGTGGCCTGAACCTGTG
>NW_012102843.1:1407188-1410254 GCF_000951045.1 Mandrillus leucophaeus
TAAAACGGGTGTCCAATCTTTTGGCCTCCCTGGGCCACACTGGAAGAAGGACTGTCTTGGGCCATACGTAAAATACACTAACACTAATGACAGATGATGAGCTAAAGAAAAAAAAATTGCCAAAAAATCTCATAATGTTTCATGGAAGTTTACGAATGTGTGTGTTGGGCCACATTCAAAGCCGTCCTGGGGAGCATAAGACCCGCGGGGTTGGACAAGCTTGTTCTAGAACATCACCTCCTCCACACCTCCAACAGCCACAACACTAATAGGTGCTGCCTAGATCAGCTAATGATACTTATTCTACTCCACAGAAATTTTCTACTTTGAGACAGGGTATCACTCTGTTGCCCAGAATGGAGTGCAGTGGTGCCATCATAGCTCACTGCAGCCTTGACCTCCTGGGTTCAAACGATCCTCCTGAATAGCTAGGACTACAGGTGTGCGCCATCATGCTCATCTAATTCTTTAAACATTTTGTAGAGATGGGTCTCACTATGTTGCCCTGATTGGTCTTAAACTCCTGGCCTCAAACAATCCTCCCACCTTGGCTCACCAAAGTGCTGAGATTACAAGCATGAGCCATGGCACCCAGCCTAGAAATGTTCTACTTTAATGTGGAGCTAAAAGTAGGACACAGTCACCTTAGAATCAGAAAACTGATAGAAACCCAGCAATCCTCACTTCTGGAAATCTATCCTGTAGATAGATTCACAAATATTAAATGTACAATATTATCCTCTGTAGCACTAACAGTAATAGCAACACATCAGAAACTACTTAATGCAGCAGGAAAGGACCAGTTAAATAAGCTATGGTACATCTACCAGACAGAGTGCCATGCTGCTATTCAGCATAGGAGGTTATGAAAAACCAACATAAAACAATAGAATGGCAAAAGACTGAGAGCAAGCACCCTAATCAGAAATAAGACAAGGATGCCTGAATTCACCCCTGCCATTTGTTACTATAGTAGATGTTCCAGTCAGAGCAATTAGGCAGAGCAAAGAAAATAGAACCAAACTGGAAAGGAAGAAGTAAAAGTATATATTTGCAGATGTCATGACCTTATATACAGAAAAGATGAAAGAATCCATAAAAAAGCTATCTGAGCTAATAAATAAACTGAGGAAAGCTGCAAAGTACAAAATCAACACATAAAAATCGTTTGTGGTTGGGCACGGTAGCTCATGCCTGTAATTCTGCCACTTTGAGAGGCAGAGGCAGGAGACTCACTTGAACCCAGGAGTTCAAGACCAGACTGGGCAACACAGTAAGATGCTGTCTCAAAAAAAAAATTAGTCGGGCATGGTGGTATGGCCCTTAGTCCCAGGTACTCAGAAGGTGGAGGCTTGAGCCCAGAAGGCGAAGGCTGCAGTGAGCTGTGATTATGCCATTGCACTCCAGCCTAGGTGACAGAGCGAAACCCTGCCTGAAAAAAAAGAAACAGGAAAAAAAAAATCATTTTTTTTTTATACACCAGCAATGAACAATCCAGAAGGAAATTAAGAAAACAATTCCAGGTTCGGCACGGTGGCTCCTGTCCATAATCCTAGCACTTTGAGGGGCTGAGGTGGGAGAACCACTTGAGCCCAGGAGTTCAAGACCAGCCTGGACAACACAGTGAGAGACTATCTCTACCAAAAATAACTAGCCAGGTGTGGTGGCCTGAACCTGTGGTCCTAGCTACTCAGAAGGCTGAGGTGGGAGGATCTCTTGAGCCCAGGAGAGCAAGACTGCAGTGAGCCATGACTGCGCCACTGCACTCCAGCCTTGGCGACACAATGGATCTTGCCTTAAAAAAAAAAAAAAAGAAAAAGAAAGAAGATGGATGGGAAAGGGAAAAGGAGGGGAGGGGAAGGGAAGGGAAGGGAAGTAAAGGAAGGAGGGAGGAAGGAAGAGCAATTCAATTTACAACAGCATCCAAAGAAAATATCAAGGAATAAATTTAACCAAGAATGTGGAAGACTTGTACACTGAAAGCTATAAAACATTGCTGAAAGAAATATAAAAAACAAACAAAAAGAAATTCCATTTTCATAATTGGGAGACATAACATTAATACAATTCAATGCATTTCCTATCAAAATTCCAAAAGTCTTTTTCACAGAAACGGAAAAGCTGATTCTCAAATTCACACAGAATTAGAAGGGAACCCAAATAGCCAAAATGATCTTGAAAAAGAACAAAGTTGAAACATGCACACGTCTTGCTTTCAAAGCTTATTGCAAGGCTACAGTAAATCACAACAATGTGGCACCAGCATAAGGACAAATATATAGACCAACGGAACTGAACTAAGCATCCAAAAATAAACACATACATCCATGGCCAACTGACTTTTTTTTTTTTTTTTTTTTGAGACAGAGTCTCGCACTCTCGCCCAGGCTGGAGTGCAGTGGCGCCATCTCAGCTCACTGCAAGCTCTGCCTCCCAGGTTCACGCCATTTTCCTGCCTCAGACTCCCAAGTAGCTGGGACTACAGGCACCCGCCACCAAGCCCGGCTAATTCTTTGTACACTACATACGCCTGCCACCATGCCCGGATAATTTTTTGTATTTTAGAGATGGGGTTTCCCCATGTTAGCCAGGATGGTCTTGATCTCTTGACCTGTGATCTGCCCACCTTGGCCTCCCAAAGTGCTGGGATTACAGGTGTGAGCCACTGAGCCCAGCGGTCAACTGATTTTTGATAATGGAGCAAAGACTGTTCAATGAGCGCTAGAACAACTGGATATCCACATGCAAAAATATGAAGTTGGATCTATATCTCACAACATATACAAAAACTAACTCAAAATGGATCAATGACTGAAATATAAAAGCCAAAACTATAAAACCCTTTTTTGTTGTTGAGACGAAGTCTCATTCTGTCACCCAGGCTGGAGTGTAATGGCATGATCTCAGCTCACTGAAAACTCCGCTTCCCAGAGTCTGACGATTCTCCTGTCTCAGCCTCCCAAGTAGCTGGGATTACAGGCATGAGCTACCACACCTGGCTAATTTTTTGTATTTTTAGTAGAGACAGGGTTTCACCATCTTGGCCAGGCTGGTCTTGAACTCCTG
>NW_012102843.1:1411014-1412461 GCF_000951045.1 Mandrillus leucophaeus
CTCTGAAAGAAATTAGTCAAGTATGGTGGTGTGTGCCTGTAGTCCCAGCTACTCAGGAGGCTGAACCAGGAGGACTGCTTAGGCCCAGGAGGTGGAGGCTGCAGTGAGCTATGATGACCTTTCATAAGGGAAAATATAGGAATGCCTCCTACCAAAAAAAAGATGAAAAATTGCTGAACATCAAGTCATGAGGGAGATGGGAACTAAAACATTAAGAATACTACTACATACATCCCAGATGACTAAAGTTAAAAGAACATGAAACATTGGTGAGAATGAGGATCAGCTGGTACTCTCATACTCTATTGGTGGAAGAATAAAACAGAATAACCACTTCGGAAAGCAAACTACTGTTACATGCCAAAACATAAAAGAATTTCAAAAACACAATGCTGAATGAAAGAAGCTTTACACAAAAAATACACAGTGTATGATCCCATTTATACAAAGTCCTGGATTAGGCAAAACTAATCTATATTGAGCGAATTTAATCAGGACAGCAGATGCCTCTGGAAGGAGGTAGGGTGGGACTGACTGGGGATAGACATGAGGTAATTTTGTATGATGATAAAGACATCATACACATTAATAGGGGTATAGGCATTTGTCAAATCTGACTCAAATGTACACTTAAGAGTTATGCATGGGACTGTATGTAAATTTTACCTAAAAACATAAACATCAAATTCAATAAATGACTGCATGCTGAAGTATTTAGGGACTAAAGGTTACTGATGCTTGCAACCTCTTTAGAAACACACTTAAGTTGACTGATGGTTGTATACAGGGAGATACATACTTGATAAAGCAACTACAGTAACTCTATTGTTAAAGTCTGAACATTTTCATTAAAAAAAGTGCTTGGGACTCGGTGCGGTGGCTCATGCCTGTAATCCCAGCACTTTGGGAGGCTGAGGTGGGAGGATCACTTGAGGTCAGGACTTTGAGACCAGCCTGGCCAATATGGCGAAACCCTGTCTCCACTAAAAATACAAAAAAATCAGCCGGACATGGTGGCGTGTGCCTATAATCCCAGCTACTCGGGATGCGGAGGCGGAAGAATTGCTTGAATCCAGGAGGTAAAGGTTGCAGTGAGCTGAGGCTGCACCACTGCACTCCAGCCTGGGTGACAGAGTGAGACCCTGCCTCAAATAAATAAATAAAATAAATAAATAATACAAAAAATGGGTGAAAGAGAATGAAGAAGATCTATCTACTCATGTGAAGAGAAGGTCAAGACGCAGTGCTATGTTTCACATATTTCACAGTTTATAAAAGAGAACATAATATATGCCCTTTTAAAATATGTCAGTATTATAATATGGTATGACTCAGATGTCTTCCATTGTAATATTACTCAAGCAACATACACTGCTCATAAAAGACAAAATGAAAACACTAAATGAAAAATACCTGATTACTTTTCCTTCTTAAGAAACGCTATTTT
>NW_012102843.1:1413902-1420614 GCF_000951045.1 Mandrillus leucophaeus
GCCTCCCAAAGTGCTGGGATTACAGGGGTGAGCCACCATGCCTAGCCTCAAGTGAGATCTCCTTCTCCCTTTTTCTTTTTGGAGACAGAGTTTCACTCTTGTTGCCCAGGGTGGAGTGCAGTGGTACTGATCTCAGCTCACTGCAACCACCGCCTCCCGGGTTCAAGTGATTCTCCTGTCTCAGCCTCCTGAGTAGCTGGAATTACAGGTGCGCACCACTGTGCCCGGCTAATTTTTGTATTTTTAGTACAGACAGGGTTTCACCATGTTGGCTAGGCTGGTCTTGAACTCCTGACCTAAAGTGATTCACCCATCTCAGCCTCTCAAAGTGCTGGATTACAGGCGTGAGCCACCACACCCAGCCTACACACAAGGTTCTTGTTAAAGTCACTTGCAATTCCATGTTGGTGAAGACAACGGTTAATCTCCATCTTATTTGATTTATTACCAGCATTTTAACACAGCGGATCACACCCTCCCCTTGAAAGTACTTTTTTTCACTTGCCTTCTAGCACATAACATTCTCCTGGTCATTCCTCCCTTCTCATGAAAGATGACTCCTCATTTTTCTAACAATGAAATATCAGAATGCCCTAGGCCAATCCTTGGACCTGTCCTCTTTTCTATCTCCACTCATTATTTTGGTGATTACAGCCTGTGTCAGTGCTTTAAAAGCCATTTATATGCTGAAGCTGCCAAACATATTTTTCCAGCTCCATTCTCTCTCTTAAGCTCCAGACTCAATATTACCACACGGATGTTTAACAGATATTTCAAAGTTAACTTATTCAAAACTGAGTTTCTGATCTCTCTGCAACAACCTCTCCAAAACCTATTTCTCTTAGTCTTCCTTATTGCAGTGAACATATCCTTTTAATTGATCAGAACATGAATCTGAGTGTCATCCCTGACTAGTCTCTATCACATTCCACATCTGATTTAATAGCAAATCCTGAATAGTCTATCTTCATAACATAATCATAATCCCAGCAATCCCTCTTCTAGGCATATACCCAAAGGAAATGAAATCACCACTTCACAAAGATAACTGCACTCCCACATTCACTGCATTATTCACAATAGCCAAAATATGGACACAACCTTAGTGTCCATCAGTGGATAAAGAAACTGGTACATATATACTACGGAAGCCTGGAAGACCTTATGCTAAGTGAAATAAGCCAGACACAGGAAGAAAAATACTGCATGATCTCACTTATATGTAGAACCTAAAAAAAAATTCAAATACACAGTGAGAGGAACAAAAGAGTAGTACCAGAGGTAAAATGGGTGGGAAAGAAACAAGGAAATGTAGGTCAAATGATACAAAGTAGCAGATACACAGGATGAAAAAAGTCTAGAGAGCTGATGTACAGCATGAGAACTATAGGTAGGAAAATTATACTGGGCTGGGCATGGTGGCTCATGCTTGTAATCCTAGCACTTTGGGAGGCTGTGGTGGATGGATCGCTTGAGCCCAGGAGTTCAAGACCAGCCTGGACAACATAATGAGAACTCATCTCCACAAAAAAAATTACAAATTAGCCAAACATAGTGGTGCATGCCTGTAGTCCCAGCTACCCGGGAGGCTGAGGTGGGAAGATCATCTGATCCCAGAGGGGTCGAAGCTCAGTGAGCCATGTTGTGCCACTGCACTCTCTCCAGCCTGGGTGACAGAGCAAGACTGTCTCAAAATAAATAAATAAAACAAAACAAATTAAAATTATATTGTATACTGGATTCATGCTAAGTAGACTTTGGGTGCTCCTGCCACAAAAACAAAACAAAACAAGAAAATGGGTAACTATGTGAGATGATGGATATGTTTATTTCCTTCACCAGTGAGATGACAGGACTGAGACAGCATCAGTGTGGGTGAAGAGTTCTCAAAGAACATGATTTAAAGGGAAAGCGGGCCAGGGTGATGGCTCACATCTATAATCCCAGAACTCTGGAAGGCCAACGCAGGAGTTCAAGACCAGCCCGAACAACATAGCTAGATGTTGTCTCTACAGAAAAACTCTAAACACCTAGCCAGGTGTGGTTGTGTGTGCTCACAGTCCCAGAAACTCAGATGGCTAAGGCGGGAGGATTGTTTGAGCCCAGGAGCTCAAGGCTGCGGTCAGCTATGATTCACCACTGCACTCCAGCCTGGGCGACAGAGCGAACCTCCCTGACAAGTCACTTCTAAAGCCTGCTGTCATTTTTATTTTCCAATTCCAAGCCACATACCTGGTGTAGCAGATGCTGTCAAACCTCCCCACATCCCTTAGACTTTTCCCACTATTAGTATCTGCACATGCACCCAAAGGTGTTTTTTGTAAAACTGCAGAAATATGTGTTGCCTATGCAAATGGCAGGCAGGAAATTTCAAGAACTCAACACTTGATAGGTGAGGTAATTTTGAGCAGTGTTTTTAATAAGTTTCCTGGCAGAATTAAGTTCAAGTAGCTCACTGTACAACTGACTTAATAGTATGCCACACTATCATCCCTGCATTTCCCAAATAAGCTACTTGCATTAAAAAAAAAAAAAGAGAGAATCATCGAACTACTTTTGACCACCTCTACCATCACTCTGGGACAAGCCTCCATCATCATTTAATTGAATTATTTAAATAAGTTCTTAACTGGTATTCTTCCTTCTTTCTTCCCTTCAGTCTATTTTTTGCAACAGTCAGAGCGATCCTGTTAATACATAAATCACATCCTACCATTCTGTTTAAAATTTTTAAATGACTTCCCATCCTACTCACAGTAAAAACTAACTCCTTACCATGGCTCAGAGTCTTATATGATCTGGCTTCCTATGAAGCCTTTGCAGGCTACTCAATTTAAGACTTCACACCACCCCACCATTTCTATACTCCCTTAACTCCTTTCCTACTTTACCTACTTATATATTTGTTTTATTTTATTTATTTATTTTTTGAGATGGAGTTTTGCTCTTGTTGCCCAGGCTGGAGTGCAATGGCACAATCTCAGCTCACCACAACTTCCACCTCCAGGGTTCAAGCAATTCTCCTGCCTCAGCCTCCTGAGTAGCTGGAATTACAGGCATGTGCCACCACGCCCAGCTAATTTTTCATATTTTTAGTAGAGACGGGGTTTCTCCATGTTGGTCAGGCTGATCTCGAACTCCTCACCTCTGGTGATCCGTCCGCCTTGGCCTCCCAAAGTGCTGGGATTACAGGCGTGAGCCACCGCGCCCAGCCTATTTGTTTGTTTTAAAATAGACAAAAAGAGGCTGGGCACAGTGGCTCAGGCCTGTAATCCCAGCACTTTGGGATGCCAAGGTGGGCCGATACCTGAGGTCAGCAGTTCGAGACCAACCTGGCCAACATGGTGAAACCCCACCTCTAGTAAATATACAAAAATTAGCCGGGCATGGTGGTGGGTGCCTGTAATCCCAGCTACACAAGAGGCTGAGGCAGGAGAATCGCTTGAACCCAGGAGGTGGAAGCCGCAGTGAACCAAGATCACGCCATTGCACTCAAGCCTGGGCAACAAGAGTGAAACTCAATCTCAAAAAAAAAAAAAAAATTAAAATAGACAAAAAGAGTGAGAAAAAAATCCTACTGGAGAAAGTTGTCTTTTTAGAATCATTCAGACTTGGGAAGTAATGAAAGGTAGTCAAAGAAGAGAAAAAACTAGCTGCAATTTCTTGTTATAGGTTTATTACACTGAGAAAGATAAAATGCTAAGGACAGTATGGTGTTTCATTATCATTATCCTATACTAGCGAGGATGGAAAAAGATGGTATGCAATACAAATGCTTCCCTGGGAAACAAGGATAAGTATAACGTAACTCTCGAAGGAGCCCCATGAAAGGATGGAGGATGGAGGAATCAGCTCTGCTTGTGATGAGCTGTGGAGCGAGGCAGGCTATCAAGGAAGCTCCAGGGGAAGTATTCTTTGAGCTAGGTCTTAATGGAAGGATGAATAGGAATTCAATAGATCAGTAATATTCAAAAACAGAAAAATATTCTTGGAAAAATGAGAAAAAAGCAACTTTCTAATAAATTCTAATTCACAAGGCTATCAAATGCTTAACGAATGCTTACAAACAAAACAAATACAGTTGTTCTCCACTGATGAAAAATAACAGTTGCTAGATTTTTAAGTTTATAATAGCAAAATAATACAAATTGATTATTAGAAGTAAATTATGAGGGTAAAACTTTTAAAACAGTATTTTATATATATACAGGAATATATACCTTATCTCTTGCAGTAAGAAATCGTGGATCATCTTGAAAAGCTTCTTTGACGAGTTTACTAAATCTATTAAATAGTGTAAGTAACTGCTCAACATATTTCTCAGAGTCCTAGAAACAAAAGGTTTTATATTAAATTTTTAAAAGAAAAAGAACACAAAAAAATGAGAAAATATAAACATAATTTTTAATAAAACTCATTTAAAACTGGGGATATTTTTTCTTAAAAATAAAACTAAAAGGTGGTCCAATATTACTGTTTTGCCACTTCTTTGTTTTTCTTTCTTCCTTTGTGTTTTTTTTGAGACACAGTCTGCTCTGTCGCCCAGGCTGGAGTGCAGTGGTGCCATCTGGGCTCACTGCAAGCTCTGCCTCCAGGGTTCATGCTATTATCCTACCTCAGCCTCCCGAGTAGCTAGGGCTACAGGCACCCAGCCACCACGTCTGGCTATTTTTTTGTATTTTTAGTAGAGATGGGGTTTCACCATGTTAGCCAGGATGGTCTCGATCTCCTGACCTTGTGATCTGCCTGCCCTGGCCTCCCAAAGTGCTGGGATTACAGGCGTGAGCCACCGCGCCCGGCCCCCGGTTTTACTGAGAAAATAGTATCAATTTTCAATTCTGCATTTTTAAAAATTTAATGTTCTTATTTGTAATCAACACATAACTGTACATATGAGGTACAATGTTATATTTCAATGCATGTATACACAGTATAATGATCAAATTGGGGTAACTACTATATCCATCATTTCAAACATTTATAATTTCTTTGTGGTAACAACATAAAAATCTCTTCTAACTTTCTTGAAATATATACTACATTCTTACTTGCTACAGCTGCCCTGCTGGGTCACAGAACACCAAAACTTATTCTTCCTATTGAACTATAACTTTATACCCCACTAACCAACCTCTTCTGGTCCCCCAACCCCCAGCCTCTGGTAACCACTCACTATTCAATCCTGCATTTAAAAAATAGCCTTGACATATCTCTATCATTGCCATTAAAAATAAACTTACAGTAGTAATAGTTTCAGCAGCTGCTACCATATCTGCCAGGCCAGCACTAATGATATGTTCCTCCAAGTCTTTCAACATTGGCTCTATACCATTAGGAACTTTGTCCATCAATGAAAACATTAAATGTAACTCTGGAAGGACAGAACACATTCATGTAATCATTTCATTTACTAGAATAAGAATTTAGAGAAACATTAGTTAAAAGTTTGTAATGTTAGTAGTATTCTGTGGATACAATGTAATTAGGAGTAGTTTTTTTTTCTGTTGCTGTTTTTCTGTTTTTGAGACAGGGTCCCACTCTGTCACCCAAGCTGGGTACAGTGGCTCGATCATGGCTCACTGCGGCCTTGACCTCTTGGGTGCAAGCAATCCTCTCACCTCAGCCTCCTGAGTACCTGGGACCACTGGCTAATGTTTTTTGTAATTTTGTAGAGACAGCATCTGCCAATGTTGTCCAAGCTGGTCTCAAACTTCGGGGCTCACACAATCCTCTCGCCTTGGTCTCTCAAAGTGCTGGGATCATAGGTGTGAGCCACTGCACTTGGTCTAAAAATTATGTTTAAAAAAAATCAAATTAAAAGTGATCAGGCTGGGTGTGGTGGTTCACACTTTTAATTCCAGCACTTTGGGAAGCCAAGGTGGGAAGATCATTTGAGTCCAGGAGTTAAAAAGACCAGCCAGGGCAACATGGCAAAACATCACTACACACACACACACACACACACACACACACACACACACACACAAAAACAAACAAACAAACAAACAAATATTAGCTGGGTGTGGTGGTGCATGTCTTTGATCCCAGATACTTGGGAGGCTGAAGTGTGAGGACTGCCTGAGCCCAGGAGGCTGTGGCTGCAGTGAGCCATGATTGCACCATTGCACTCAGACTAGGTGACAGGGCAAGATAGTCTCAAAAAATAAAAATTAAAAAAGTGATCAAATACCGCAAAACCCAACTCCTTTCTTTAAAAGCTCAGTCATTTAGCCAGACGCAGGGGACATCAGCCTGGGCAACATGGTGAGGCTCTGACTCTACAAAAAATACAAAAATTAGCCAGGCATGGTGGTACATGGCTGTAGTCCCAGTTACTCAGGAGGCTGGAAGGTGGGAGGATCACTTGAGTCCAGGAGGTCAAGGCTATAGCGAGTTGTGATTGTGCCACAGCATTCCAGCTTGGGCAACATGGTGAGACTCAGTCTCAAAAGAAAAGGTGAGTCGGCCGGGCGCGGTGGCTCAAGCCTGTAATCACAGCACTTTGGGAGGCCGAGACGGGCGGATCATGAGGTCAGGAGATCGAGACAATCCTGGCTAACACGGTGAAACCCCGTCTCTACTAAAAAATACAAAAAACTAGCCAGGCGAGGTGGCGGGTATCTGTAGTCCCAGCTACTCCGGAGGCTGAGGCAGGAGAATGGCGTGAACCCAGGAGGCGGAGCTTGCAGTGAGCTGAGATCCGGCCACTGCA
>NW_012102843.1:1420664-1453227 GCF_000951045.1 Mandrillus leucophaeus
GCGAGACTCCGTCTCCAGAAAAAAAAAAGAAAAAGAAAAGGTGAGTCATTCGATTTTCAATGCAAAGGAATATTTATTTACACACAAGATTAGTATATTTCATAAGGTAGATGTAATATTAAATATACAGCCACATCATCAAAAGGTAAAAAATAACATGAGTAATAATTATGAAAGCAACTGTATTAGAGATTAGAATATAAAACTGTATCCATAAAGAATTTTTCAATTTACAAAGCACTTTTTCATGTTATGCCATTTTATGGACCTTCACAAAAACCCTAACTCACGGTACTGATTATCACTAAAAAAAAACCTTTCGAAAAAAGTGCAACATAAATCAGACATAACTCTAACTAGACTGGCACAAAGAATACAAGTATTTTGTTTATGCCAATAAAGCAGCTTGCTTTTTACTACTGAATTACTCCTAAAAAGTGTATGAACTTAAGTGAATTGAAATACGTACTTTAAATGTAACTAGAGATTAAATAGGATGACCTTGCAGTTAAATACAACAAAATCTGGAAACTTAGCAGAAGTTATTTAAAAAACAAAAGTAAAAAAACGTTAAAAGCAGTTTTACTGCGGTAGTAGGTATATGTGCAATTTTTGTTTTTTTTAGTTTGTTATATACTTGCTACCTCTCAAAACACATCTTTTTAAGAAAACATTGAAGCAATAAAAAAATCCTTTAGAAATCGTAAAAGTATTTTTGGGGATAGAGATGAAGACTATTACCATGGAGTGTTTTATTACTTTCTAAAAAGATTCATCACAAGGTTCCACACAAAAGTCAAATACCTGGTTCTAATCTATAACATATGTTTCCAGTTTAAATTGGCCTTTAAAAGCAGTGTCTTGTTTTTCAGAAAAAAGTAGAAATTCACCACACACATACACAGATGTCGATAGCTAAGAGGGAAAATGTTTAAAATTTAAGTTTATATACTCTTTAGCAGTTGCCTCTGTGTTAAATATTTTAATCTATTTCCTTAAGTATAGTTCACTCTAACAGTTCCACATATACCTACGTGGAAAAGAATTATCTAAGAGCAACTTACTAAGTGATTTGTTTCAAAGATACCCTCTTAGAAGATTATGATAACTTTATGTGATGTTTTACCTACTTTCAGTTTCATTTCTCTTGATCATGCCTTGGCACTCAGCTAAGATAGTCTCTTTAAATGATGTCACCAGGGCATTTACACAGCATTCCATGAGCTGAAATATATCAAAAATTAGTCAAGGCTACTATATAGGCTGTATAGCACAAATCTATTCCAATTCACAAAATAAAACAATATTGTCCAATAGAAAAAAACAATTATACTGAAAGTAGATTTCACTTACCTTTACTATAGGATTATTGAAGATGGATATGCTACACTAGTTTACCAAAGTATATTTTCCCCTAAAGAAAAAAACTACAGAACTAGACTGTCTTTAGACATTTTAACAAAAGTCCTCAAGGAGAGGAGAGAAAAATATACAAAATAAAAATATACAAAACCAAACTTTGATTAACTCTTCCTGTCTGGAGAGAACTTGTTTTAGAATTAGGTTATAAAATTCTAGAAGTGTGAATACATTCATTCAACAAACCATTATTGGATGCCTACTACATGCAGGCACCAAAGAAGTATTTAGGAGACAAGAATAAGATACAATTCCTCCTCTCAAAGAGATCACTGTCTAACTGAGAGTGAGGAGGGCAGTAAACCTACACTGCTAACTAAGTATAACTCAGTTAAGTGGCATCATACACATACACAAACACACATAAAATAAAAACAAACTTAGAAACTACTTTTTTCTAGGGTAGTTAAAACGGCCTCATCCACAAGTTGATATCTAAATGGGATCCTGTAAAATAAGTACAAGCCCTAAAATGGGTTACATATTCTAGGAATACCAGGAAGCTTAAAATAGTAGAGAAGAGATAGACAGTGGAAGAGAAGGCTAGAAAGATAGGCTGCAACCAGATTATGAATGAAAACCTATGATTTGGGGTTTTATTTCATAGGTAGGGAAGGAAGAACAAAGGAAGGTTTTTTTGTTTAAGAGAAAGGATCTTGCTCTGCTGCCCAAGCTGGAATACAGTGGCATTACTACATAGCTACTATCATACCTCACTACAGCCTTGAACTCCTGGGCTCAAGTGATCCTCCTACCTCAGCCTCTCGAGTAGCTAGGACTACAGGGATATACTACCATGTCTGGTTAACTTTTTAAACTTTTTTGTAGAGATGATCTATTGCTATGTTCCCCAGGCTGGTCACAAACTCCTGGTCTCAAATGATCCCCCTGTCAGCCTCCCAAAGTGTGGGATTACAGGTGTGAACCATCAGGCCTGGCCCCAAGGAAGTTTTAAACAGAGGATAAACACAATGAGATTCTCGTCTCCTCAAGTCCTTATTAAAGATCAGTGTAATGGTAGCAAGGCAGGTGGTAAGGAGTGGGTGGTTGGGATATGGTAATGAGCCTGCTGAACTATTTCAGGTAAGACAGCCAGGGTCTAGTGCTCTAGGAGGCCATCAGGAAAATCTAAATGAGGCAGAAGAAATCATGTTCATCCCTGCTCCCTCATGTCATGTAATTATTTACTTCTCTTTTGGGGATCAGATGAAATCAATAGGTTGTGAGGACTAAAGCTAAGTACAATAAGGATGCTATATCTCTTCTGAAAAACAGAGATCATCTATCTCTAAATTACGGGAGGGAATTATGTGTCTCTTAAAAATTTTTTATTAAAAATTCCTTTGGAATTGACACAATGTTGATAGCTACTGAAGTTGAATTTAGGTAATGGGGATTCATTACACTGTTCTTCCTACATTGTAAAAATGCTTAAAATTTTCCAAATACAGAATTTTCTGTGGTCCCTGGGAGTTGGGGGGCTGAGGAGGGAGGATCACTTAAGCCTGGGAGGTCAAGGCTGCAGTGAGCCTTGATCGTGTCACTGCAGTGTAGTCTGGGCGACAGAGCAAGACTGTCACAAAAAATAATAATAATAAAATAAAATAAAATAAAAAAGGTTTTTTTCAGGCTCCTCTACAAGAATGATGTTGATGACTTTTAAATGCACATATCCATGTATATTTCTGTACTAAGAAAGTAACAACACATGGTTGGGAGTGGTGGCTCTCGGCCTATAATCCCAGCACTTTGGGAGGCCAAGCCGGGCAGATCACCTGAGGTCAGGAGTTCAAGACCAGCCTGACCAATATGGAGAAACCCCATCTCTACTAAAAATTAGCCAGGCATGGTGGGCGCCTGTAATCCCAGCTACTCGGGAGGCTGAGGCAGGAGAACTGCTTGAACCTGGGAGGTGGAGACTACAGTGAGCTGAGATCGTGCCACTGCACTCCAGCCTGGGCAACAAGAGCGAAACTCCGTGTCAAAAAAAAAAAAAAAAAAAACACATATAAAGTGGTAAAGAAACTCTTGCCTTGCAAGGTGGAAATCTCTGCCCCAACTGCTGAGTATCATATTCTATAACATTGCTGGAATAGGCCCAACTAAACACTTCCACCTTCAGCAGTGAAACCAGATTGAGCACAGGTAAATCTAACTATATAACTAACAAAGAACAAAGACAAAGTGGAATCTTAGTAAACTCTAAGCTCTGCGTTTTCTATTTCATTGAAAACTTTCACTTGAACATTATTCTGTTCAGCAGTAGTTGAAATTTTGCAGATTCTAAAAATCCCCAGTGTGTTTCAGACTATACGTTGTGAAATCAGTTTTAATGACTGTGACCAGGTTTTTTTTTAAAAAAAAGTACACAGGATAGAACAAAAAATATCAGTGTATCACACATTGTAACAATGAATATTATTTCATAAGACTTTTGTTTCAGATATGTACAAATAAACAGTATATTCTAAGCCACAATATAAAATGTATTTCTTATTGTGAGTTACAACTAGGATTAAAAGGAGAAGCTAAATTGACAACATAATTAAACTGAGAAAAATTTGGTAAATGCTTAAATGAAAGGGATTAGGGAAATCAAAGGTTGTTGAATCCGTTTCTAGCTTGAGAGGTTAAACAAATTATTATACCAGGTATCTTTTAATGAGCACTTACTTTATACCAGGCATTATGCTAAATGCTTTACATATAGATCTTATTTAACCCACACGGCAACCTCATGAGGCAGATACTTACTTTATGAGGACACAGACTGAGAGTAGCTACATAACTTGCAAACGTTGCACAGTTGGCTCATAAGGTCTTGAGTTATCATTTAAGGCCAGGTATGTATCTCCCTAGCTTCCAACTTTTCTTACTACAGAAGTAGAGCATGTACATACTTAGTAATGGCTACATGCTCAGAACTGAGTTATGTGTTTTAAGGAATAGAGAAGTATAAAACATGGTTCATGCCCTCTATGATCTTACAATCCAGTTGGGAACCCATAAACTATATACCTAAAAACGTGTGTGTAGTTTATATGTACAGACGTGTATGAAAAGAAAATCAACTTCACTAATAAGCAAATAACTGGAAAACGCATCATTACTATACTATAAACTTAAGGACAAAGACTATGCTCTGTCCACAGCTATACAGATTGTGCTGTGTCCTGGCACACAGCTGGTACTTGATAAAAAATACAAGGCAGTCTGTAATTTGCTACTAAACCTAGTGGTAGAAACAATAGTTACCGTGGGAATTCAAATAGGAAGAAACTGATGAAGGCTAGATGATCTGAGCTACTTTATTACAATTTTATTACAAGATGAGTTAAAAGAATCCTTATAAGATTTTGAGTAGGCAGAAGAAAACACTGCTAAAATGAATTCAAGAAAAAAAAGTAACAGAATGAGTTATATGAATAAGAAAATATTTCTTACTGGAGTAGAGTGACTCTTGCTGAACCATATTAAGTTAGAAAAATAGGTTAGGGTCAAATTATGAAGGGTCTTAAAAATCAGCGGTATGAAATAATGATACTCTGGGGTTTTTTTTTGTTTTTGAGAAGGAGTCTCACTCTGCCACCCAGGCTGGAGTGCAGTGGCATGATCTTGGTTCATTGCAAGCTCCGTCTCCCAGGTTCACGCCACTCTCCCATCTCAGCCTCCGGAGAAGCTGGGACAAGAGGCGCCTGTCACCATACCCGGTTACACCTGTTTTTGTATTTTTAGTAGAGACGGGGTTTCATCGTGTTAGCCAGGATAGTCTCGATCTCCTGACCATGTCATCAGCCTGCCTCAGCCTCCCAAAGTGCTGGGATTACAGGAGTGAGCCACCATGCCCGACCAGTACTCCAGTTTTTGAATAGAAAAGTAAAACAATGAAAGTGATGTTTACGAAAGATTATCCTGAATTCACAAAAGAATAAATACAAATGGTCAGTAATAAGAATAAATATGGGCAACATAGTGAGACCCTGTTTCTAAAAAAAAAAAATAGTAAAACGTAAGAGGAGTGGAGCAAGATGGCCAAATAGAAGCCTCCACCGATCATTCCTCCTGCAGGAACACCAAATTTAACAACTCTCTACACACACAAAAACACCTTCATAAGAACCAAAAATCAGGTGAGCACTCACAGCATGTGGTTTTAACTTCATACCACTGAAAGAGGCACTGAAGAGGGTAGGAAAGATAGTCTTGAATCACCAATGCTACTCCTCCCTCATCCCCCAGCAGCATCCGTATGGCACCGAGAATCTGTGTGCTTGGGAGAGGGAGACAGCAGCAACTGTGAGATATTGCATTGAACTCACTGCCACCCTTTCACAGCAGAAAGCAAAAGCAGGCTGAACTCAGCTGACACATGCCCATGGAGGGAGCATTTAGACCAGCCCTAGACAGAGGGGAATCGCCCATTCCAGCAGTGAGGACCTGAGTTCTGGCAAGCCTCACAGTGTAGGCTAAAGGGCTCTGGGGCTCCAAATAAACTTAAAAAGCAGTCTAGGCCACAAGGACTGTACCTTCTAGGCAAACCCTAGGGCTGAGATGGGCTCAGATGCATACAACTTACTGAGACACCAGCCAGCACAGCTAAGAGAGTGCTTGTACCACCCCTCCCCCAACCCCAGGCAGCACAGCTTGCAACTTCAAAAGAGCCCCCTTCCTTCTGCTTGAGGAGAGGAGAGGGAAGAGTAAAGAGACTTTTGTCTTACATCTTGGATACCAGCTCAGCCATAGTAGGATAGGGTACTGGTCAGAATCATTCCAGGTCCTAGCTCCCAGACAACATTTCTAGACACACCCTGGAACAGAAGGGGGAACCTGCTGGCTTGAAGGGGACAATCTAATCCTGGTAGGATCTATCACCGCTGATTAAGGAGCCCTTGGGACCTAAAAAACCAGCAGCAACAACCAGGTAGTATGCCATGGGCCTTGGGTGAACCTCTGAGACATGCTGGCTTCAGGTGAGACCTAGCACATTCCCAGTTGTGACGGCTATGGTGACACACTCCTTTTGCTTGAGAAAAGCAGAGGGAAAAATAAAGGGGACTTTGTCTTGCATCTTAGGTAACAGCTCAGCCACAGGAGTGTAGAGCACCAGGTGGGCTCTCGGGCTTCCTGATTCCAGGTCTTGGCTCTTGGATGGCATTTCTGGACCTGCCCTGGACCAGGGAGGAGCCACTGCCCTGAAGGGTTAGTCCCAGGCCAGGCAGCATCCATCACAAGCTGACTGAAGAGCAGTACTAACAGCGAAGTTGACAGCTATAAGCACTTACATCAAAAAAGGAGAAAAACTTTAGGTAAACAATCTAATGATTAATCTTAAAGAACTAAAACAGTAAGAGGAAACCAAACCCAAAAGTAGCAGGAGAAATAATGAAGACCAGACAATAAATAAATGAAATTAAAATAAAGAATATAAAAGATCAACAAAACAAAAAGTTGGTTTCTTGAAAAGATAAACAAAAATCAACAAATCTTTAGCCAGACTCACTAAGAAAGAGAGAAGATCCAAATAAATAAAATCAGAGATGAAAAAGGAGACATTACAACTGATACTACAGAAATTCAAGGGATCACTAGTGTCTACTATGAGGAACGGTATAACAATAAATTGGAAGATGTAGAAGAAATGAGTGAATTCCTAGACATACCCAACCTACCAAGACTGAACCATGAAGAAATTCAAAACTTGAATAGATCAATAATAATGAGATAGAAGCCATAATAAAATTTCTCCCAACAAAAAAAAGCCTGGCACTTGATGGCTTCACTGCTGAATCCTAGCAAATATTTAAAGTAGAACTAATATCAATTCTACTCAAACTGTTCTGAAAATAGAGGAGGGAATACTTCCAAACTCATTCTATGAGGCCAGTATTGCCCTGATACCAAAAGCAGACAAAGACACATTTAAAAAAGAAAACTACAGGCCAATATCACTGATGAATATTGATGCAAAAGTCCTCAACAAAATACTAGCAAACCAAATTTTTGTTTTTGGTTTTGTTTTGAGACAGAGTATCACTCTGTTGCCCAGGCTAGAGTGCAGTGGCATTATCTTGGCTCACTGCAAGCTCCACCTCCCAAGTTCAAGTGACTCTCCTGCCTTAGCCTCCGAGTGGCTGGGATTACAGGCACCTGACACCTTGCCTGCTAATTTTTGTATTTTTTTAGTAGAGATAGGGTTTCACCATGTTGGCCAGGCTGGTCTCGAACTTCTGACCTCAAGTGATCCACCTTCCTTGGCCTCCCAATGTGCTGGGATTACAGGCATGAGCCACTGAGCCCAGCCTAGCGAACCAAATTTAGTAACACATTAAAAAAATCATTCATTTTTTTATCCCTGGATGCAAGGATGATTCAACATACACAAATTGATCAATGTGATACATCATATCAACAGAATGGCAGACAAAAACCATATGTTCATTTCAATTGATGCTGAAAAAGCATCTGATAAAATTCAACATTCCTGCACGATACAAACCCTCAAAACACTGGGTATAGAATGAACATACCTCAGCATAATAAAAGCCACATATGAGAGACCCATAGGTAGTATCATACTGAATGGAGAAAAACTAAAAACCTTTCCTCTAAGATCTGAAACATGACAAGGATGCCCACTATCACCAATTTTATTCAAAATAATACTGGAAGTTGTAGCTAGAGGAATCAGACAAGAGAAAGAAAGAGCATCCAAACAGGAAAGGAAGATGTCAAACTACCCTTGTTTGCAGATGATATTACCTACGATGAGATCTCATCTCATCCCAGTTAAAGTAGCTTTTATCTATAACATAGGCAATAACAAATATTGGTGAGGATGTGGAAAAAAGGGAACCCTCGTATAATGATGGTGGGAATGTAAATTAGTACAAGCACTATGGAGCAGTTTGGAGGTTCCTCAAAAAACTAATACAGAGCTACCTTATGATCCAGCAATCCCACTGCTGGCTATATACCAAAAAAAAAGGAAATGAGCATATGGAAGAGATATGGGCACTCCCACGTTTATTGCGGCACTATTTATAATCAAGATCTGGAAGCAACCTTACTGTCCATCAACAAATGAATGGAGAATGAAAATGTAAATAAACACAATGGAGTACTATTCAGCCATAAAAAAAGAATGAGATCCTGTCATTTGCAACAACACGGATGAAACTGGAGAACACTGTGTTAGGTGAAATAAACCAGGCACAGAAAGACAAATTTCACACAATCTCACTCATTTGTGGGAGCTAAAAATTAAAACAATTGAACTCATGGAGATAGAGAGTAAAGGATAGTTACCAGATGCTGGGTAGGGTAGTGAGGTGGTGGTGGGGAAATAGGGATGGTTAATGGGTACAAAAAAAACCCAGAATGAATAGTCGGGCGCAGCAGCTCACACCTGTAATCCCAGCACCTTGGGAGGCTGAGCCAGGTGGATCGCCTGAGGTCAGGAGTTCGAGACCAGCCTGACCAACACGGAGAAACCCCATCTCTACTAAAAATACAAAATTAGCCAGGCGTGGTGGTGCATGCCTGCAGTCCCAGCTACTCGGGAGGCTGAGGCAGGAGAATCACTTGAACCTGGGAGGCAGAGGTTGTGGTGAGGCGAGATCACACCACAGCATTCCAGCCTGGATGGGCAACAAGAGCAAAACTCTGTCTCAAAAAAAAAAAAAAAAAAAAAAAAAAAAAAAAACAGGATGAATAAAACATAGTATTTGATAACATAACAGGGTGACTCTAGTAAAAAATAATTTAATTGTACATTTAAAAATAATGAAAAGAATTGGATTGTCTATAACACAAGGATAAATGCTTGAGGTGATGGATACCATTTACCCTGATGTGATTATCATGTGTTGCATGCCTGTAACAAAATGTCTCATGTAACCCATAAATACATACAACTACATACACCACGTACGTATGCACAAAATAAAAAATTATTTTATATTTATAAAATATTTATAATTTTATTTATAATTATTTATAGTTATACATATAATTAATGTTTAATATTTATAATTTTTAATATTCATTAATTTTTAAATGCACACAAAAAATATTGTAAAATCTATGATACCAGGAGATTGGTAAAAATCAATAGACAAAACTCAGATCAGTGATGATATGGATAAACAAGCACACAGTTGATGGGACTACATTCCTAAAAGTCAGTTTGGTATTTATTGTGTAGCAATTTGTAAAAGGTTCAGGGACTTTTACTTCAGCTATCTAATTTCCAAGAGATTAGATTCCAAGAGGAAGCCAAGTGTGAGAAAAGATGTGTACACAAGGATGTTAAAAAGATAGAGGTATTTAAGGATATTCTAGAAAGCACTATTTATAAGAAATAAACTATAAACAATGAAATGGTCATCATTAGAGAACCAGTTAGTAATACTACAGTGTATATAGGTTATGTTACAATATAGATTGTAATATGCTTTGGCTCTGTATCCCCACCCAAATTTCATCTCGAATTGTAATCCCCACATGTTGAGAGAGGGACCTGGTGGGAAGTGACTGGATCAGCATGGTTTTCCCTCATGTTGTTCTGGTGATAGAGAGGGAATTCTCAAAATCTGATGGTTTTAAAAGTGGCAGTTTCCCCTGCACACACACACACACTCTCTCTCTCTCTCCTGCCGCCATGTAAGATGTGCTCTGCCTCCCCTTCGCCTTCCGCCATGATTTAAGTTTCCTGAGGACTCCCAGGCCGTGTGGAACTGTGAGTCAACTAAATCTCTTTCCTTTATAAATTACCCAGTCTCAGGTAGTATCTTTACAGCAGTGTGAAAATGGACTAATACAATGTAAGTGGAGTAAAAATGAGCAACATCATAAATTTATTTTTAAACGTAGGAATGCAGGAAGGAAGGGAGGCAAAATGGGGAGGGAAATAGGGAGGAATGGAAAAGAAAGGAAAAAAGAAAAAGAAGGATCAACAAAACAAGTATGACAAAATAATGATAATTGTTGAATCTGGAGGGTTCATTATAGTATTTTCTCTACTTGTGTAAATATTTTAAAACTTTCATTACAAAGCTCTTTTTAAAAATAAAGAGAACAATTATGGTATAGATTTCTATATATTAAAAAATCCTTCAGAAAATTATTTTACCTAGGCAAAAGGAAGGGAGATTGCTAGATAGAATTCTCTCCTTATTTCAAATGAGTCTTGTCCTAACAAGAGAGTCAGTTTCTTGAGGACAGAAATCATGTTATTCCTCTTTTGTATTTCTTCCCATTTACCAAATTACTATATACATAGTCGATCCTAAATATATAACTTGTTATTTGAAAATACATCTTGAATGGAAAGTATAGTGATAAGCCATCTCTCTCACCTTGTATTCCCTTTCTGTCTCCTTTTGCTAGATTCCGTGAAGAAAAAAACTTTTTGCCATATGCCATCAACTCCTGTATGTTTGCCTGAGATGAGCACAACTTCTAAATCCATAGCAATCTCTCCCCAGAGGTCTGCAAGGTGAAACACTTTAACTATCAATGTGCTTGATGTTTTAACCTCCTCTATAGCAAGACTATAAACTCTTCAAAAATAATGCCTGCCATAAAACACAGCAGGCACTCCAATAAGTACCTGTTGAATGAATGAATTCACAGGTCTGGAAGACGAAAGGTGAGACAGGTAGGCTACGAGACGTGGTAGATTCTTCTTCTTCTTTTTTTTTTTTTTTTGAGACAGTTTCGCTCTTGTTGCCCAAGCTGGAGTGCAATGGCGCCATCTCACTGCAACCTCCGCCTCCCGGGTTCAAGCGATTCTCCTGCCTCAGCCTCCCAAGTAGCTGGGAATACAGGCACGCGCCACCACGCCCGGCTAATTTTTTGTATTTTTAGTAGAAATGGGGCTTCACCATGTTAGCCAGGCTGGTCTCGAACTCCTGACCTCAGGTGATCCACCTGCCTCGGCCTCCCAAAATGCTGGGATTACAGGCGTGGGCCACCGCGCCCAGCCAGATTCTTCTTTTAGTGGTATTCAATTTGCATAATTATTTCTACCTCGTTGAAATTTCATTTAAAAAAAAAAGCATTTCTGATTTTCATTAGTTATATAGCTCTGTATAAGAAATAGTTTGCTTTGCCTCAGCTATGAAGTAAGAGTTGAAATAAAAATTATCTTGAGCTCCCCCACTTTATGATTCTACTCTATCATTACCAGGCCCTTAACCATACAAGGATATCTGTAATGTATTCAATCACTAATTTCCTGGCCTTTCTAGTTTGACTAAGATTCTTTCTGTACTATTATGATTAGTGGCACTACAAAAGTCTGGATCACCTTGCCTTTTTGAACACCAAGCTTAATTTTTTTTTAATTTTTGACCTCCTCTGTGGAGAGGATACTATGCCTGACATACCGAAATACTGAAGGTTAATAAGTGCTTATTTTAATGTTAATAATTTGTAACCTGTGACCTAGTTATCTACTCGGCTTTTTAAATCAGTTTTGCACAGATGGTAAAACAGTTTTTACTTGTCTTAGAATTAGTAAGTAGTTTTCTCTGAACCAGTGCCTAACAGTAAAAGCTATCATGCCAGGCACAGTGCTTAAATGCTTAATATATCATATTTCATTTAATTCTGCTAATACAAAAGGGTATTATTCAATTTTTTTTTTTTTTTTTAGACGGAGTCTCACTCTGTCGCCCAGGCTGGAGTGCTATGGCGTGATCTCTCCTCACTGCAACCTCCACCTCCCGGGTTCAAGCGATTCTCCTGCCTCAGCCTCCTGAGTAGCTGAGATTATAGATGCATGTCACCACGCCCAACTAATTTTTTTGTATTTTTTTTTAGTAGAGACAGGGTTTCACCATGTTGGCCAGACTGGTCTCGAACTCCTGACCTCATGATCCACCCATCTCGGCCTCCCTAAGTGCTGAGATTGCAGGCATGAGCCACCGCGCCCGGCCTATTCCATTTTATAGTTAGGAAAAGAGAGACTACAAAGGATGAATAAGTCGACAAAATGCAGACAGGTGGTAAAATAACATCTGTGGGATTCAAATTTTCATCTAATACCAACATGTATGACCCTAACCACTGTAATACACTCCCCCTCCCTATCAGTGCCCTGGTCATTCTGAAGTGATCAAGACTTACACTACCAATTCACTTTTCTATTCCTCTATTGTATAAACAATCCATTTTATTCTAGTGTCATCCTGAGGATAGGGACTAAGTCTATCTTATTATCCCCAACTAGCATACTGCCTTACACACTGTGGGTATGTAGTAAATACTACCTGAATTTCCCCAGGAAATACTAAGGTATGCAGGACTATCACCTAAAAACCAAACACAAATTTTAAGTCATTTTGGCTTAAAGCTGGGTGTGGCTGCATGCGCCTACAGCCCCAGCAACTCAGGAGGCTGAGGTGGGAAGATTACTGAAGGCCAGGAATTCGAGGATGCAGTGCACTCTGATCAAACCTGTGAATAGCCACTGCACTCCAGCCTGGGCAACATAGCGAGGCTCTGTCTCTTAAAACAAAAAAGGCATTTTGGCTCAATTTTTTTCTCTTGCTCTTTTCTTATGGTTGTGTTATTTTTTGCTGTCAACATGCCTGTTCAGCAGCACAGCTTGGAAGCCTATTACCTTGTTTTACTAATACATTCCTGTTCATCTGCTATAGGCCCACCCAGTGATAATCAAGCTTATTAGAATTGTATGTAAAATCAGATCTAAGTAGGGTCTAAGTGGCTCTCCTATAAGTAAAAATAAAACTGTAAGAGTAGGGCTTCAGACATCTAATGCAACACTTAACTGCTCAGAGCTCTTGGACTAATTTTTTTTTTTTTTTTTTTTTTTTTTTTTTGAGACTGAGTCTTGCTGTCACCCAGGCTGGAGTGCAGTGGCATGATCTCGGCTCACTGTAACCTCTGCCTCCTGGATTCAAAGAATTCTCCTGCTTCAGCCCCTCCTGAGTAGCTGGGATTACAGGTACATGCCACCAGGCCCAACTAATTTTTTGTTGTTTTTTTTTTTTTTTAGTAAAGACAGGGTTTCACCATGTTGACCAGACTGGTCTCAAACTCCTGACCTTGTGATCCACCCACTTCAGCCTCCCAAAGTGCTGGGATTACAGGCGTGAGCCCCCATGCACAGCCTAATTTACTTTCTAGATTTCTCCCCTGAATTGCAAATAGTTAAAATTTCTGAAACGGCTGTCCTCTGGATGAGTACTACTATATTATGCATACTACAAATACATGTATTTTGGCACTTAAACATGCTTACACACATGTGCAAAGAAACACACAGCAGTTGATCCAAGTTTGGGCCCCTGATCCAAGCTGGACCAATTAAAGAAGGGTCTTAATAAAACCAGTGGAGGAAGACACTTATCACCTCTTAGGTCACAAACTGGAAGGATAAGCTGGCAGCTCTCATGGTCTCCACTTCAAGCAAATGCCTATCAACTCTAAATGATAATAAAGCAGATCAGAAGAAAAATTTCTCCAAATATATCATATTTATGGTATCACATCACATACCTAGAAAGTTCTCGCAGAGTCACGAGTTTCTGAATCCACATTTACTTCCCTTTAGTCTTACCCTAGCATTGTCCATGAGGAATTTTACATGAACCCATAGATCCACCTGTTTTTTTTGAGATGGGTTTTGTCCCTTGCAACCAAGAGTGCTAATTATATACATATATGTGCAATACATATACCCAAATAATTTACCAAACTGTATGTCTCTTCTTTATATATTCTAAAGTGCTTAATAGTATCTTTAAGAACTCAGGATCTAGATTAGACTTAAATTGAAACCCAGCTTCACAATTTCCTATCTGTGTGAAGGCAACCTTCTGTACATTTCTGAATTTGTTTCCTCATTTGTAAAACAGGAACAACCTATTAGATATACCTCCCAAATATACTTTGAATCCATCTTCTTATATATCCATCTCTACTGCCACCAATACCTCTCATCTAGATTGTTAAATACCATACTGCAGACCAAATGCTATTTTGTAATATGGAAATCGAATAAGCTCTCTGCTTAAAATCTTTGATTGGCTTCTGATTGCACTGAACTCTGCTTTCTTGTCTATCCTTATCTTGCATCACTCTCCATCCCTCACCTGTGATGCTCTAGCCACACTAATCTTTTTCTGTTCCTAAAATATGTTAAGCTCCTTCCCCCTTCAAAGCTTTTACACTTGCTCTTCCTTCGGCCTGAAATGCTTTTGTCTCAGATCTTCACAAGGCTAGTTCCCTATCACTCAGGTCTTAACTCCAATATCATTCCCTCAAAGAGACCTTTTCTGACCATATTCCATAAAGTAAAAGCAGCAGCAGAAGCATTACCACCACCAATACACTCTATAGCATTACTCTTACTTCATTAAAAAAAAAAAAAAAAAAATCACTTTTGGCCGGGTGTGGTGGTTCACACCTGTAATCCCAGCACTTTGGGAGGCAGAGGTGGGTGGATCACGAAGTCAGGAGATCAAGACCATTCTGGCTAACATGATGAAACCTTGTCTCTACTAAAAATACAAAAAATTAGCCGGGCGTGGTGGTGAGCACCTGTAGTCCCAGCTACTCAGGAGGCTAAGGCATGAGAATCACATGAACCCGGGAGGCAGAGGTTGCAGTGAGCAGAGATTACGCCTCTGCACTGTAGCCTGGGTGACACATCAAGGCTATGTTTCAAAAAAAAAAAAGGCACTCTTCATAATATTCTTTATTTTTGAGACAGAGTCTTGCTCTGTCACCTAGGCTGGAGTACGGTGGCGCAATCTCGGCTCACTGCAACCTCTGCCTCCCAGGTTCAAGAGATTCTCCTGCCTCAGCCTCCTGAGTAGCTGGGATTACAGGTGCATGCCACCACGCCCGGCTAATTTTTATATTTTTAATAGAGACAGGGTTTCACCATATTGATCAGGCTGGTCTTGAACTCCTGACCAGGTGATGTGCCCGCCTCGGCCTCCCAGAGTGCTGGGATTACTGGCGTGAGCCACTGCGCCCAGCCAATATTCTTTTTCAACTTCTTTGATTGATGATTACAGAAAAGTTAGCAGAAAAATAGCACCTCACTTCTCCCAACATTAACATCTTACATAACTATAGTACCACTATCAAAACCAGGAAAATAGTATTGGTGCAATACTATCAATTTAAATCTAGCTCTTATTCATTTCACCAGTTTTTCCACTAATGTCCTTCTATTCCAGGATCCTATCCACAAGCCCATGTTGCATTTAGTTATTTCTCCTACTCTCATCCAATCTGTGGCAGTTCCTTTATCCTTCAGTCTGTTACAGTCTTGACACCTTAAAGAATATTAGCCATTTTGTAGGCTATCTATCAATTTGGAATTGTTTAATCTTTCCTCATTATTACAGTAAGATTATACATTTTTGGCAAGAATAAAACAGAAATAATATTGTATTCTTCTTAGTGCATCATATCACGGGGTATATCAGCATGTCCTACTACTGGTGATGCTCACCTTGATCACTTAATTAAGATGGCATCTTCAGGCTTCTCCTTTAGTAAATATCTTGGGGAAGATACTTTGAAACTATGCAAATATCCTATTTCATTTCAAACTTTTGACCATTACTGCCAAGTGCCGTGGCTCGTGCCTGTAATCCCAGCACTCTGGGAGGTTGAGGTGGGAGAACTGCTCGAGTCCAGGAGTTTAAAAGAAGCCTTAGCAACACAGTGAGATGCAATCTCAAAAAATAAAAAATTAGCCAGTCGTAGTGGCATGCACCTGTAGTCCCAGCTACTCTGGACTCATTCTTTTAGTTGGCCCTTTATAGTTGAAAATTCATAAGTTTAATGTGGCTATGATATAACCAACTTATATAAATTGCAGTAGGAGATCAGAACAATTTCACCTTATAAAACTCTAACATCCCCATCCAGGTGCTACAGGTACATCAATCTACAACAAATACCCAAATCCTCCAAGATGAACTCATCCTTTCTACCTCACTAAGACTTATTTTTATACCTAATCTCTCAGTAGCAGCACAGCTCTCCATGGCTGAAACCTCAGAAACATTATTGGCTTGATTATCTGTGATATGTAGCCCCATCCATGTGAACAACGTTCCACCTCTAAGAAGTTTCTCTCTCTCCTTGTCTTTTCCATTCCCACTACTGTAACTCTACTTGGTCTGCCTAATACCTTGCCTGAATTACCGCAAACGCTTTCTACTTCTTATTCCCAGCTCTTCCCCATTCCAGTCTTCCATCTTTCCTGTCACCAGATTAATCTTCCTAAGGGACAACTCTGTGGCCCACCTGTTTTCAAAAAAAAGTCAATAGCCTTCCTGGCCTTCTGAATGTAGCCCAAGCCTGGATTTACATATCTATAAAGAACTTCTATAAATAACCACTAAATTATCCTTCCTTTTGCCAATATCAAAACTATTTCAACCGCTCAAAGAGGATGCATACTGCAAATCAAGGACAAGCAAAACAAAAACTAAAAGAACCAAAGGGAAAAGACATCCAGCTCAGCATGATTTCTGAACAAAGAATAAAATAAACACAACTACCACTTAAGATGGACAAAGCCAAAGAAAAGTCAAAAGTAAAAAAAAATTTTGAATCCCATTCGTAGTTGAAAAATATTTGATTATGGGCAAGCTAGAATGTTATTCCTGAGAATGCAAATCTAAATCAAGTTCCTAGGCTCCAAAGACTGAAAGGAACCAGAGGAAATACTATTGTTGTGTTTCAACAATTCCAAGACTGTCCCAACTAGATTCTAACTTTACTTATACTAAAGCACCCTAAGGTCAGTCCTCCATGTAAAAGAAAACACCTACCATGGTACTATCACTGACCAGTTTTTTGTTTTTTAAAATATGCATTTTATCATACAACATAAAGTAAATAAAACAATATAAAAAGCTGATGCTTTCATCAAATTATTAATATTTTGAGGCCAGGTATGGTGGCTCATGCCCATAATCCCAGCATTTTGGGAGGCTGAGGAGGAAGGATTTCTTGAGGCCAGGAGTTCAAAACCAGCCTGGGCTACATAGCAAGACCTGCTCTCGATGAAAAAAAAAAAAAAAAAGAAAAACACATTAGCCAGGTGGCCGGGCGCAGTCGCTCACGCCTGTAATTCCAACACTCTGGGAGGCCAAGGCGGGTGGATCACCTGAGCTTAGGAGTTCAAGACCAGCCTGGGCAGCATGGTGAAACCCCATCTCTACTAAAAATAAAAAAATTAGGCATGGTGGCACGCGCTCATAGTCCCAGCACTCGAGAGGCTGAGGCAGGAGGACTGCTTGACCCTGAAAGGCAGAGGTTGCAGTGAGCCAAGATTGTACCACTGCACTCCAGCCTGGGCAACAGAGACAGAGAGAGCCCTTGTCTCAAAAAAAAAGATAAAGTATATATATACACACACACACACATATATATATGTGTGTGTATACATATATATATATATTAGTCAGGCATGGTGACGTATGCCTGTAGTCCCAGCTACTTAGGAGGCTGAGGCAGGTGGGGCCCTTATGCCCAGGAGTTACAGTGAGGTATAACTGTACCACTGCACTCCAGCCTGGGCAACAGAGCAAGACTTTGTTTCTAAAAATAATAATAATTAATATTTTACCTCATGACAAATGAAGTTTGAAACATCTTCCCAAAAGGAGAAGAAATATCCCCTAGGAATAAATGATTCATTATTCACTAATTTCGTGTTTGCAGCCACTTCAGAGAACATAACTGGCACAAAAAAAGAGAGTCAATTGTATCTCTAAGGGAGCATATATTACTTGCAACATGAAAATCACAAAAATGGTTAACTTTAGATATCCATAAAACATAATAAAAGAAAACCTACCAAAAGTTAATTATATTAAATAACCTCTAGAACAGGTATGGCAAATAGATTTGATCTTGCATACCAGCTCCAAAGGATAACGTGTTCTGAATAAGATACCTTCTATGAAGCTGTGCTATGGTTCAAAGGCAAAAAGAACTAAAATCAATTAACAATGTTGGCTGTTAAATAACGTTATTTGTGTTGTTTATTGGCCATTCCTATGCTTCTGTATTTCAAATAATCCCACAAAATGTACAATTACAACATTACTTACTGCTTCAACAGAGTTACATTCTCGTCTTGTTTCTAAATAACGTAGTGCTCGTTTTTCTTCTTCTTTTAATTTAGCATCTGCCTGTCCAGAAGCAAAATAGCAATCATTTTAAGAATATCAAGAGAATTGCTCAAATTATCACATATGCTAAGTTCTAACTTACATATTTCATATAATTCTGTACACCATTTTGTTGTAAATACGAGGGTGCTTGTGTTCTATAAAATCTCTCTGTTGAATCCAAGTATGCCTTCTCAAAATTGTCCCTATAAATTTGAAGCTTATCTTCAGGATTAGAACAAAGGTTAACTGAAAAACAGAAAATAAAGTATTACTCCAATTATGATTAAAATCAATATTTTGAGTATAATAAATGAAATAAATATCGAGGACTCACTATGTGCAAGGTAATAATGCTCAAGAGAACATATAATTATATAAGACAAAATCCTTCTCCATAAGATGATGATGACAGCACAAAGCAGTAAAGTAACAAATAAATAATACAAATAGAGACTATTTTATTTTTGAATAGGTAAGAGACTGACTTCTAACTGAATAATCAAGAAAACATTCACAGAAGCAATGGGATTTAAACTGAATCTTAAAGAATCAACTAGAATTTGCATAAATGGAGATTAGTAAGGTAAGTAAATATTCAGAAGCAGAAAAGCACAAGAAAATATGACTAGGTTGTCTAAGTGGATTGCAAGGTTAATAGAAGGTAAGGTAGAATGGTAAATTACAAATGGTTGTGAAGATGTCCTGGGCAACATAGTAAAATCATGAGTCTACAGAAAAATTAAGGCCGTGCACAAAGGCTCACACTTGTAATCCCAGCACTATGGGAGGCCATGATGGGCAGACTACTTGAGGTCAGGAGTTTAAGACCAGCCTGGCCACTATGGTGAAACCCCGTCTCTACTAAAAATACAAAAAGTAGCTGGGCATGATGGCACACACCTGTAATCTCAGCTATTCTGGAGGCTGAGGTATGAAAACTGCTTGGACCCGGGAAGTGGAGGTTGCAGTGAGCTGAGAGCATGTCACTGCACTTCAACCTGGGTGACAGAGTGAGATTGTCTCAAAAAAAGAAAAAAAAAAAAAAGAAAAACATTAGCCAGGTGTGGGGTACATGCCTACAGTCCCAGCTACTCAGGAGGCTGAGATAGGAGGACTGTTTGAGCCCTGAGAGGTGGAGGTTCAATGAGCCATGATCACGTCACTGTACTCCAGCTTGGGCAACAGAGCAAAACCCCATCTCTTTAAAAAAAAAAAAAAAGCATGGTGTAGCACTTAAGGGGTAAGTAGAAAAAATACCAATAAAATAGTGCTTAAACATTTATGAACAGCATATGGGTTAAACAACAGCAATAAGATCATTATAAGAGGACTGTTTCAAAACTCTGCATGTAAAGTTTAATGTCTGGTGGCAGTCAAATAAAAACAAATAAATTTCAGGAGCACTGCTAATGAAAATCTAAAGGCTTGATAACTAAAGGATTATGGCGCAATGAAGAAAAGACAGTCAAAAATAACTCTATAGGTTCATTAACTCAATAAATACTTATCTAGAGTGATTTTGTGCCATGCATTCTATGTTCACTAAAGACACAGTGCTAACAACACAATTAAACAAAAGTACTATGCCAAGGAGGCACAGGTACTGTGAAGCACTAAATGACAGAACTTAACTTTGTCTGGGAATGAAGAAAGGCCTCCAGGAGGAGGATGAAGCGTGGGGAAGAGGCATACTCTAAGTAACAGGAAACAGATTAGAAGTCAGAGGGAATGTGCTCCTACATGCTCTCCTTTTCATTACCTTTCATGGAAGTAACCTGCTTTCTGAAACATGAATACCTAACCTTTTAATGAACTAGTTACCTTTTATAAGCTATACATTCAAATTTATATATCTAATTTACTTCACTAAAAAGACTTGCCAAGAAATTAATGGCATGAAGAAAATATTAACCACATTAATATGAATTTTTATACACTTTTAAGCAGAATTAATATCATTTGTGTACTCTTAAAAAAAATCTAGTACAAAAAGTAGATGTAACTTTGTATGCTAATAAACACAACTTTGTGCTATTCCGTAATTGTTCTACAATTTCCATGAAACAGAAATTATGATCATAAAAGTTCAGAACATACCATACGATTCTCTTACTCCAATAACCAGCTGAGAATCGAAAGCTTCTCCCAATCTTTCAGCATGTACCAGCTTCATTGCACTATCTTGGAGTCTGTTTTTTATATTTGAAAAGATTGACTCATTCCATGTATCAAGCATAAGCTAGGAAAACAAGAACAAATTGTAACATAATTTTCAATTATTAATATACAAAGTATCATGTACAAACACTAAAAAAGGAAATCAAATTCGTAGGCCTGGGCCAGGTGCAGTGGCTCATGCCTGTAGTCCCACCAATTTGGGAGGCCAAGGCAGGTGGATTGCTGGAGTCCATGAGTTCGAGACCAGCCTGGGCAACAGGACAAACTCCTGTCTCTATAAAAAAAATACAAAAAAAAAAAAAAAAAAAAAAAAAAAAATAGCCACTCGTGGTGGTACACACCTGTAGTCCCAATGAGCCGAGACCATGCCACTGCACTCCAGCCTGGGTGACAGAGTAAGACCCTGTCTCAAAATAACTTAGGTTGCATTCACTCAAATACTTCAGGGAAGCAGTATATTTAGCATAATGGTAAACAAGGGTCGACTAAGTGTGGTCTAATCCCAAAACCTTGGGAGGCCAACGTGGGATGATCACTTGAGGCCAGGAGTTTGAGAGCAGCCTTGGCAACACAGTAAGACCCATCTCAACGACAATAAAAAATACAAAAATTTGCTAGGCATGCTGGCATGAGCTTGTACTCCCAGCTACTTGGGAGGCTGAGGTGGGAGGATCACTTAAGTCCAAGAGGGCAAGGCTGCAGCAAGCCCAGAACACACCATTCCACTCTAGCCTGGGCAACACAGCAAGACCCCATTTCAAACAAAACAAAAGTAAATAAAGAACAAATGTTTCAGAATCCAACATAACTGGAATTCAATCCCAGCTGTTACTTATTTATCTGCTTTCTTATGTGTAAAATGGTCAAAATAATAGTGCAAATTTCAGTGGTTGTAAAAATTAACTATGATAATATATGGAAAATGTTTATTCTCCTGTAGTTCCATGGTTGAATTTCAGATATACTGGTGGTTTGAAATAGACATATGCACATGTTTGTAAAGACACATAAAAAATGCAAAAAGGACCGACTGAAAATCTGATACTGGACCTTATAAAAGAGTATGCAAATCTACTGTTTAGATGTTCCATTAAATGATAAAAATGGTATCTAAACATTGGTGATTATATCAGTACTCCAAGAAACTTGGCCAGATGTAGGAGATACATTAATAACAGCAACAATAACAACAAGAGTTAACAGTTTTCTAACACTCATTCTGCACCTGGGACTGCTCTATGTATTGTCCGCATATAACTCATTTAATCCTCATAATCTTGATATAGGTACCATGATTATCCCCCCTTTAGATATGTGAAACCTGGGGTACAGATAGCAAAGCTAACTTTCCACATTTATGCATCTCATCAGTGGCAACACTGAGATGTGAATCCAAAAACTGTGGTCCCAGAATTGATACACTTAATCAGTAAGTGGATGTTGCTTCCCACAACCAATAGAGAATGTCAAAACTTCCCACAACCGACAGAGAATGGCCAAAAAAAGAGGATAAGATTATGAGACTACAAATTAAATAGCAGCCAGAAGTGTTTTTCACTTTTATTTTTTTCTCGGCACTACTTTCCCACATTGCAGTGATTTCTAACACTGAAGAACCACTGGGTATCTAAATTTACAGAATCCCTGTCAACATCAGAGCAAATTTTAAGGCTGGGATGGTGCAACAATGCCCAGGTTACACTATTGTAATGCCGGAGTGTGTTACTATAACCATCACAGCAAACAGCAAATTGACTAAAGTTCAAATGGCATTTTTTACTTTTCAAATCTATGGTTCCATTTGATTCTTACAAGTGGAGAGATACATGGAAAATGAGGACAGAGTTTGAAGAGTTGAAAGGGAAACCTAGGACCCTTCATATTCAGCACTGAGTTCTTTCCATTAAATCATGACTGGTTACTTGACACAAATTTTGAATAGAAAATAGGCACAGTACACACTGAATTTATAATAGAAGAATTAAGTAAAAGGG
Organism: Mandrillus leucophaeus; assembly: GCF_000951045.1. Classification (NCBI taxonomy): domain Eukaryota; kingdom Metazoa; phylum Chordata; class Mammalia; order Primates; family Cercopithecidae; genus Mandrillus; species Mandrillus leucophaeus. Next base: position 1,443,433 of record NW_012102843.1, read on the forward strand.
AAATTATAAAGATAGCAGTTTAGCCACAATTAAATATAAAGATATCAGAAGGTAACCTAATAAAAGGAGATTTTTGAGAGAGGAGAAAAGTAATTTAATTTCTAGTAAGGGTATAGGCTGGGTGTGGTGGCTCATGCCTGTAATTCCAACAGTTTCGGAGGCCGAGACAGGCGGATCACCTGAAAGCAGGAGTTCAAGACCAGCCTGGCCAACATGGTGAAACCAGGTCTCTACTAAAAATACAAAAAATAGCCGGGTGTGGTGGCACATGCCTGTAGTCCCAGCTACTCATGAGGTTGAGGCAGGAGAACTGCTTGAACCCAGGAGGTGGAGGCTGCAATGAGCAGAGATTGTGCCACTGCACACTCCAGCCTAGGCGACAGAGTGATGCTCCAGTTCCTTTAAAAAAAAAAAAAAAAAAAAAGAAAAAAAAAAAAAAAAAAAAAGAGTATAAAGAAAGAATAGAGACATAAAATACTGAAGATTATACCAGGAAAAGGAGAAAGTTAAAAGGAAAAGTAAAGGAGATAATGGTTGAAGACACAGATCTATAGCTTAAGACCACATAAAAAGATGAAAGAAGATTGAAGCTAAAGACATAAATAAGAGTATTATTCAATAAAATCTAAGAAGAGCTGAAAAGCAATTTACATGTGAAGTAGAAAAACCCACTTAAAAGTTTAAATTACTTTCAAATGCTTCCAAATCACCCTCTTTCTGAAGAATATTAGGAAAACAATGAGAAAAACAGTCTTACCTTTCGAACAATACTGTCTTCCACATTTGATTTTTTATTGCTGCCCTGTTTACCCATTAAAGTAATCTCTAGTTGACAAAAAGGTTTTGGTAAAATATCACATTGTGTAAAGAACTTTCTCCATTCAACAATATATGCTTTTAGCAAAGCCGTATCATCTTGATGACTCAGTACTCGCTGAAAAAAAGAGACGTACCAATTTGAAATAAATGCAGTTGCTTTGAAAAATTAAGAACAAAACACATCCATGCCAAAATTCAAATTGTACATAATTTTTAAATTATTGTACAAGCTCTTATATCCAAAAGAAATTAAAACATGTTCACAAAAAAAACTTGTATATGAATGTTCATAGCGGCATTATTCAAAATAGATAAAAAGTAGAAACAACCCAAATATCCACTACCTGAAATATGGATAAACAATATAGGGGCCAGGCATGGTGGCTCATACCTGTAGTCCCAGCACTTTGGGAGGCTGAGGCAGGAGGACTGCTTGAGCTCAGGAATTTGAGACCAACCTGGGCAACACAGCAAGACCTCATCTCCACAAATAAAACAAAAAATTAGCTGGGTGTGGTGGTGCGTGCCTGTGGTCCCAGCTACTTAGGAGGTTGAGGATTGCTTCAGAGGCTACAGCAAGCTGTGATTTTGCCACTGCACTCTGGCCTGGGCGACAGAACAATATACTGTCTCAAAAAGAAAAAAAAAACTAAACAAATGAAAAAAGAAACCAAAAACACCCACAATACATAGTATATCCAAACAACAGATACTATTCGGCCATAAAGAGAAACAAATATTGTAAAAGAAACTAGTCACAAAAGGCCATACATTATTATTCCAATTATAGAAAATGTCAAATATAGACATATCCATAGGGACAACAGATCAGTGATTTAGTGGGTTGGGAGAAGGGAGTGACTGTTCATAGGTATAGGATTTCTTTTTAGGGTGATGAAAATATTCTGGGATTACCGGGTGATGGTTGCACAACTTTATGAAATATACTACAACTTACTGAATCATATCCTTTAAGAGAGTAAATTTTATGGTATGTTATTTATATCTCAATTTTTTAAAAGGTGGTGGAGTCATGCCAGGTACAGTGGCTCATGCCTGTAATCCCAGCACTTTGGGAAGCTGAGGCAGGTAGACTATGAGGTCATGAGTTCGAGACCAGCCTGACCAACATGGTGAAATCCTGCCTCTACTAGAAATACAAAAATTAGCCAGACATGGCGGCATGCACCTGTAATCTCAGCTGCTTGGGAGGCTGAGGCGGGAGAATCACTTGAATCCGGGAGGCGGAGGTTGTAGTGAGCCAAGATCACGCTAGGCGACAGAACGAGAATCCATCTCAAAAAAAAAAAAAAAAAATGGTGGTGGAGTCTATTTCTCCACTATTAGAGTTTGGGCTGGTACTGTGATTTACTTTGACCAACAGAACACCACCGATGTAACACTGTGAGATTTCTCAGCCTATCCGTGAACAAGTATTGTAGATTCTACTTTCATCTCAAAGGCTGGTTTCCTTGAGAATGAGAAACCACAGAGCGAAGAGAAAGCCGCACCAAAAACCATGTATGTGTTTCAATGCTTTCTTAGACCACCTTGTCCAACAACTCACTGCTGCTGCATTAATAAGCTTAGAAAAATCAGCTGAGACCAGCCCAAATTGCTAAGCCACAGAATTGTGAACAAATAAAATAGTTGTATTAATCTAGGTTAAAAAAAAAAAAAAAAAGACTCCACCTATGTTTATTATTTTTACTTCTTTTTTTTTGTTCTTTAAAAAATGTTATAAACATTTCAATGAATATTGCCTTTCAACCATTTGGAAGATGTGGTCCTTCCTAACAAGGTACGTTCAATTGAAGATTACCTAGTAAAATGATTCACAATTAAAAAAAAAAAATTCTTAAGCATTTAAAAATCTCTTTAAGATGGGTCTTTTTAAGACCCATGTCTGGCATTGCTATTCCTATTAACTGCTCAGAATCAGTGGTGCTAAATTCCATTCCTGGATTCTTGCTGATGTCTACATTTCCAGACTTTATTCAGTCATGTTACAGTGAAACCCTTCCCTACTTTTTTTTGCCAGTGTTCAGTATATTTTTTAACATCTGTTAATAACATCTAAGGTAATTCTTTATAAGTTTATTTCCAGACACTGAAGAATAAAGCTCTATCAATCTGAAATAAACATAATTTATCTTTATCAAGTAATAAAAAGAAAACATTGTACATTTCCCAATGCAAGTAGAAACTGTATCTCTAAATTAGTTCTAAGAAAATAGTTTTAAATTGTGATACTGAAACATTTAATTTTCTAAGTGCTTGAAAATAGAATTTATTTTCATTAAAAGGTAACTTCCTATAAAACTACAATTTAAAAAATGTCAAGAAATTATCAATAAAACACTTAATTTCTTAAGTAATATCCAATACATTAGTCTTACTCCATCATGGTAGTAGCTACTAGCAAAATTAAAATATATGCCAATCATATACTTGATTTCAGCATCTTAAGTCATATATAGAAAAAACTCATTTTTAATTTTCAACTGCTAAGCACCTTTTAGTATTTAATAACACAATTTAACAAACAACTTTTACTAATGTTGTACAAGACATTAATGGAATGATCCAACTAAAGAATAAGAAATTCTAGCCTGGACTTCTAGCCATCAGATCAGACTTTTTTTTTCTTTTTCAGCCTCAACCTTCTGGGTTCACACAATTCTCCTGCCTCAGCCTCCAGAGTGGCTGCAACCACAGGTGTGCATCATCATGCTTGGGTAATTTTTTATTTTGTATAGAGACGAGGTCTCACTACGTTTCCCAGGCTGGTCTCAAACTCTTCAACTCAAGCGATTTCCCTGTCTCAGCCTCCCAAAGTGCTGGGATTACAGTCCTGAGCTACTGTGCCCTGCCCCACACCTCATGTTATAGAAAGGAAAATAATCTCATGTCCTTAGGGTCCTCCTCAAAAAGGTAAGGGATTTATTCATAAGACAGACTGTGGCTGATTTGAAACATTACAAGGTGTCAAAAAAAAAAAAAAAACTAACTCTTGAATAACTGATCTAATGCCTAAATGAGCTTTGTCTTCCTTTTGATATTATTAGCCATTTATACATAATAGCAATACAAGAGTGCTGAATTTTGCCTCAGCACTAGCAATACAAAGGACCGTCTAAAGAATTTACAACTGGAGAAGGATCTGGAATTGAAATTACTGTCAACTTGAGAAGAGGTATTAGTAATGAGAGGAAAAAAACAGATTTGTGTGGACTGATGTGTAGCCAAAAAATAATGATGGTGGGGACTTCTAAAAAAATAAAAAATTGAATTCGCTATAGCATCTTTTAATTAAATATAATATGTACTCTCTTGACAGAAGTATCACTGTGGGAAAAAAATAATCCAACTAATGACGATCATTTCTTTAATAAATTTATTTAACAAATGTGTCAAAAGTCAATGCAATATTTTTAAATTACTTCGTTCTACTTTCAAAATTATAAAATATGATATTATCTGAGAAGTTTTAAAACAAGTCTAAAATAAGTACGTAGAACTTACTGCCTGTGCTTGCTTAATAAACTCAAGAATATCTTCTTTTAAAGCCTGATGAATTTTTGCTGGGCCTTTATCATCCCAAAGACAGACTGCATGCACATCCCTGTGAATATAAAGCAAGTAAACAAACATTAATGACGAAACAAGAACTGAACAAAACATCTTAAATTCTATTTCAGTATAGTTTCCACGGACCATATTAGAACCAAGCTAATATTGTCTGAATTCATTCATATAAACCAAGCACGCTTGTAAATTGCCTCATATATACATGTGTTTCTATTTTTATATTCTTTTGCCATTGTTTTCCTCTTTAATTCTCTGCTACTTACCACATAAAATTTAGTTATGAAAGCATGTCTCCATCTCCCAATGTCACTGCCCAAAGTTAACTGCTAGTAATATTTTCCTGTGCAAAAACAACTACAAATCCTTTTAATTCTTTAACACAATAGTTGTATACTATTTTGTCCTTTTATTTCAATTATTTTAAAAAATTTTTTTAATTTTTATTTCTTAGAGACAGGGTCTTACTCTGTTGCCCAGGCTAGTGTGCAGTGGCACGATCATGGCTCACTGTAGCCTTGACCTCCTGGGTTGAGGAGATTCTCCCACCTAAGGCTCCCAAGAGCTGGGACTATAGGAGCATGCCACCATGCCTAATTTTTTAAAAATTTTTTTGTAGAGACAGTCTTGCTATGTTGTCCATGCTGGTCTTGAACTCCTGGTTTCAAGGGATCCTCCTGCCTCAGTCTCCAAAGTGCTGGAATTAAAAGTGTGAGCCACCATGCCCAGCCTTGTTATATACTCTGTCACCCAGGCTGGAGTGCAGTGCCACAACCATAGCTCACTGCAGTCTCAAACTCCTGTGCTCAAGGGATCCCCCCGCCTCAGCCTCCTGAGTAGCTGGGATTACAAGCACGCACCTGTCTAGTTTTTCTAATTTTTGATAGAGATGGGGTTTTGCTATGTTGCCCAGTCTGGGCTTGAACTCAAATCCTCAAGCAATTCTCCTGCCTCAGCCTCCCAAAATGGTGGGATGGTGGGATTGTGGGCCTATTTTGTCTTTTTAAAAGTATTAGTCACTTAAATCACAATAAAGCAAATCTCCTAGCTTCCCCATGTATTAGTCATTTACACATCAATTACTGTTTCTCCTTTAAACAAAAAAAACAAAAACAAAAGTTATCATAAACTGATATACAAAAACTCAGAACTTACAAAGCTGACATAGTTTACAAAAAGGTCCTTCATTATAGAAATATATTTAATACTAGTACAGCATGTTCAGAAAATTAATTTCTCATAACCTAGTTGTAGGCCAGGTGTGGTGGCTCAAGCCTGTAATCCAAGCACTTGGGGAGGCTGAGGTGGGCAGATCACTTGAGGTCAGGAGTTCAAGACCAGCCTGGCCAACATGGTGAAACCTCCATCTCTACTAATAATACAAAAATTAGCCAGGCATGGTGGTGCACACCTGTAATCCCAGCTACTTGGGAGGCTGAGGCATGAGAATCACTTGAACCCGGGAGGCAGAGGTTGCAGTGAGCCAAGATGGCACCACTGAACTCCAGCCTGGGCGACAGAGTGAAACTGTGTCACCAAAAAAAAATAAATTAATTAAAATAAAAAAAAAAAAGTAAAAAAATTACCAAGTTGTAAGTGAAATTACCAAGCTGTAAATCAGAGAAAGTTACAACAAAAGGACAGGGTCACACTGAACAATCATTCATTCAAAAAATGTTCCCCACTGATTCATTCAATTCACAATGGAGCCTCTACTATAAAAAAAAAGTCAAAGAAATCCAAATAAAGCATCTCCAGAATTATAACATGTCAATAATCAAATTGTTTTATATTCTAACTATTCTGTTCTTTTTTTTTTTTTTGAGATAGTGTCTCACTCTGTTGCCCAGTCTGAGGTGTAGTAGCATGAACACAGCTCACTGCAGCCTCAACCTCCTGGGCTCAATCCTGCCTCAGCCTCCCAACCAGCTGGGACCACAGGTGTGTGCCACCATGCCTGGCTAATTTTTTATTTTTTGTAGAGACACGGTCTCCCTACGTTGTCTGGACTGATCACGAACTCCTGAACTCAAACAATCCTGCCACCTCAGCCTCCCAAAGGGCCAGGATATAGGCATGAGCCACTGGGCCTGGCCTATATTCCAATTTTTAGAGACATTATTAGAGCCCAAAGTTTTGTCTCCATATTACTTTGAGTGCTTTTTTCACTTGTTCAATTCAGCTTGATAATGGTATCTGGTTCAGTGCCTAGGATGCTATAAGCACACAAATATTTGTTAAATAACAATATAAAAGGTAACACCTGACTACTTATTACGTGCCAGATATTATTCATTCATTCATTCATTCATTCATTTATTTATTTATTTATTTATTTATTTATTTATTTTGAGATGGAGTTTCGCTCTTGTTGCCCAGGCTGACGAGCAATGGCATGATCCTGGCTCACTGCAACCTCCGCCTGCTGGGTTCAAGTGATTCTCGGGCCTCAGCCTCCAAAGTAGCTGGGATTACAGGCATGCGACACCGGCTAATTTTTGTATTTTTAGTAGAGATGGACTTTTACCATGTTGGTCAGGCTGGTGTCGAACTCCTGACCTCAGGTGATCCACCTGCCTTGGCCTCCCAAAGTGCTGGATTACAGGCGTGAGGCACCAGTCATATACTATTCTAAATTCTTTTAACCTACTTTATCTTCATAGCAAGTCTTAAGTACTCCCATTTTATCCTTATTTTACAGATGGGGAAATTGAAGGAAAACAATCCTAGATTACACAGTATATGGTGGAGCCAGGAAATCAGGCTCCAGAACTCACACGAAACCAGATCTACTCTTGAAACTCTCCAATCTATTAAACAAGAAGCTAAAGTGATCTTTACAAAACTCAAGTCACATCATATTACCCCATACTTAAATCCTCTAATGGTTGCCCAACACTCTTAGAATAAATTACAAAATGATTAAATGACTCCTGCATACCTAATCAGTCTCACCTAATGACTAAAGGAATCTAGAGTCTAAAAGAAGAGACTGGCCGGGTATATTGGTTCATGCCTGTAATCCTAGCACTCTTGGAGGGCAAGGTAGGAGGATCATTTGAGGCCAGAAGTTCAAGACCAGCCTAGGCTGCATGGCAAGACCTCATCTATACAAAAATAAAATAAAATAATTAGTTGCGCATGGTGGCACATGCCTGTAGTCCTAGCTTTTCAGGAGGCTGATGAGGGAAGATCACCTGAACTCAGAAGTTCAAGGTTACAGTGAGCTACGATTGTGCCACTGCACTCCAGCCTGAGCGACAGAGTAATGCTCTGCCTCTAAAAACAATTTTTTTTTTTAAAGAAATAGGCCGGGCATGGTGGCTCATGCCTTTAACCCTAGCACTTTGGGAGGCCAAGGTGCACAGATCACTTGAGGCCAGGAGTTTGCAACCAGCCTGGCCAACATGGTGAAACCCCATCTCTACTAAAAATACAAAAGTTAGCCAGGCGTGATGGTGCACGCCTGTAGTCCCAGCTACTTGGGAGGCTGAGGCAAGGGAATTGCTTGAACCCAGGAAGCAGAGGTTGCAGTGAGCCAAGATTGCACCTCTGCACTCCAGCCTGGCCAACAGGGCAAGACTCTGTCTCAAAAAAGAAAAAAAAAAGAAACTGATAGAAAATTGATTGACTATAACTTAGTATGTTACAACTATTTTATGCATATAAACAAAAGATGGTTTAGGAACTCAGGGACAGGGTAAGGGTGACTGAGAGGCAGAGAAGGAAAGGCTTTCTGGAATAGTTGGTTCCTGAGCTTAATCTCCAAAAATAGGAGTTTGCCAGGCAAAGGTGTACAAAGATAGAAGAGAGGATATTTTATGAAAAAAACGACAGTATAAAGAACTGTGGGCCAGGTGTGGTGGCTCACACTTGTAATCCCAGCTCTAAGGGACGCCAAAGTTGGTGGATCACTTGAGGCCAGGTGTTCAGGACCAGCCTAGACAACATGGTGAAACCCCATCTCTACTAAAAAAAAATACAAAAATTAGCCTGGTGTGGTGGTGCACACCTGTAGTCCCAGCTATCTGGGAGGCTGAGGCATGAGAATTGCTTGAACCCAGGAGGTGGAGGTTGCAGTGAGCCGAGATTGTGCCACCGCACTGCAGCCCAGGCAACAGAGCAAGACTCTGTCTCAAAAAAAAAAAAATTGTGGATGACTATGGTAACTGCAGTGAACTATAAGCACATCAATGTGGCTACCCTGTAAAGTGAAACGCGAAGTGATAAGTGATAAGAAAGAAACTGAGCAACCCAACCCCCTTTTATCCCTTATATTCAATCACAGTCCTATTATATTCATCATGCAAATGTCTCTCTAATATGGACATTTCCCTCCCATTACCATAATGAGAGTCACCATCATCTTTTATTTAGTTTACTATAACAAAACTAACATGTATTAACTGCTTACTACGTGCCAAACACTCCACATTGACTCGTGTTAGTTTAAGAAGCCTTTTAAGAAGCTGACGGGGCCTAGCGCGGTGGCTCACGCCTGTAATCCCAGCACTTTGGGAGGCCAAGGTGGGTGGATCACCTGAGGTCAGGAGTTCAAGACCAGCCTGGCAAACATGATGAAACACCATCTCCACTAAAAATACAAAAAATTAGCCAGGCGTGGCGGCAGGCGCCTGTAATCCCAGCTACTTGGGAGGCTGAGGCAGGAGAATCTCTTGAACCCAGGAGGCGGAGGTTGCAGTGAGCCGAGATCACGCTACTGCACTCCAACCTAGGCAACAAAAGCAAAACTTTTGTCTTAAAAAAAAAGCACACACACACCAGGCCAGGTGTGGGCATGGTGGCTCACGCCTGTAATCCCAGCATTTGGGAGGCTGAGGTGAGCAGATAACCTGAGGTCAGGAGTTCGCGACCAGCCTGGACAACACAGTGAAACCCTGTCTCTACTAAAAATACAAAATTTAACCAGCGCGGTGGTGGGTGCCTGTAATCCCAGATACTTGGGAAGCTGAGGCAGGAGAAACGCTTGAGCCCGGGAGGCAGAGGTTGCGATGAGCCAAGATCGTGCCACTGCACTCCAGCCTGGGCGACAGAGATTCTGTCTCAAAACAAACAAACAAACAAAAAAAAAAGATGAAGAAGCTGATGAGATTATTAACGTAAGAGATTTACTAAGGGAACACCTGTGAAGGAAAATGGAAAATGGGCTACAGAAAGCTGGGTGTAGGTCTGATCCCTGTAGAGGAGACAAGAAAGGAAATTTAAACAGTAAGAATCAGCGTAGTTCTAAGAAAGGCTGGTAAGGCTGTTGAAGAAGCCTGGAGTCAAAGTCACCCATCAGAGGAGACCTGTGCATCCCTAAAACAAACCTACCTTTGTAACCCTGCCGTACTCAAATCTCTTCTGCATATATGTCAGAAAGGTTCA
>NW_012102843.1:1454022-1475802 GCF_000951045.1 Mandrillus leucophaeus
GCACCTCTGCACTCCAGCCTGGCCAACAGGGCAAGACTCTGTCTCAAAAAAGAAAAAAAAAAGAAACTGATAGAAAATTGATTGACTATAACTTAGTATGTTACAACTATTTTATGCATATAAACAAAAGATGGTTTAGGAACTCAGGGACAGGGTAAGGGTGACTGAGAGGCAGAGAAGGAAAGGCTTTCTGGAATAGTTGGTTCCTGAGCTTAATCTCCAAAAATAGGAGTTTGCCAGGCAAAGGTGTACAAAGATAGAAGAGAGGATATTTTATGAAAAAAACGACAGTATAAAGAACTGTGGGCCAGGTGTGGTGGCTCACACTTGTAATCCCAGCTCTAAGGGACGCCAAAGTTGGTGGATCACTTGAGGCCAGGTGTTCAGGACCAGCCTAGACAACATGGTGAAACCCCATCTCTACTAAAAAAAAATACAAAAATTAGCCTGGTGTGGTGGTGCACACCTGTAGTCCCAGCTATCTGGGAGGCTGAGGCATGAGAATTGCTTGAACCCAGGAGGTGGAGGTTGCAGTGAGCCGAGATTGTGCCACCGCACTGCAGCCCAGGCAACAGAGCAAGACTCTGTCTCAAAAAAAAAAAAATTGTGGATGACTATGGTAACTGCAGTGAACTATAAGCACATCAATGTGGCTACCCTGTAAAGTGAAACGCGAAGTGATAAGTGATAAGAAAGAAACTGAGCAACCCAACCCCCTTTTATCCCTTATATTCAATCACAGTCCTATTATATTCATCATGCAAATGTCTCTCTAATATGGACATTTCCCTCCCATTACCATAATGAGAGTCACCATCATCTTTTATTTAGTTTACTATAACAAAACTAACATGTATTAACTGCTTACTACGTGCCAAACACTCCACATTGACTCGTGTTAGTTTAAGAAGCCTTTTAAGAAGCTGACGGGGCCTAGCGCGGTGGCTCACGCCTGTAATCCCAGCACTTTGGGAGGCCAAGGTGGGTGGATCACCTGAGGTCAGGAGTTCAAGACCAGCCTGGCAAACATGATGAAACACCATCTCCACTAAAAATACAAAAAATTAGCCAGGCGTGGCGGCAGGCGCCTGTAATCCCAGCTACTTGGGAGGCTGAGGCAGGAGAATCTCTTGAACCCAGGAGGCGGAGGTTGCAGTGAGCCGAGATCACGCTACTGCACTCCAACCTAGGCAACAAAAGCAAAACTTTTGTCTTAAAAAAAAAGCACACACACACCAGGCCAGGTGTGGGCATGGTGGCTCACGCCTGTAATCCCAGCATTTGGGAGGCTGAGGTGAGCAGATAACCTGAGGTCAGGAGTTCGCGACCAGCCTGGACAACACAGTGAAACCCTGTCTCTACTAAAAATACAAAATTTAACCAGCGCGGTGGTGGGTGCCTGTAATCCCAGATACTTGGGAAGCTGAGGCAGGAGAAACGCTTGAGCCCGGGAGGCAGAGGTTGCGATGAGCCAAGATCGTGCCACTGCACTCCAGCCTGGGCGACAGAGATTCTGTCTCAAAACAAACAAACAAACAAAAAAAAAAGATGAAGAAGCTGATGAGATTATTAACGTAAGAGATTTACTAAGGGAACACCTGTGAAGGAAAATGGAAAATGGGCTACAGAAAGCTGGGTGTAGGTCTGATCCCTGTAGAGGAGACAAGAAAGGAAGTTTAAACAGTAAGAATCAGCGTAGTTCTAAGAAAGGCTGGTAAGGCTGTTGAAGAAGCCTGGAGTCAAAGTCACCCATCAGAGGAGACCTGTGCATCCCTAAAACAAACCTACCTTTGTAACCCTGCCGTACTCAAATCTCTTCTGCATATATGTCAGAAAGGTTCAAACAGGACTTGAGTCTCATAGGACAATAGGGGATGGTGTGGTAAAGGGGGTGGAGTTAGATAATTTCCTAGAAATCTTATCCAAAGAAAGAGTCAAACTTAGAAGGGATTTGGTACATCTTCTCCAGTTCTCTTTTCTCAATTGCCAGTTACTTCTCTGCATTGCTATACCAGGGAAGAATGTTCTCAACGTACTTTTCTTTGTTGAGACAGGGTCTCTCCCTGTCACCCTGCCTGGAGTGCAGTGGCATGATCAGCTCATCGTAACTTAAAACTCCTGTGCTCAAGGATCCTTCTGCCTCAGCCTCCTGAGTAGCTGGGACTACAGGCATGTGCCACGACGACTAGCTAATTTTTGTTTTTTTTTGAGACGGAGTCTCACTCTGTCAGCCAGGCTGGAGTGCAGTGGCACAATCGCAGCTCACTGCAACCTCCGCTTCCCAAGTTCAAGCAATTCTCGTGCCTCAGCCGGCCAAGTAGCTGGGATTACAGTTGTGCAACACCACACCCAGCCAATTTTTGTATTTTTAGTAAAGACGGGGTTTCGCCATGTTGACCAGGGTGATATCGAACTCCTGACCTCAGATGATCACCTGCCTTCACCTCCCAAAGTGCTGGAATTACAGGCATGAGCCACCACACTCAGCCTTGGCTAATTTTTTGTAGAGATAGAATCTCGCTGTTTCTCAGGCTGGTCTCGAACTCTGGCCTCAAGCAATCGTCCAGTCTCGACCTCCCAAAGTGTTGGGATTACAAGCATGAGCCATCACACCCAGCCCCAAAGTGCTTTTAAAAGGGAACATGATATAAGGTAAATCTTTTTAAAAATTTAACTATACTAGAAAAATCTAGGAGTTGGGAAATAGGAGAGAGAAGAAATAGAAGCTTCTCAAGTCTTAAGGAGGCAGACAGAAGTGACAGGAAAAGAAGCAAGAAGTAAAAACTATTCCACACATTTTGACTTCCTTGTGCAGAAGAGAAGAAGAAATAGTGTGACCTTGGTGTGGTAAAATGGCATGTATTTTGTTTCCAGGTAGGAGGACTATCACATGCTTCTAACTAAGAGCAAGAAACATGAAGGCAACCACTAATGAAATAAACTTTAAAATTAATAAAAACAAAGAAAGAAAAATGAAGAAACAATAACATCAGATCCATGATAAAAAGTTATAGAAGCAGTAAAAGCAGGAATATCAGTCATAACATTAAACCTGAACTGAATAACCAAGCCCATCAAAAAACAGTATGCCTTTTAAAAGGACAAATACTGTATGATTACATTTATGTGAGTTACCTAGATAAGCAAATTCATAGATGGAAAGTAAAATGGAGCTGGGGGGAGGAAGAATGAGGAATTACTGTTTAATGGGTACAAAGCTTCTGTTTCAGATGATGAAGAGGTTTGGGGAATGGACTGTGTTGATGTTTGCGTAACATTGTGAATACAATTAATGCCACTGAATTGTACACTTAAAAATGGCTAAAATTGTAAATGAATCTAGAGCAGCAGTTCTCAATTGAGGAAGGTATTATTCCCCTTGAAGGGTATCTGCAAACATGAGAATTTTTGTTTTTATAATGCAGGGTGGGGAGAAAGACACAGGAGTGTTCATGACTACAGTTGATAAGCATGGACAGGCTGGGCGCAGTGGCTCACACCTGTAATCCCAGCACTTTGGGAGGCCAAGGTGGGTGGATCACCTGAGGTCGGCAGTTCAAGACCAGTCTGACCAACATGACGAAACTCCATCTCTACTGAACACAAAAAATTTGCCAGGTGTGGTGGCGCATGCCTGTAATCCCAGCTACTTGGGAGGCTGAGACAGGAGAATTGCTTAAACCTGGGAGGCAGAGGTTGCAGCGAGCCAAGATCGTACCATTGCACTCCAGCCTGGGCAACAAGAATGAAACTCTATCTCAATAAAAAAAAAAAGAAAAAAAGAGAAGGACAAAAGTGATATTGTACAATATGCAAAACAATCTCTTATACCACCCAAAATACCAAGAGTACTTCAATTGAGAAAGAATATAGATCATGAGAAAAGGGGGGAAAATCTCAGATAGTCAATGTACGTTAACATCAATACATTATTTAGTAACTGAGATTTAGAAAGATATGAGCAACCTAAATGTTAATGATTAACATTATCTAAATAGGGCTAAAATTTACAAGGGTGTTAATTACTGTCAGTCTTGGTGATACAGGAATCCCTTTACTTAAAAGGACTATACATTGAACTGCTTTAGGTACTCCAAGGAGATGAAAGAACTTTTTTTTTTTTTTTTTGTGAGATGGAGTTTTGCTCTTGTTTCCCAGGCTGGAGTGGAATGGCACAATCTTGGCTCACTGCAACCTCCGCCTCCCGGGTCCAAGTGATTCTCCTGCCTCAGCCTCCCGAGGAGCTGGGATTACTGGGGCCCACCACCACACTCAGGTAATTTTTGTATTTTTAGTAGACATGTTGGCCAGGCTGGTCTTGAACTCCTGACCACAGGTTATCTACCCACCTCGGCCGCCCAAAGTGCTGGGATTACAGGTGTGAGCCACCATACCCGGCCAAAAGATCTTTAAAAGCAATGTGTTAGGCCAGGCGTGGTGGTTCAAGCCTGTAATTACAGCACTTTGGGAGGCCGAGACGGGCGGATCACGAGGTCAGGAGATCGAGACCACCCTGGCTGACACCGTGAAACCCCGTCTCTACTAAAAAATACAAAAAACTAGCCGGGCGAGATAGCGGGCGCCTGTAGTCCCAGCTACTTGGGAGGCTGAGGCAGGAGAATGGCTTGAACCCGGGAGGCGGAGCTTGCAGTGAGCTGAGATCCGGCCACTGTACTCCAGCCTGGGTGACACAGCGAGACTCCGTCTCAAAAAAAAAAAAACAAACAAAAGAAAAACAATGTGTTGAGGCCACTAACTTAGCAAGTACAAGGTTACTGACAATTTCTACTTTGAAGTCCACTTTAATAGGGAACACCATCACCCTATGCTCCTTTTCTAAGTCAAGAGTACTCAGAGAACAAGCACTATTCTCGATAATAAATCTTATCAACACAGACTGGCAAAAACAACATAACAACAAAAAACCCCACCACACCCAACATATCATTCATAAAATAGTTTACTATTGAATGATTTACAAAAAACATATGTATACATGAATGTAATAAAGCTTTAAAATGCCTCAGCTGTTTCTTACTGAACTTTAATTTCCCAAATGCCAGAAATATAAGTTAATTGATAGTATGCAACAAGGTTCTATATCATTTAGGAAATCAGAGCATTTTAAGTGATAAAGAGAGAAAATGATTACAATAGCTCAATGTGTACAGCTTACACAATTACACATCTATAATTCATTGATATGGCATTTTAATAGTGTGTCTGAGACTGCTAGCCTAAGAAACACCTGTGTGCAAGGCTGGCCTTTGGCTAGGATGTGGCAATCTGGATTTCTGGGAGGATTCCCATCATTCCTTAATGAGAACGTTTTACATGCCTAAACCATTTACACAGTGTGACTTACGTTGAACACTTTCCTTTCTTCTGCCAGTCTCGAATTTTGGTATGTGCCAGGCATAAGTTGCTTACATGACCAGCCTCCAGTAGAAAGTTTGGGTGCTGAATCTCTAATTAGCTTCCCTGGTAGCCAATATTTTATATGTGTTGTCACTGTCAATTGCTGGAGGAATTAAGCTTATTGTGTGACTCCTCTGAGAGAAGACATTTGGAAGTTTGTATTTCATTTCCCCTGGACTTTGGCACATGCACTTTTTCCTTGTTGATTTTGCTTTGCTTCCTTCACTGTAATAAATCATAGCCATGAATACAACTACATAGTGAGTCCTATGAATACTCCCAGCAATCACTGAGCCTAGGGGTGACCTTGGGATTGCCAACACAGCTGGTGTCAGAAGTTGGACTCGTGAAGAGAGAAGAAGCAGTAGGATGACAAACATTTGCTGCTTTGGTGGCTATAAAATCATTCATAGTATGAAACAGCAGTTGAGTTTCTGTCTTTTGTGACAGGTAAAAATTACCTACGAAATTTGAAAATGATAGCTCTAACACCAGGAGAATTGGCTACCTCATTCCCCTGGCAGTTTCTGGCCATGCTGAATAAAGTGAAGGGAGGAAAAAACAGAGCCTGGATGATGTCTCTGTTGGATTTTTTTTTTTTTCTTGCCTCCAGGTGGGAAGAGGCCCAGAAGTTTCCAAAGGTGAGTCTGGGTGGACCAAAAATGTTAAAAGTTTGTATGCTCTCTCCTCCAAATAGGAAAAAAATAATAGCAAAATCAGAGCCCAGTGCTGGAGCAAAGCTTTAGATAAACTATGGGAGAAACAGGAGTGGGGAGACTGAACCACTCCAGCTGTCTCTTCAGCCTAGCTGCTGCTGCTGCAGTCCCTCCCTACACCTTGCATGCCAGTCAGGATCTCCCAGCAGCTGTAATGTTACTCTTATAAACACTGAATTTACTGCTGATGGTTGATTAAATTTAAAATAAGGAATAAGGATGGCCAGGCATGGTGGCTCACGCCTGTAATCCCAACACTTTGGGAGGCCGAGGTAGTCAGGTAACTTTGAGGTCAAGAGTTCGAGACTATCCTGGCCAACATGGTGAAACCCTGTCTCTACTAAAAGACAAAAATTAGCCTGGTGCAGTGGTGGGTACCTGTAGCCCCAGCTACTCAAGAGGCAAGGCAGGAGTATCACTTGAACCTGGGAGTTGGAGGTTGCAGTGAGCTGAGATTGTGCCACTGCAATCCAGCCTGGGAAACAGAGCAAGACTCCGTCTCAATAAATAAATAAATAAATTTAAAATAAGGGAAAAATGTGGTGGGGGGGTTAAGAGATGACTTTGTACTTTGCAGCTACTGCATCTAGATGTATAATCAAAACTGACGTAAGATGTAATATGCTGCTAGTCATTTCACAAATACTAAAGGGATTGTCCCAATCAGGAAAAATTAGTGAGACAAAACTTCTTGCTTTTTTCTGCTGAAGGGACTGGAATTTAAACTCTGTGAGTATTGGGAACAGAATAAGTTTCCACAACGGATGATATTTACTATGACTTTTTAAACACTGATGCCCCGGGAAAAAGAGAGACAACATGAAAACAAAGGAAATCTCCAGATGAAGGAAATACACTTTTGGAATTTTAAATGCAGTTTTTCATTCTTATTGAATTCTTGTAAAATTAGATGTCTGACCCTTAGAAGCTGATGATTTTCCAGCCATATGTGCATATTTTTCGGCAGATCAAGTTGGATCCTAAGACAAGGTAAAAAGGACTTAGGATAGTCTTGCTGATCACTTGGACTTGAAGTATGACTGCGAGCCTGCAGTATCTTGGCTTTGCTCCTGCCAAAGACAAGACACTAACTGTTTTGGAATCCTGAAATCACAGATCTCAACTACCTGGATCTGACGCTAGGCTGAATCCTGACACTGCTACCAGGCTATTTCAACCTCAACACGAGCTGTGCTGAACCAAAAGCAGGCATATACTCAATAAACAGGACTTTGCCTCAATTTTTTTTTTTTTTTTTTTTTTTTGAGACAAGGTCTCACTCTGTCACCCAGCCTGGAGTACAGTGGCACAGTCACAGCTTGCTGCAGCCTCAATGCAGCAAGCAATCTGCCTGAAGACGCAAGCAATCCTCCCACCTCAGCTCTCAATTAGATGGGACTACAGGCGTGTGCCACCACACCCAGATAATTTTTTTTTTTTTTTAAGAGACAGGGTCTCACTATGTTGCCCAGGCTGGTCTTGAACTCCTGGGCTCAAGCGATCATCCTGTCTCGGCCTCCCAAAGTTCTGGGATTATAGGTGTAAGCCACTTTGGCCGTCAAAGATTACTGAAGACTTAAAAGATAGGCTCTTGTGGAGCCAGAAACCATGAAAACATCATGGATTCTGGCTGGACCACCTCAACCACTCACAGACACCCAAAGAAAAAGGCTTATTCTCTGATGGGACTATCCAAGATGAAGCTGCTGACTGGTCTTATATATCTGATATGGAGACTAACAGTATTCCCAACTGGTGGTTCCTACCAAAAGCTGTAGTTGGGAGAGGGCACATCACAAGAGCATAGCCCCTTCGCCCACTTCTTACAGATTAGATTTTGACCCCTTCTTGAGATGTCTCTCTGCTACTGACTTCTGTTTGCCTTTCCGGATTGGTTGCAATTTGCAGCAATAGATTTAATAACCTGACTCTATTTCTCTCTTTCCTGTCACCCCTCCTGGTACACACACACCTTAGTAAGTCAGTCTGGTTACTAAATGCAGCCGTCCCCAGAAAGGAACTGATATTTTCTAGGCTGCCCATTAGATACATGATCAGGACAAAAGGGAGATAACATAAGCCCATTTTGAAAAGTTTTAAAAATTCAGGATTTCATCCTGACCATTTCCTAAATATCATATGTCTTTTTAATTAAGTTGTATACAAATGTTTTTAGTAAAAAAACTTTTGTCCCTCATGCAGATCTGGATGATGGAGAAGACACGAAATTTTCATTACTGAAAGGGATACACTGATTTTATAAGGAAGAAAAAACAAAACCTAGCATCTGGGAAGGGACAGTGGAGGAGGAGGAGATTAATGATTTTTGCTTCTCACAACTATTCCTGAAAGCTTTCTCCCTTTTCCTAAAGGAAATCTCTCAGGGTTGCCTTTCCAAGCTGCCACGAGTCCTTTTAATTCAAACTGGTGAACTTACAATCACACCTAACAGCACCAACTATGAGATGGCAAGGAACAGCCTCAAGCTTCTGCACTTTCCATGTAGAACACCTCCTGTTTGGAACTAACTGCCTTCAGGCAGTCCATCTGAAACCAAGGCCTGAACTGAATTATAAATCAACTACACTGAATTGGGAACCCCAGAATATAAGGTCCCACGGTGGGAGGCCATGGGGGGGCCTTGTTAACCTGTACTACCTGACTAATATCTTGCTTGGGGTATCTTAACAATTTTAATCTTTTTGTTTCTAGGAGAACTACATGTGCCCTCTGGGATTATGTTTGTTAGTGTATGTACCCTAGCATGGCACTGTCTCAATCCTGGAAGGCTTTCAGGTCCGCTTCAACTTACTGCCCTGAGTTATACTGTGCCTGAGTTGACAATTGTGCCTGAGTTGACCATGTTAAAAAAAGGCCTATACATAACTGAAAGAGAAAGCCACATGGTTTTTTAAGATAAACTTTATGATTAATGGAGTTTAACTGGCTAAATCCAGGACCCCTAAAAAGGGATAACTCGCCAGGCGTGGTAGCTCATGCCTGTAATCCCAGCACTTTGGGAGGCCAAGGCGGGCAGATCACCTGAGGTCAGGAGTTTAAGATTAGCCTGGACAACATGGAGAAACCTTGACTCTACTAAAAATACAAAAATTGGCCGGGCATGGTGGTGCACACTTGTAATCCCAGCTACTCAGGAGGCCGAGGCACGAGAATCACTTGAACCTGGGAGGCAGAAGTTGCAGTGAGCCAAGATGGCGCCCCTGCAATCCAGCCTGGGCAACAGAGCAAGACTCCATCTCAAAAAAAAAAAAAAGGGTTAGAGGCAACTGAGACCAATATTACAGGTTGGTCTTGCCCTGCTACATGGGGGAATGCTGACATAATTCTGCTGTAAAGACAATTTGGCCAATGGCAAAAAGTTAAACCAGCACCCGAGACTGCATCCCCTAGAAATGCCTGCTTGTAAGATTAGCCTTGGCTGGCATCTGAGAATTTGAATGATCAACAGTTTCCTACACTTAAATAAAACTTTCCTGAAATAACAGTGGCTTACTGTACTTAAACTGTTTATATAAACAATATGGTTTACACTGATTTTGGTACATATTGAAAGAGACTGCCTATGTGACCACCCCTATAAAAACCCTGAGTACCAAGTCTCCAATAAGCTTCTCTGGTAGACAACATATCACACGCTGTCCATCATTGCTGGAAAAATTAAGTGTGTCCTGTGTGACTCCCCTGGAAAAAGACTCTTCTTGGAAGCTTGTGCTTGTTTTTTCCTGCACTTCACCCCATGTACCTTTTCCCTTTGCTGATTTTGCTTTGGATCCTTTCACTGTAATGACTCATAGTTGTGAGTATGATTGTATGTTTGGTCCTGTAAGACCCCTAGCAAATCATCATACCTGGGAGAGGTTTTGGAGACCCTCAGCATAACTAGTAATACTATTTAATAGGTAAACAGAACAACCTAGAGTTACACATTCCATTTGGGTATGGAAAGACATCACCAAAATTTACTTTATGTTAGTAAACTGGGTACTTACGAAAACAGATCAAACCACTGCTGTTTTGTAACAGATTCCTGGCGTAAAAGCTTCAAAACAATCGGGCGCATAAAATCCCATTTGTCTTCAAACTGAAGAGAACCTTTATTCTTGGGGGGGAAAAAAAAGATAAAAGGGAGTTTAATTTAAATGCAGTTAAATAAAAAGTATCCTGTAATTTTTATGAGACAGCTAGAGAAATGAAGGGCTCAAATTTAAATGAACCAGTTTTCCATAATGGAATCCCTACAGGCTTAATCTGTTATTGAGGAATCACAGGAAGACAATCATAAAAGAGAAAAATTAATTGTACAAATGTGTCTAGTGAAGAATTTGGCCTTGTCCAAAGAGACAGTCTGGTCTTTCCTCTTGGCTTCTAGTAGATAATCTCTGGACACTTAGAAAGTTACGTCTAAAAAGTGTGTCTTTGTCTGGGAGGCCTTGGGTCATACTGGATAGGCTAATAATGCAATTCAGGGAGGGGACTGTCCACACCTATATAATCCTAGGTGGAGGCTGACCAATCGGAAAGACGAACAATGTAACTTGAGATAGGGGTCTGGGGTCACATAGGGTCAGTCAACATGGAGACTGAAATCCCTGTGAGCAATTAATCAATCACACCTATGTGAATAACCTCTACAAAAACTCGACAGTTAAGGTTGTGTAAGTTTCCCTATTTGGGGGTACTCATGCATACTGTCACACATTGATGCCGGGAGAGAAATGTGTCCTGACCACATGGGAAGACAGCAAGATAAGCTCTGTATTTGGAACCCTCCTAAACTCTGTCCTATGAGTCTCTTCCTTTGGCTGATTTTATCCAAATCCTTTCCCTATAACAAATCGTAACTATGGGCACAACAGCTTTCACTAAACGCTATGAGCCTTTCTAATGAATTATCAAACCTGAGAGTGGTTTTGGGAATCCCCCAAACTTAACAGTTGGTGTCAGAAGTGAGAGTGGTCTTATATGGAGCCTGTATGGTCTATTTTTGTAGTTGTCCTAAACTCCTCCCAAAAAGTATATTGGAAATCTATATAAACTCTGAAAACTGAGGAGAAAAAGAAAACAGAAAAATCCCCATCTCCTTTGATAATGCTAACAAAAAACCCTGACACTGAACTGTTGAGAAAAGCATAAGAAATGGAAAGTCTAGGCCAATCTTACCAGAGAAGAAAGATGCAAAAATCTAAATAAATATTATCAAATCAAACAAGTGGCATATCAAAACAATCAGACCTCATAATCATACAGTTTATCTCTGGAATGTAAAACTAGGGCAATATTAGGAAAAAAATAATCAATTACATTACCAAAAACAAAGGGAGAGAGAGACCCCATATGTGTTAGTCATTAGTTTAGTACTCCTTTTCAAGTTAAGTGTGACCATGTGATTTGTTTTTTGTTTGTTTTTGAGACAGGGTCTTGCTCTGTCACCCAGGCTGCAGTACAGTGGAGTGATCACAGCTAACTGTAGCCTTGACCCCCTCGGCTCAAGCAATTCTCCTGTCTCAGCCTCCCAAGTAGCTGGGACTACATGTGCGCACTCACCTCGGTCTCCCAAAATGCTGAGGTTATAGGAGTGAGCCACTGAACTAGGACCATCTGGTTTATTTTGGCCAATAAATTTCAACAAAAGTCATTAATTTTCTTTTTTCTTTTTAACTTTTAAGTTTAGGGGTACATGTGTAGGATTTGCAGGTTTGTTACAAAGGTAAACTTGTGTCATGGGTATTTGTTGTACAGATTATTTCATTACCTAGGATTAACTGATTATTTTTCCTGATCCTCTCCCTCCTCCCACCCTTCACCCTCTGGTAGGCCCTAGTATGTGTTGTTTCCTCTATGTATCCATGTGTTCTCATCATTTAGCTCCCACTTATAAGCAAGAACATGCAGTATTTGGTCTTCTGTTCCTGCATTAGTTTGGTAAAGAAAATGGCCTCCAGCTCCACCCATGTCCCTGCAAAGGACATGATCTCGTTTTTTTTAATGGCTGTATACTATTCCATGGTGTGTATGTACCACATTTTCTTTATCCAGTCTATCACTGATGGGCATTGGGGGTGATTTCACGTCTTTGTTAGAATGAATAGTACTGTGATGAACATATGTGTACATGTGTCTTTATACTACAGCACTGCAGTAACCAAAAAACAGCATGGTACTGATACAAGAACATATACACAGACCAATGGAACAGAATAGAGCCCAGAAATAAGACCACACACCTACAACTAACTGATCTTCAACAAACCTGAAACAAGCAACAGAGAAAGGAATCCCTATTCAATAAATGGTGCTGGGATAACTGGCTAGCCATATGCAGAAAAGTAAAACCAGACACCTTTCTTACACCATATGCAAAAATTAACTCGAGATGGATTAAAGACTTAAATGTAAAACCTAATTTTCTAGTACACCAGCGCCAAACACCCTATGAAACTCATGACTGTCCTTTTTTTTTTCTTTTTTTTTGAGACAGAGTCTCGTTCTGTTGCCCAGGCTGGAGTGCAGTGGCATAATCTTGGCTCACTATAGCCTCTGCCTCCCAAGGTCAGGTGATTTTGATGCCTCAGCCTCCGAGCAGCTGGGATTAGACATGCACCATCACACCTGGCTAATTTTTGTGTTTTTAGTAGAGACGAGGTTTCGCCATGTTGGCCAGGCTGGTCTCGAACTCCTGGATTCATGTGATCCGCCCTCCTCAGCCTTCCAAAGCACTAGAATTACAGGCATGAGCCACTAGGCCTGGACTCATGATTATTTTTCAATTATACAAATCTGTTGAGGATATTGCTCAGGTTAAGAACCTGAGATGCATATAGTGATTGTGTGGAATATGCAAACTCCCTGAAATTATAACACTGAAACAGTTTCTCAACGTATGATCTGACAACAACCTACATGAAAATCATCTGAGGTGGTGATTACACATATAGATTCCTAAAACCTACCTCAGGCCTATTGGATCAGAATCTCTTGAAGTTGGTCCACAATCTGCATGTTTATCAAATTCATGATAAAAATGTTAGATGGACTATGACCCAAACTAGGTTAAGAACCACACATTTACATCATACTCTTACGAATGCTGCTTATATTCGCAAACATAGTTCATCCTGAAAGTTAATACACTGTCTTGTTCCAGGTGCCTGCTTCTATCACGCTGTATTCTTTTTTTTTTTTTTGAGACAGAGTTTCGCTCTTGTTGCCCAGGCTGGAGCGCAGTGGCGTGATCTAAACTCACTGCAACCTTCGCTTCCCGGGTTCAAGCGATTCTCCTCCTCAGCCTCCCAAGTAACTTTACAGGCATGCACCACCATGCCTGGCTAATTTTGTATTTTTAGTAGAGACAGGGTTTCTCCATGTTGATCAGGCTGGTCTCAAACTCTCAACCTCAGGTGATCCACCCATGTTGGCTTCCCAAAGTGCTAGGATTACAGGTGTGAGCCACCGCACCCAGACACTGTATTCTTATTATAAGGACCCATAGGAGATAGCCACTAAAAACTTAGTACTGGTATTAGCTATGCTTCTTTCTTGAACAACTAGTTTCTTTTTACCTTATGGACTTAAATGAATCATGTAAGTAACTTCACTCTCCTCTTAGTGTTGGCTACTGGGAAATTCAGAGTCATAATTACGATCCTGTGGCATATACTTTGTATACTAACTCTATGCCTGGCCTCACATTACTTTTTCTACTTTTTATTATTTTCCTGTAACCCTCATTTTCTTCTTTTATTCTTCCCTACAAGGAAAAGGTGTGCAAATGAACAAACATGAAAGAACCATGGAAAGAACTCACTTTTCTTGATTGACATGGAGAAACAGAATACTCTCTTCATAAGAGGATACTTTCTAATTTCAACTAAGTCTACTTCTACAAGCACTTTTGTTAATTTTAATTATAAAATTAAACATAGTGTAAGTCCTGTAATTAAAATAAAAAAAGATGCAGAGGACCACAGTAGAGAGATACTAGAGATAAATTAAACACTGGGTAGGCTCTGAAATCGCCTAACAGACATTGTTAAGTACCAGGGAACATATTTTTGCTCTCCCTTTTGATGGAACACATAATAAACTCTTTCCTCTAATATTCAATTTTAAAAGGAATTTAATAATTAAATGTTTTCTATTAAACTTTTATAATAGATTCCAAAAGTGATGCTCAAGTAGTTCTTTGACCTATTCTCTATTAATCTGAAGAGCATATCATTAAATTATAACTAAGCGGCGGGACACCAAATCCAATATCTACAAAAGAGAATGCCTTATTAATAAGAAAGGAATCTTCAGACTATGAACCTTGATTTACATACATTTTCACTGACTGACTGAAGGCTGCCTCATCTCTATTAACTTGCTACAAAGTTTCTTGACTTCCTTCATTATTATTCAGAATAGCAAATAGGCTGGACTCAACAGTCGCTAGTAAGTCTAGAATTCTCTCATTCACTGGCTCTTTAGAGAACTTCTAAACATTTGCCATATTCCTGCCCTCTTCACTCCTTACAGCACAACTAATCCCCTCATAAGCACTCTTCTCACACAGATGGGCCGCAGGAAGTCAACAGGGAGTTGGCAATGGGGGAATATCTGGAAAAAAGAGTATTCTAGGCAGAGAAAGCAGCCAATGCAAAGAACATTAAGGTAGAAGCATGCTTAATATATTCAAGGTAGAGCAAAGTAAAGAAAGCGGAGAGAGCAGATAAGGTCATAGAAGTAACTTAGCTTACTGGATATTACTGAGCAGAATCTTGTAGGACCCTGAAGGCCATTATAAAGCCTTTGGTTTCTACTATAAGTGAGATGAAGAGCCATTAAAAAACCCTGAGCAAGAAGCGTCATAATCTCTTTTTTTTTTTTTTCTGAGACGGAGTCTTACTTTATTGCCCGGGCTGGAGTGCAATGGCACGATCTCGGCTCACTGCAACCTCTGCCTACTGGGTTCGAGCAATCCTCCTGCCTCAGCCTCCTGAGTAGCTGGGATTACAGATGCGCCCCACCACGCTCAGTTAATTTTTGTATTTCAGTAGAGACAGGGTTTCACCACGTTGGCCAGGCTGGTCTTGAACTCCTGACCTCGTGATCCACCCACCTCAGCCTCCCAAAGTGCTGGGATTACATGCGTGATCCACCACGCCTGGCCTGAAGTGTCATAATATTATTTACATTTTAAAATCTACCTCATTACTATGTTGAGAATGCACTATAAGGTGCAAGGGTTAAAACTGGGTGTAGGATTAGAAAGCACTGATGGTGACCTGGACTGAGGTGATAGCAATGGAGGTATGAGAAGTGGTTCGATTTCAGATGCCCAAGAGGTGGTACTAATAGGACTTCCTGACAGTAAGCATCTGAGATATGAGAAAATGGAGTAAAACATGACTTTAAGGCTTTTGTCCAGTAAGTGTGGCACTACCATCAACTAGAATAAAAGAAGATTTGACAGGCTTATGACGGAAAGCTTGTGAGACTGGTTTTAGATGTATTACATTTAACGTATCTATTAGACATTCATGTGAAAATGTTGAATAGGCAGTTCAATATGGAAATCTAGAATTTAAAAGGCCTATCAGAAAATAAAAACTTAAAGTCATCAGAATACAAATGGGTTTTAAAACCTGTTATTGGATGAGATCACTGTGAGAGAAGTGATAAATAAGACCTCACCAAGCGTGAGGTCTTAGGTATCCAACATCAAGAGGTGGAGAGAGGGGTAAGAACTAGCAAAGGAGACAGAAAGAGGAACCACAGCACAGGTGGCAAGAAAACCAAAAGTATGGTATTCTGGACAAAAAGTGAATAAAGTATATCGGAAAGACAGAATAATCAATTTTAAGAAATTCTCCTGACAGATTAGGTAAGATAACCACTGAAACAGCAATATGGAAATCACTGAAAGTTTGTCCACAGAAGTTTTTGCAGAGTAGTAAGGACAAAACCCAGGTTAGAGTGGAATAAAGAGTGGAATTAAGAGAGAACGAGGAGCCAGGCACAATGGTTCACGCCTGTAATTCCCAAAACTGGGAGGCCGAGGCGGGCAGATCACTTGAGCCCAGGAGTTCGAGACCAGCCTGGGCAACATGGCAAAACCCTGTCTCTACCAAAAATACAAAAAATTTGGCCAGAAACGGTGGCTCGCACCTGTAATCCCAGCTCTTTGGGAGGCCGGGGGTGGGTGGATGACTTGAGGTCAGGAGTTCAAGACCAGCCTGACCTACATGGTGAAACCGTGTCTCTACTGAAAATACAAAAACCAGCCAGGTGTGATGGTGAGCCCCGGTAATTCCAGCTACTTGGGAGGCTGAGGCAGGAGAATTGCTTGAACCTGGGAGGCGGAGGTTGCAGTGAACCGAGATTGTGCCACTGTACTCCAGCCTGGGCAGCAGAGGGAGACTGTCTCAAAGGAAAAAAAAAAAAAAAATTAGCCAGGCATGGTGGCACCTATAATCGCAGCTACTAAGGCTTGGAGGTGGAGGTTGCAGTGAGCCATGATGGCGCCACTGCACTCCATCCTGGGCGACGGTGAGACCTTATCTCAGAAAATAAATAAGTTAATAAAAACAAAAATAAATAGAGAAGAGGAAAACTGGAAAGAGTACAGACAACTTCCTTCACAATTTTTTCTATGTAAGAGAGCAAAGAATTGGCGTGGTAATTGATAGGGCGAGAGGAAGTAAAAAAATAATAATTTCTTTTTTTTTTTTGAGACGGAGTCTCGCTCTGTCGTTCAGGCTGGAGTGCAGTGGCGTGATCTCCACTCATTGCAACCTCCGCCTCCTGAGTTCAAGTGATTTTCCTGCCTCAGTTTCCCGAGTAGCTGGGGCTATAGGCGCCCGCCACCACGCCCAGCCAACTTTTGTATTTTTAGTAGACACAGGGTTTCATCATATTGGCCAGGCTGGTCTTGAACTCCTGACCTCGTGATCCACCCGCCTCGGCCTCCCAAAGTGCTGGGATTACAAACATGAGCCACCACCCCTGGCCAAAATAATAATTTTTTAAAGCTAGGATACAGTATGATTGTATGCTGACAGGAACGTTCCAGGATATAATGAAATGTTAATGATGTGAGGAAAGGGAGAGAAACTGCTAGTGAATTTAAATTGCACTGGGTAGGCAAGAGGGAATGGGATCTAGTGCGTACGTGGAGGAAGTGACTACAGGCTAAGAGGAGAAGGCAAAAGAATGTCCATGTAGGGGCTGGTACAAGGATAGATGTCATATGACTGAGAAGTTCATATTTTATTGCTTTAATTTCCCAGTGATGTGGAAATAAGGACAATGCCTGAGAAGATGGGGGAGGAAATGCCAGAATGTTGATAGAAAAGATGTGAAAAATACATCTAGGAAAGTGGAAGAACAAGTGACTCTGGAAATGCAGTATGACTGGCCTCACTGTGGTCATGAATTTAAGGTGCAAACAGCATGGCTGTGTCTTTTTGTCCAGTGACATTCAGCTGTCAGGTACTGGCACTGAAAAGTGGAGACAGATTTGACCAGGGCTGAACACTTTTCCCAAGCGGAGTAAGACAGGGGCGAGGAAGTGAAAGGTGTATTGAAGAGAATGATTATAATGATTGAGAAGAGAATTTTTGTTGGGTAAGGGGGAGAAAATGGACTTCAAGATGAAAAGAACAAGAGACTTCTGCTTCCAATCATGACAGAATAACAGGAACCAGATTTTCCCTCCTGCCTAAACAACTAGAAAACCAAAAGGCAGGGCAGGACAGTGCTTCCTGAGAAAAGAAAAACAAATGAGGTGAGTGCTACAAATGTCCAAACATACTGCCTAGAAGAGTGTCTCCAGGCCTCATCTCAAGGAGGGTAAACCCAAACAGCGGCTGGTGGTTTCACTACGTTTAAGAGACAGAGTTCAGAGTTTGAAAAGGCTGAGGTGACTAGAATTCGTGGCACCAAGGGAGCTCTGGATATCTACAGAGAAGGCCCTCGCAGCCTGTGGCTGAGTACTAACCTGTACCTGGGTGTGAGAAAACTATATGAGACGGGGGAAGAACCATTAGGAAGGGACGGGCAGAACAATCAGCAGAGCGCACACAGGGCCACAAACAGTTAGTGTTGCCACCAGCCAGAGTGGAAACACTCCTTAAAGTGCCAGGCATTGGGTAGAGTCCACAGAAAGTTACTGAGTCTACAGTGGAGCCAAAGTAGCCCTACTCTGAGTGGTATTCTGGACACACTCTAACAAAACTTAAAGGTAAGCTTCAAAAGGATCAAACTGATTCCAAGCTACCTAACTGAATCACAGCCAAATCCAAAACTATTTAGAGAAAATGTTTAAAATCAGGCCCCTAAAACATATACTCACAGTGTCTGACACCCAGTTAAAAACTGCCAAGCATGCAAAGAAACAGGAAAATATAACCTATCACCAACAGGAAAAAAAAAACATCAAAAGCAGCTGACCCAGAAATGACACAGGTGTTACATTCAGTAAACAAGGACATTAAGTCAGCTATTATACATATTCTATATGACCAAAAAGGTAGGGGAAGGCATGAACATCACAGAAATAAAATATTTTTTAAATGAATATCAGTAAGCTGTGGAACATCAAATGACCTAACCTACACATGATTGGAATCTTGATGTAAGGGTATAGCGAATATTTGAAGAAAAATGCAAAAATGTTGTCTAATTTGATGAAAACTATAAACCACAGATATAAGACATTAAACAATAAGTTGGTAGAGTCAGTGAACTGAAGGCTTTAGTAATAGAGGTGGGCTGTTGGAATAAAAGCACTAGAGAGAGTCAGAAAGACAGGGTGGTACCAGGTACATCAAGTAGGATGCTTGAAACTGAGATTACGGAAGGATGGAATTTAGCAAAAATCTATCATTTCTATTGTCTTTGTTTAATCATTTCACTGCAAGATCTTCTACTATTTTTTTCACTGCAGATATATGGCATTTCACTAATTGGGGATCATAAAGGCCAACAAATTTTGTACGTGTGGTATTTGTTGTATAAAATACTTCTTTTGATTTTCCTTACATTTCCATGAATACGAATGGTTTGAATATCTGACATCTGTAAATACATTTTAGTTCAGCATTTGTATCTTCTATTATTTAGCTTCACAATAATCTTCAGTGTAGATGTGTAAACCACTGCATCGCTGTGATTATTTTACTTTATAATATCTGACTGCTAATTATGTGTTAGGTGCTGTACTGTTCCAAATAGTTTACAAGTATGAATTAATCTTTATAACTATCCCATGTGTTCAGTGATATTATTCCTTTACTATTATTATTTTTGAGACAGGATTTTGCTCTGTTGCCTAGGCTAGAGTGCAGTGGCATAATCACAGCTCACTGCATGTTCAAACTCTTGGCCTCAAATCATCAAGTAGCCCTCCTGCCTCAGCTTCCCAAACTGTTGGGATTACAGGCATGATCACTGTGCCTGGCCTATTCACATTTTATGCACACTGTACAACCTGAGATTAAGTTAGATTATTTGTCTAAAATTACAGGCAAAATAAGTGGCAGGGCAGGAAATCAAATCCAAGAAATTTAGCTTGATTAAAGCCACATTCTTAATTAACTATTCTCTGGTCCTTTCCTGGATAAGGAATGAATAGGCTTCTAATCCATGGGCCAGATCCAGTCCTTGGCTTAATTTCGTCAGGCTTATAGAGTAAACTGCAAAGACCTATGATTATAAAATTTAGTGACAATTATCTAGAAACCATATGGTGGAAACATCACTACATAAGATACATTTCTTTCCAAACATGGTGTAGGAGGAGGAGGAGGACACTGTTTTCCAAGAAGTTAAATATCTCTTTCCACTGAAATAAAAAATTTCATACCACATTCCCTTTAAACTTTTCAGTTCCTTTTATAAAGGAAAAAAATTTCAAACAAATTCTAGCAATACTTGTATTTTTTGAAACCCAAACAAATAATTTTAAGGAAAAAGCAAAAATAATAAAACTGATAAAAGAGTTTATTTTGGGGAGCTTGTCATTTATTACATTTATTCATTGAACATCCATCTGAGACTCTACTGTGCACCAGCGCACATAAATGAAAAGTCCTCAAGCAACTCGCATTCTAGTATAGTGTTCCTTTAACTGTAGTACACGGACTCCCGAAGGGTCCCAGTACATATTCTTTGTTTTTTTCTTTTTTCAAACACTAAGTTGAACCAGACACCCAAGATATATTCTTAAGACTCAATCTGTAAAAAGAATTTTAAAATTTTGTTTTTGCTTTTAAAAATCTAATAAAATATTAATACAAGTAGAAATCTGAACTTGTTCATATGACCTTAAAACCAAGCACTAACCATAAACGGAAAAAAATTTATAAACTGCACTATATTAAAATTAACTTTAGCCATTAAAAGACACCATTAAGGGAGTGAAAAGGCAGCCCACAGAGTGGAGGAGATATTGCCTTTTTTTTTTTTCTTTAATACAGAGTTTTTTGTTCGTTGCCCAGGCTGGAGTGCAATGGCAAGATCTTGGCTCACCACAACCTCTGCCTCCCTGGTTCAATGATTCTCATTCTCCTGCCTCAGCTTCCTAAGTAGCTGGGATTACAGGCATGCGTCACCATGCCCGGCTAATTTTGTATTTTTAGTAGAGGTGGGGTTTTACCATGTTGGTTAGGCTGGTCTTGAACTCCTGACCTCAGGTGATCCACCTGCCTTGGCCTCCCAAAGTGCTAGGATTACAGGCGTGAGCCACCACACCAGGCTAGGAAAGGATATTTCTGATATGTATATCCAAAAAAGGCTCTCATCCAGAATATGTAAAGAACAAAAAAATCCATAAGAAAAGCAAAACAACTCAATTTTATAATTGACTTTTTTTTAGAGATGGGGTCTTGCTGTCACCTAGGCTGGAGTGCAGTGCCACCATCATTGCTCACTGTAGTCTTGAACCACTGGCTCAGAGAAAGTTAGAAAATTTATATCTCAAAAGCACAGAGCTAAGGCTTCAGGCCTAAATACTGTACCATCATTTGCCCAAACCAAGGAGGGAGGGTGGATTACAGAAGAATAACTTAATTTTTAAAAATGTGTTTGGGTCCTGTGTTAATTGGCTTAGGAAAAAAAAAGTGTTTGGGGTGGGGGTAGGTGTTATCAGCCAGAAATATAAGATGTTATATAGATCTTTCTAGAACATATTATTGCTTACAAAAATGCACATCCCCCATTGAAATTTAAGAGTGCATTTTCAAGCAATTAGTGCATCTGTAACAATCCCACTTTACCAGGTTATGAGTAAAAGAGCAGATATATAATGGTGTAGAAATATAATATTTGGTATCATGTTAAAAATTAAGAATGTTTAAACACAAGAATGTAAACAAAAATAGAAAAATCCACTGGCTTGCAAAATGATTCAAATGGAATCATTTTTAAATAATTCACTTACTCTACAACAAAATAATACAAATGTTGACCTACTGGTTTGCCCTGAAAACACCCAGAAATCCCTACATAACTCATGGGACAAAAACATACCACATCAAATCACAGAAGCAATATTATGGCAATATTTTAATGATGTCAAATGTTTAAAAGAAAACATTTAGGCTGGGCGCGGTGGCTCAAGCCTGTAATCACAGCACTTTGGGAG
>NW_012102843.1:1476592-1479296 GCF_000951045.1 Mandrillus leucophaeus
ATAAAATAAAATACTAGCTGGGTCTAGTGGCGGACTACTACACTACTACTCCAGAGGCTGAGGCAAGAGCACTGCTTAAGTTCAGGAATTCAATGCTGCAGTGAGCTATGATCATGCCACTGCACTCCAGCCTGAGTGACAGAGTAAGAAAAATAAAATTTAAAATAAAAATAAAATTTAAAAACAAAACAAGGACACAAAGAATTTGTTATTATTGCTGTATATCTTGCTACATCTTGCTTTTGACAAAGGTTTAAGAAAAGCTAAGGTGAAAACACAAGCTGAAGGAAAAGCAAGAAATAATGGCATCCATAGAATTAATGGCATTTTAAAAATCACCTTACTTTTACATGCCCATAACATTTTGAACACCACACAACCACAGTTTAGTTGTTTTAAGATTTGTGAAGTTCCCACCACACTGATTGTGGATTACAGCCATGCGTCACTTAATGACGTTCTGAGAAATGCATCATTAAGCAATTTCATCGTTGTGTGAAAATAACAGCATGTACTAACACAAATCTAATGATAGAGTCTACTACACACTTAAGCTATATGGTATAGTCTATTATCCTAGGCTACCAACCTATACAGCATGTAACTGTACTGAAGCTGGAGGCAATTAGAACAAAATGGTAAGTATTTGTGTATCTAAACATAGAAAAGGTACAGCAAAAATACAGTATGAAAAATAAAAAGTGGTACACCTAAATCGAGCACTCACCATGAATGGAGCCTGCAGGACTGGAAGATGCTCTAGGTGAGTCAGTGAGTGAGTGGTGAGTGCATGTGAAGGCCTAGGACATTACCATATATTACTGTACACTTCATAAACACTTAGGCTATGCTAAATTATACAAAAATATTTTTCTTCAATAATAAATTAATTTAAGCTTATTGTAACTTTTTAACTTTAAAAAACCTTTCCTCTTTTTGGAAAACTTTTTGACTTTTTTGTAAGTAACACTTATCTTGAAACATAAACACATGGCCAGGCACCGTGGCTCACGCCTCTAATCCTAGCCCTTTGGGAGGCTGAGGTGCAAGGATCACTTGAGCTCAGGAGTTTGAGACCAGCCTGGGCAACATGGTGAGACCCTGTCTCTATTTTAAGAAAAAAAAACAAAAACAATCACAAACACATTATACAGCTGCACAAACATATTTACTTTCTTTATACCCTTATTCTATAAACTTTTCTATTAAAAAAAGGCTTTTTATTTTTAAACTTTTTCATTAAAAACTAAGACAGACACACACACTAGCCTAGGACTCCACAGCGTCAGGATCATCACTACCACTGTCTTCAACCTTCACATCTTGTCCCACTAGAAAGTCTTCAGGAACACTATCCTGAATGGTGCTGTCATCTATGATAACAAAGCCTTCTTCTGGAATGCCTCCTAAATGACCTGACTGAGGCTATTTTACAGTTACCTTTTAAATTTATTAGAGGGTACACACTCTGAAAAAACAGTAACAAGTACATAACCGTAAATGTACTGCTACAGTTTGGATGTTTGCCCACCAAGCCTTATGTTGAAATTTGATCCCCAATATTGTAAGCGGGCCTAACGAAAAGTGTTGGGTCATGGTGGTGGATCCCTCATGAACAGATTAATGCCAGCAGGGGTGGGAGCAGGGTGGTGAGCAGTGAGTGAGTTCTCACTCTGCTAGCTCCCTGAGAGCTAGTTATTAAAAAGAGTCTGGTACCTCTCCCCGCTCTCCTGCTTCCTTTCTTGCCGTGTGATCTCTACACACACAGGATCCCCTTCACCTTCTGCCATGAGTAGAAACAGGCTGAGGACCTCACCAGCCTATAGAACTGTGGGCCAAATAAATCTTTTCTTTATAAATTACCCAGTCTGAATGGACTAAGATATACATAAACCAGTAACACAGTCATTTGTTATTATTAGGAGAACAATAATTTTATTATCCTATTATCTAAAGATTATGTACTATATACAATTATATGTGCTAGACTTTTACAAAAGTGGCAGCACAATAGGTTCAAGTACATCAGCATCGCCACAGACACAAGTGATATGTTACTGCGCTACTACATTTTAAGGGCTACAATAAAGACTGCCAGACAATAGGAAGTTTTTAGCTCCCCCTCCTATAATCCTGTAAGACCACCATTATGAATGTGATCCGTTGTTGATCAAAACATCAATATGCAGTAAATGACTGTATATCCAATTAATAGCACTCTAATAACTTTACCAAAGGAAGCCAGTTGGCATGTTTTAGATAATTCATGTAAATTATGAGGTTAGTTATTTGAATGTGTGGGTTCCCTTACTGTTTATGAAGCCACTATTGCTCCCAGTTATGTGATTTTAAACCCCCATTTGCCAATCCCCACTATCCAAAAGAATCAAACTACTGTACAGTTGTCCCTTGGTATATGTGGGGAAATGATTCTAGGACCCACCTCACCACACCCCACCCCTCGGGACACCAAAACCCATAGATGTTCAAGTCCCTGATATAAAATGTCACAGCATTTGCTTATTACCCATGCACATCCTCCCATATACTTTATATCATCTCTAAATTACTTATAATACCTACTATACTGTAAATGCTATGAAAATAGCTGCTATACTGTATTGTTTAGGGAATTACAAGAAAAAAGATCTGTACATATTCAATACAGATGCAATTTTTTTTCTGAGGTTTTTTTTTAGATTAC
>NW_012102843.1:1481405-1486433 GCF_000951045.1 Mandrillus leucophaeus
TCAAGCAAGTCTCCCAACTCAGCCTCCTGAGTAGCTAGAACTACAACTGTACATCACCACCCCCAGGTATTTTTTTTATTTTTTTGTAGAGACGAGTTTCACCATGTTGTTCAGGGTGGTCTAAAACTCCTGGGCTCAGGTAATCCACCCACCTCAACTCCCAAAGTGCTTGGATTACAGGTGTGAGCCACTGTGCCCAGCCTAACTGACATTTAAAATGGTATCCAGTACACCATAAATGCTCAGATTTTTATGGAATGAACAAACTCCAGTTACACAGATCAATTACCTTTGATACTATTTGTATGTACTCCATGGATATGACCAACTTTTTTTTTAATTTTTATTTTTGTAGAGATGGTAGGTCTTGCTATGCTGCCCAGTCTAGTCTCCAACTCCTGGCCTCAAGTGATCCTCCTGCCTCAGCTTCCCAAAGTGTTGGGCATGAGCCACTGCATCCAGCCTCTGACCAAAGTTTTAACCTGAGCTGTATCCTGCTTTGTTTTTTTTTGTTGTTGTTGTTGGTTTTTTGTACAAATGGGGTCGCCCAGGCTGGTATCAAACTCCTGGCCTCAAGGAATATTCTCACCTTGGCCTCCCAAATCACTGGGATTACAGGCGTGAGTTACTGCACCCAGCCCTGCTTTCTTTACAGAGCATATCAGGCATCTATTTCTTCCACCTACTAACCAAGGCAGGAGGCAAATGGCTTTTAATGACACCTGGGTTCACCAGGACACTAGGCAAAATATTTATTAAGAGAAACCTCAGGTAGGCATGGTAGCTCATGACTGTAATCCCAGCACTTTGGGAGGACGGGATAGATTGCTTGAGCCCAGGAAATCCAGATATGGGCAACATGGCAAAACCCTGTCTCTAAAAAATTTTTTGAATGAGCTGGGCATGATGGTGTTGCACCTGTGGGAGGATGAGGTGGGAGGAACACCTGAGCCTGAGGAGGTCAAGGCTGCAGGGAGCTGATTGCACCACTGTACTCCAGACTGGGGGACAGAGTCAGACCCTGTCTCAACAGAAAAGGAAAAGAAAAAGAAAAAGAAAAGAGAAAAGGAAAGAAAAACCTCTCTGGCTGACTGGCTCTTTTGCTCGTACCTGTAATCCCAGCACTTTGGGAGGCCTACACAGGAAGATCCCTGGAGCTCAGGAGTAGAGACCAGTCTGGGCAATATGTTGAGATCCCAACCCCATAAAAATTTAGCCAGGCCTAGTGTGGTATATGCCTGTAGTTTCAGCCACTCAGGAGGCTGAAGTGGGAGAATCGCTTGAGCCTGTGCGACGAAGACTGAAGCGAGCCATAATCATGCCACTGCACTCCAGCTTGTGTGAGAGTTAAACCTCCTCTCAAAACAAACAAAAACAAAAACAAAACCTCTCTTTTTACTAGAAAGATGCCTAGTATCCTCTTTCTACCTTCCAGCAGTCTAATATTCCCCTCCTCTAATCCACTGAAAAATGACTGATCAAAATTTATCCTGAGCTGCCACTTCCTTTTAGAAGTTTTATTTAACATACATCACCTCCAGATTATGGTAATTGTTCAATCATTTATTTTCATAGAACATGAAAGATTCTACCATTTACATGTATCATAAAGTTTTACAGTTACTGATTAGTCCATTATTCCCTGTCCCATTCCTTCCCATGACCAACAGAGACACCGCTGAAATTCGTTTTCTCCCTAGGCTGTGTCAAATGCGACCACCTCTCTAGAACAGTACACTGAAGTTGGGGAAGGCCGCTCTAAGGTTCATGTCCCTCTTAGATGTGCCTTTCAAGAGGGCAATTTCTATCAACCCAATGAAAAATTGACAAGTTCTTAATGAGGTTCACATTTGTACTTAACTAGACATATTAAAAAGAATTCTCTCGTTATGTATCTTAACCACATTCACCAACAATATTCAAATCTTTGTATCACATCCATATTCCCTGCCAAGCATATCCTGACTCTGTGCTTTCACACTGGCTGTTCCCTCTAGAAGGAACAGCCTTCTAAATATGTACATGACTTGCTCCCTTGCTTCATTCTGGTCTTACCTCAAATACCATCTCCTCAGAGGCATTCCCTCACTATCTTATCAAAAATAGGCCAGGTGCGGTGGCTCACGCCTATAATCCCAGCACTTTGGGAGGCTAAGGCAGGCAGATCACTTAAGGTCAGGTGTTCGAAACTAGCCTGGCCAATATGATGAAACCCCGTCTCTACTAAAACTGCAAAAATTAGCCGAGCTTGGTGGTGGGCACTTGTAATCACAGCTACTTGGGAGGCTGAGACAGGAAAATTGCCTGAACCCAGTAGGTGGAGGTTGCAGTGAGCCAAGATCATGCCATTGCACTCCAGCCTGGGCAAGAGAGCAAGACTCTGTCTCAAAATAAATGAATAAATAAATAAAATAATAATAATAATCATAGTACTGAGCACTCTACTCTCTCCTTTACCCTGGTTGTTTTTCTTCATAGTACCTATCACAACTTGAGCTACAGTATGTATTTAACTGTTTATGTTTATTGTCTTTCTTCCCAACAAAAATGTAAATTACACAAGAGCAGGAGCTGTCTGCCTAGTTCATCATTATCTAGTTAGAATTACAAAATATTAAATTCTTGTTCAATGAATAAATTTATTTCCCATAGACTTAATTATTCCTGTTATGGTTATGGTTTCAATGAACAAGATGTCACTGGCACAAATGCCCCTCATCTATAGCCATCTCACAAGCAGAGTATAAATATACAGAAAATAGAAGTAATAACTTTTATGTGTAAAAGCCAAAAATAGACTGACGGCTTGAGAGTACCTCTGCTCACATATTTTTCATATTTTCCTCAGTAACTATAGAACTTTATTTCAAACCCCCTTGCCTAGCACTGAAGGCCCTTTGTAATCTGACCCGACTTCCCTTCCTCCTATCCCTCTTGTTGTTTCCCTATATTCTGGGTTTCTACGCTGCAACAATCCCAAGGAACACTATCCATACAGAATATCTAACACAGCATGCAGCCCTCCTTACACTGCAGCCAAACTGATCTAGCCTAGATTCCTACCAAATTTTCTCCTAATTACCACCTACAAAAGGTTTACCCATTATTCAAAATCCAGCTCCAACACTTTCTCCATAAAATTTTCACTGATCATCCCAAGAGAAATTATTTCCTCAATCTGTGAGGGAGCATAGAGCAATTGGTAACACATCTGAAACCTTTGCCTTACAGTAAATCATTAGTAACTTTTAATCTCCTTTAGTATATGGCAAATTCCCAAAGAGCATGGACATTGTTCTATATATCTTTGCATTCTCCATGGTGCCTTGCACACGGGTGTCAATAAAGTTAGTTTAATAATGAATAAATTCTACAAGCACTTTTTATTGTTGTTGCTTTATAGAAACAAGGTCTTGCTATATTGCCTAGGTTGGCCTCAAGTAATCCTCCCGCCTCATCCTCCCAAGATGCTGGGATTACAGGCATAAGCCACCACGCCCGGCCTCTATACACACTC
Source organism: Mandrillus leucophaeus (assembly GCF_000951045.1). Classification (NCBI taxonomy): domain Eukaryota; kingdom Metazoa; phylum Chordata; class Mammalia; order Primates; family Cercopithecidae; genus Mandrillus; species Mandrillus leucophaeus. Next base: position 1,484,923 of record NW_012102843.1, read on the forward strand.
TGAATCACTGCTTTACATTTCCATTTTGTTTCCTCTTAAAGGATAAACAAAATTTCCACTCAGAGAGGAGAAGTAGTATGAATCATATTTCAGTTTAATGTTTGATTTCTCTTGTGGTTCAGTTATACACTACTGCCTTCTTGTGACTCCATCTCACTAGATCCAATTAGAAGGAGACAGAGTGAGAGTTAAGAGTTAGTTATTAGGCAGAAAATGACCTCTGGCATGCTAGTTAGCTAACAAGTAACCAGCCAGGTAGGGGTGTGTGCACACACATGTATGAGAGAGAGAGATAAGAGACAAAGAGAGAGGATACTAGTTGTTATCAGGAGAAGACCCAGCTGGAAAGATCTCAAATAATTTAAATCATCAAAGGTATCTGAACAGGAAAGTGATATGGTGAGAACTGCATTTTGATCTAGAGCTCAGATCAGAGCTAAGAGATAAAAATAGTGAAATCATGGGAGTTAAGACTGTCCCAGAAAAAAACATACAAAGATAGAAAAGGGCTGAAGATAAAATCCTAGGATATAATTCTATTGGGGGCAGGGGAGAGAAGTCAGTGAAAAAACAAAGGTGATTTGAGAGACAGCAGACCAAGAAGGGAATGTCATAAAAACCAAAAGAGAAGCAGAGGAAAAGAGCAATAATGCCAGAAAAGAGGATAAATATTATCAGAGAAGAATCTCATTTGATAATCAGGAGGTTGCTAATGCTTTTACGACTGACAGGTTCTATACAACTGGGTAGGAGAGAAGAGTGAGCTATATTACAGTAAGTTAAAGGGCTAAGAATTATAAAGGCAGCAAACGGGGGCTGCTTTTCCAAGAATTGTGACAGTGAGAAATGGACAAAAGTTTTAGGCAGAGGCAGAGTACAAGTTTATATGATGAGGAGGCAGAGTGCAGGGGCTCATGCCTGTAATCCCAATACTTTGGGTGGCCGAGGCAGGTGGATTACTTGAGGTCAGGAGTTTGAGACCACCCTGGCCAACATGGTAAAATCCCGTCTCTACTAAAAATACAAAAATTAGCTGGGTGTGCTGCTGTGTGCCTGTAATTCCAGCTACTTAGGAGGCTGAGGCAGGAGAATTGTTTGAACCTGGGAGGCAGAGGTTGCAGGGAGTGGAGATCCCACCACTGTACTCCAGGCTGGGCAACAAGAGTGAAACTCTGTCTCTAAAAAAAAAAAAAGTTTATATGAGGCGACACATGAACTTTCTTATAGGCATAGGAGTGAGAAAAACGGGAAACTGGGGAAAAAAAAAAAGAGGGGATATACCACCAAGTCCTGGGGGGAAGACGGGGACTGAACAAGAACAAGCAGAAGGAGACAATTTAGGAGGTGGCATGGAACAGAGGAGAATATGGGAGAAACAAGAAAAATGTGTGGTATCGACCAAGGAAGTTAAGGGCACTTCAAATAGCTGGGTAAAGTAACGTGCTAAGAATTAAGAGGAAAGCCGGGTGCAGCGGCTCACGCCTGTAATCCCAACACTTTGGGAGGTCGAG
>NW_012102843.1:1487563-1503299 GCF_000951045.1 Mandrillus leucophaeus
AGGAGGCTGAGGTGGGAGAATCACCTGAGCCCGGGAAGTTGAGGCTGCAGTGAACCGTCATTGTGCCATTGCACTCCAGCCTTGGCATCGGAGTAAGACCCTGCCCCCTGTCTCCAAGAAAAAAAAAAAAAAGGAAGTTTTGAATCTTTCAAAACATATTAGCTATCCCTCTGAACTCTGTGTCCTCCACAAATTCAATAAACTTAACTTTATTCAGCTTACTGATAAAGTAAGTAAGGACATATACTTTCAGCACAACACTAAAGGCCTCCTTCAAGGACTGATTTATTATCCTCCATTATCATTCATGACCTGAATTATACCTTCAGGTATAGTTGTTTGACTGATAATGAATCAAATTCTAATAGTAGTCTCATCAAGCCCACACTTCTCCATTTTGACCATGGGACCTAATTTTGTCAAAAATGCTCTGGTGAAATCTAACTGTACAATGTCAAAGGCATTTTTCTAATGAACCAAGTTATTAATCCCATCAAAAATGGGTATGAGGCTAATTTAGCCACTCTCCAGCCAGTTCTGTCTCTATTCAAGGTAGCACCAGCCTTGAATTTAAATAATCCTACAAATTATGTTACAGAACTACCCTGCAGAGGTCTCACTACATTTCTCCCAAAGACAAACTTCAGTCTTCCCACTTGATGATTAGTTACTTTTTAATGTACAAATAGTCATCCATCCTCATCCTCGGTCTCACTTTCCAGTTTCAGTGACACGTGGTAAACCACGATCTGAAAATATTAGACAAAAAAAATTCCAGAAAGAAACAACGGGTTTTAAATTGCACATTCTAAGCACTGTGTTGAAATCTCCCACAGTCTGGCTCCATCCAGTATATCCATGTTGTATACCTTACTCTCCCATTAGTCACTTAGTAGCCCTCTTGGTAATCAGATCAGAAAAAACAGTATATATAGGATTTGATACTGTCCACAGTTTCAAGCATCCACACGGGTCTTGGAATATATTCCCTGGGGGTAAGTGGGGGATGGTGGGTAGGGGGTGGCAGGGGCTACTATGTAAGGCAATCCCTCATCACCTCCCAGTGAGGATAGAAAAAGATTTTCTAGCCCACTTGAATACATAAACTTTTGGATATATATAGATAAAAGAATCAAATGTTCATTTATAATGTCTATTACTTTATACATCTTTAAAATCATCTACTATATTAAATAATATTCATTTAGAAATTCAGCATTTTCCCTTAATAAACATTTCATAAGACAATGTTATTGAATTTTTCCCAATGTATCATTGGCATCTGTCTTCATGTTCACCAGAGTGAGTCACTTACTAGTTTTCTTTTTCCCCCTTTATTTGTAAATGTTCAAGTTAAAACACTTTTTAAATTCTTGTGAGCTTTTAAACCTAAATCCTAAGTACCCGTTTTCTGTATATTCAGGCAGTTTTTCCATTCACAGGTCTGTGCTGTGGCTGTAGATTCAGAATTTCCACAAGGTAAGTACTTAACTAATTTGAAGCAAAGTCGCCTCCACAGGTAAGTACTTAACTGATATGGACCAAAGTAGCTTCTCCTCCAAACAATCGTTTGTGAGGTTTTGTAAGGAGTAGAGCAGTGACTTACTTTTTTCTGAGAGTTATTTTTGGGGAGAAAAAGACCTTGCTTTATATCCAGGTAATCAACAAGTCAAAATTTTGCAGAATCAGGGACAAAATTACTTCTTAAATACATTTCAATGAATAGCATAGATACTGTTTATGTCACCATACAGCTGCAACAGGAGTCTTCAGAAATTCAACATTTTCCTTTTTTTTTTTTTTTCCATTCAGTCTCACAGAGCAGTGGCGCGATCATAGTTAACTATAACCTCTAACTCAGAATTATCAATAGCACCTATATTGTAGGAACACTGTGAAGATTAATGTATCTAAAACAATCCTCCCACCTTGGCCTCTCAAAGAGCTGAGATTACAGGAGTGATCACTGGGCCCAGTCCACAAATTTTCTTTCTGAAGTAAAGCATGGGAATTTTGCTATACCATTATAAAAGAGAAAAGCAGAGTGGGGTGGGTTACTCAATTCCCCTGAATTAGTTTTCTTAAAGAAAGAGGGAGAGTAGTTCTAGTAATTTATTGTATTATACCAATTAAGTGCCAGGCACGGTTTTAAGCATTATAGATACATTAACTAATTTAATCTTCACAACGGTCCTATGATACAGGTGCTACTGATAATGCTGTCCTACTTATAAGGAAACTTGCCCAAAGTCATACCGCTTTTAAGTGGTGGCTATTCAGGGAGTCTAATTCTAGGGCCCCTCTCCCTTTCAAAAGGTGATATATACAGTACATTTTCTTTTGCATTATTTTCTAGTATTCATCCACATTGCCTGAAGGCATGAGAGGTCTGAGGAAGAGGTGGTTCATCCTTTGTATTAGGCTGGTGCAAAAGTAACTGCGGTTTTTGCCATTAATATTATGTTCCCTGAGCTAATCAACACCCCCATTTCTGTCGTACTTTAAGGCAAATGATTAACTACTACAGACACATACACAGAACAGACTAGTTCCAAGTCTTCCTCATTCTTCTGCAAACTTTTTAACTGGTGGAGAATCTGCCCCTGTGGGCCTAGATCTCCCTTGCTATATAAAACTAACTTTAAATATCGTCTTTGACAAGGTAACTTTCCTGCGCCCTAAAACGATGGCATCGCTTCATCAGTTGTCATCTGGTTGTGCCCTGTAACGGGGGTAGGGGTTAGGAAGCAGTTTCCTAAGAAAAAGGAAAAAGATGAACTCAAGAATGGGAGAATTAGGAGGGAAGGTGTAACACGCAGAAAAAGGAGGAAGGGGGGTGGAGTGGGAGGCACTGCTGGTCTGACTTGGAATTTCGTGCAGACAGAACGAGAACAGAAATGGAAGAAGTGGGGGGTCGAGTCACTGAAACCTGTTAGGCAGCATTTTCTTGGCTTTTCCTTTGATGCGTCTTAGACACTGCTTTACAAGAAACTGCGACCTAACAGTACCAACGGCCCACCTGGTCAGGACACCGCACGACCATTCATCTCCCGCTCCCGGCCAGAGCTGGTCCCTTGAAAGCACCGCTCCCCGCCAGCGCTCAGTCAGGCTTTTCTCCCAGCGGCCAGTCGGCGGGAGGGACCACCAGAGGCTGTCGACCCCAAGGCCACAGACCCGCGTTCCGGTCCTCGCCGGCTGCCACCGCGGCTTCCCTGCCAGTGGACAACCCCTGAACACTCCCACATTTCGCAGCTGAACCTGAACCATGCCTTTCCCGAAGAGCCGAACCCAGCCGCCACACAGTAAAACCCAAGCTGGAGTGAGGGTCTTACCTTTAACAGATTAGACGTCGCCATGTTCCTTCAACTTGGACTCTCGCGAGAGGACGCGAGAATTCGTGGCGCTCCCGGCCAGGCCTTGACCGGAGGCCGGAGTTCCCACCAGGGCCCAGGGCCCGCCGGCCCGCACCGGGGTGTGGCGGGCGCTGGGGCGGCGTGCCGACAGCGCTGACCTCGTCCCAAGCACCAGGAGCTTCCTCACTCTTGTCCCCTACATGGTCACCAGAGCTTCCCCAAGCGAAAGACCTCATGCACGCGCTCAGGAAGACGGGAACGGCGAATGCTGCTGAGAAGGTAACGGGAGCCGACCTGACTTGGAAGAGGAAGCATCGACTCTACGAGCCTCCCCGACTCCTTCGGCTTAGCTTTTGTGGTTGCACCTTCCGCGGCCACCCACAACGAATTTAGCTCGGCTTAGGCCCGGCAGCTCAGGTTCCGCGGCCGCGTCACGTGACGCGAGGGCGGGGACGCGCTCGGGAGCGAGCGTGGGAGCCTGGAAGCCTCGGTGGGTCCCAAGGCCGCAACGAGGCCAGGACCGCGCCCTCTGCTGGCGGGACCTGGCGTTTTCCCGCACCCCTCCCCAAATCCCGGACTCGGTGTTAAGGGAGTTGCATTGCCGTGAAGTGCTTAAAACAGCTGTCTTCAATAATTGGTGCATAGAATGCGCCCAGTAAATATGTGTTGAGTGCACAAGCGTATTGACTCTTAATATTTATATTCAAGAATGCCTGGCACTTAGATAAAATATTGTTCAGCGCTTTGGGAAGCCGAAGGGGGCGGATCACTTGAGGCCAGTTCAAGACCCTCATCTTTACAAAAAAGTTTGCGAAAAAAGAAAAGATTGTTTAGGTAATGAATATTAATCTTCGATTTTCTGAAGGCACAGTATCCTAGAAGATCCTAAACTATAAGCCCCCAGGTTTTAGCCCTTCAGACCACAAACCACTGGCCAAGGAGAGAATATAATTTACATGTAGAACCTACAGGATACCTGGTATTGTATTATGCAAGTTTACAAACAGCCTTCATACGGCCATAATGCGTAGAAATAAGTAAGAGCTCTGGACTAAAAGCAGAGAAGAGGGATGCACCTACTTAAAGAATCCGGTCAAGTAGTTAATACTTGTTTGAGCACTTGTGTATACTAGGCACAGGAAATACAGGATTAAATAAAAGAGAAGACCTCTGCCCTCTTGGAGTTTATGGCCTAATAAAGTAGCCAAATGTTAAGCATGGTTACACAAGTCAAATATCACTTAGTGGGAGTTGTGATAAATACTACGAAGAGGCCGGGCGCAGTGGCTCACGCCTATAATCCCAGCACTTTGGGAGGCCGAGGCAAACTCCTGAACGAGGTCAGGAGTTCGAGACCAGCCTGGCCAGCATGGTGAACCCCTGTCTCTACTAAAAATACAAAAATTAGCTGGGCGTGGTGGCGAGCACCCGTAATCCCAGCTACTCGGGAGACTGAGGCAGGAGAATCGCTTGAACCCTAAAGGTGGAGATTGCAGTGAGCCAAGATCGTGCTATTGCACTCCAGCCTGGGCGACAGAGCGAGATTCCGTCTCAAAAAAAAAAAAAAAAAATACAAAGACAAAAAACTGCAAACAAAAAAATACAGTGTGCATTTGAGAGCGTAGGAGGGGAAAGGAAACTAATATCTTAATCTCCACCCTTTGCTTATGAAAGGAACTTTATAACTGAACCTTAAGACACTTTTGAGAGTCTGATTTGAACATCCCACTGTCAACCGAAGCATTCCAATTTTCCTAACTCACTTGCTCTGGAAACACCACTGCTACAACTCTGGCTTCAATAAGTTCTCCGTTCCATTGACCCCACCACGTGTTATCTGCCATCTCCTTCTGTTGTCACTCTTTCTCATCCAATTTAGAATCGGCCCACTGTTATAAAAATGTTTAAATATTTAAAATGCTTAAATATTTATTTCTTAAAAATAGCGCAGGCACATAATACAAAATTCAGAAGGTGCTAAAAATAATACAATCAAAAGTAGGCCTTTCACTTTCTGGGGTGATGTAATGTTCTATATTGTGGTAGGAACTTCAGTTATTCAGGTGTATGCACTTGTCAAAACTCAGCCAGTATACCCTTAAAATTTATGCATTTCAGCCAGGCACAGTGGCCCAGGCCTGTAATCCCAGCACTTTGGGAGGCGAAGGCAGGCAGATCACTTGAGCCCAGGGGTTCGAGACCAGCCTGTGCAACATAGCTGTCTCTAAAAAAAAAAAAAAAAAAAAATTTTAAAAAACTTATGCATTTAATTCAAAAGAGAAAATAGTAAGCAAAATTTGAGTTTAATGCTATCCATACTGAAGAATTTAGGAGTAAGTGAATCTATATTTATAATTTACTTGGAAATGTATCAAAAAATAAGATGAACTGATGCTTGGGTAGAAACATTGATAAAGCGGGCTGGGTGCGGTGGCTCATACCTGTAATCCCAGCGCTTTGGGAGGCCAAGGCCAGTGGATCACCTGAGATCAAGAGTTCAAGACCAGCCTGGCCAACATGGTGAAACCTCGTCTTTACTAAAAATACAAACAATTAGCTGGGCATGATGGCAGATGCCTATAATCCCAGCTACTTGGGAGGCTGAGGCAGAAGAATCACTTGAACCCGGGAGGCAGAGGTTGCAGTGAGCCAAGATCACGCCACTGCACTTCAGCCTGGGCAACAAGAGCGAAACTCTGTCTCTCTCTATATATATATACACCTATATAGATAGATAGCTAGATACAGCAAGTATAATAAAATGTTAATGATAGAGTCTAGGTGGTGGATATGCTAGTGGTCCCTGTGTAAAACCAGCTGATTTATATGTTTAAAATTTTTCATAATTAAATATTTGGGGACAATTTTTAAAAAATAGGCCTGTCTTCCTCCACAGTCCCCCAGGCATCCGTTCTTTCTTCTCATAGACAACGGTTACATTTCTTGTGAATTCCTAGGACATACTGTGCATGTATCAGCATTCATATATGTATTATTTTTTCTCTCCCCACAAATCGTGGTGTACTACTTATATTCTTTAATATACTTGTTTTCACTCAGCAGTATGATATAAATTACTGAAAAAAAATTTTGTGCCTATTTTTTTCACACTTTCTTTTCTTCTTTTTGAGACAGAGTCTTGCTCTGTCGCCCAGGCTAGAGTGAGGTGGCATGATCTCCACTCACTGCAACCCCCACCTCCCAGGTTCAAGCGATTCTCACGCCTCAGCGGCCTGAATAGCTGGAATTACAGACGTGAGCCACCACGCCCAGCTAATTTTTGTGTAGAAACGGGGTTTTACCATATTGGTTAGGCTGGTCTCGAATTCCTGGCCTCAAGCAATCCTCCCACCTCAGCCTCCTAAAGTGCTGGGATTACAGTTGTGAGCCACCATACCTCACCTTTGACCTTAAAAGTCAAAGCTTTTAAGTTGTAAGAGGGGCTTTGTGAAATTATGTTGGCAAGTAGAAATGAGCATATGTTTCTTCTTATATTTGTATAAGACATATAAAAAGCAACCGTTCCTTCTTATATTTCATAGCCTCTTACGTGATTAATTACATGGGAAAATGCTCAGAATATAATAGGTAAAAATATAGGATGCAAAATTCCACATATGTGCCGTAATTCCAACTTTGTCAAGAAAGCTACAGTATTATTTCCTACTCTGAACAGTTGATAAACTGGAAAAAATATTCAAAATGTTACCAGTGTTTGTGAGTAGTAGAAAATGGGATAATTTTACTTTTATTTATTTAAAATCTTTTTAAAAATCACCTGCTGACTGGGCATGGTGGCTCACAGCTAAAATCCCAGCACTTTGGGAGGCCAAGGTGGGAGGATCACCTGAGGTCGGGAGTTCGAGACCAGCCCGACCAACAGGGAGAAACCCCTTCTCCACTAAAAGTACAAAATTAGCCAGGCGTGGTGGTGCATGTCTGTAATCCCGGCTACTCAGGAGGCTGAGGCAAGAGAATCACTTGAACCCAGGAGGGGAGGTTGTGGTCAGCCAAGATCGCGCCATTGCATTCCAGGCTGGGCAATAAAGAGCAAAATTCTGTCTAAAAAAAAAAAAAAAAAAAAATCTGCTAATTTAAGAAAATTTAGCCATCATGTTAAACCAGAATACCTTACAAAATGAAAATTCTCTATAATCTTTTTTCTCCCACCTCCTAAAATATCTGCTTTTAACCATTTGTTTTATTCTTCTCATTTGTTTTCTGTGTATGCAGTAAAACATACATAAAGGAGTTTCTCAAATGTGGCTGATCATTTACATCAAAATAACCTGGGGTGCTTATTTTAAAAGCAGATTTCTAAGCTCTGCCCTCTGAAGATTCTGAGTCTACAGGTCAGGAGTGAGGCCCCAAATCTACCTTTTCCCTAAGCATCCCAGGTGACTTTTCTTGTGCACCAATGGCCAAGAATTCTTGTGCATCAATGGCCCAGAATTTATCATAGAATGCTTAAGAATGTGTGCTCTAGAACCAAACAGATGCTGCCATTTATGAGCTACGAGACATTGGGTACATTACTTAACCCTGCTGAGTCACAGTTTCCTTGTCTGTATCTGTAATATAATGTATTACAGTGGCTTGCACCTGTAATCCCAGCACTTTGGGAGGCCAAGGCAGGCAGATCCCCTGAGGTCAGGAGTTCAAGACCAGCCTGGCCAACACGGTGGAACTCCATCTCTACTAATAATACAAAAATTAGCTGGGCGTGATGGTGGGCACCTGTAATCCCAGTTACTGGGGAGGCTGAGGCAGGAGAATTGCTTGAACCCAGGAGTCGGAGGTTGCAGTGAGCTGAGATTGTACCACTGCACTCCAGCCTGGGTGAGAGGGCAGGACTCCATCTCAAAAAGAAAAAGAAAAAGAAAAAAAAAATGTATTATACATGTAAGCACCCAGTAAATGTAGTAATAAGAAGACCTAACACATACAATGCTTTTGATCATATGTCAGGCACAGTTCTATGCAGTTTACATAGATAAATACATTTGATGTAGGAATTTAATTCCTCCTTATGGAGACTTTAAATATGTTTTGTTTGTTTGTTTGTTTGTTTGTTTCTTTTGAGACAGTGTTTTGCTCTTGTTGCCCAGGCTGGAGTGTAATGGCGTGATCTTGGCTCACCGCAACCTCTGCCTCCTGGGTTCAAGCGATTCTCCTGCCTCAGCCTCCTGAGAAGCTGGGATTATAGGCATTTGTCACCACGCCAGGTTACTTTTGTATTTTTAGTAGAGATGGGGTTTCTCCATGTTGGTCAGGCTGGTCTCGAACGACCTCAGATGATCCACCCGCCTCAGCCTCCCTGAGTGCTGAGATTACAGGCATGAGCCACGACACCCAGCCTTAAGTATCTTTTAAACTTCACACCTGAGAAAAGGAAGAGTCAGGTAGCTGACGTGAATGATCCATCATTTAGAAGGGGAAAAATGATGATGGAAAGGATACAAAGGAGAAAATTTGCCCGAACCATGGTCTTGGTAAGGAAAGAGGATAGCACTTAGGGCACTCACAGGGAGAGGTGCACCTTGCTTAGCACCATGGACAGTCACACCTACTAGTAGGATAGACACGAGACAGTGGATGGGCTCTTGAAAGTGAAGGTTCCCTTCTGATTGCTTCTCTTCTCTAATTGAAGTTGGAAGCCGGGTCGTCAGCTGATAGTGAGGATGATGTGAGGTTTAAGAAGAAAGAAGAGGAGAAGATGGGAAATTATTATATGATGGTGGGAGAGGAAAGAGAAATGTATAATGATTTCTGGGCAGCCTTAAGTGCCAACTTGAGACTAGTTATCCCAAATTTTAATTGAGATCTCCCAGCATAGCTAAGGAAACTAACATTCACCAGGGTTAATTAATGTGCCCAAGGTCTCACAGCTCCTAAGTGGCAGGACTTGTTTGATTCAAAAGACATATTCAGCCACTCGGGTACAGGCATAGAATTGGATGTAACCAAAGTTGGGGTTTTGCTGAGAGAGAATGATGGAGGGCATTGAGCATATATACAAGAGAGTGAGCATGATGATCGACCCTTGGATTTAAGCTGAATTAGGAGGGCAAAGAACAGTGAAAAGACAGTAGGGTCAAAGTACCATACATTCACATTGGAGTCTAAGGATTGTCAGAGTCAAGATACAAGAGGCACTAGGCTGAAAATATAGGAGGTGATAGTTGGAGAATGAAATTGAGCTTAGGTTATTGGGAGTGTTACAGGTAGTGACAAGGGCTACGCTCTGATTGAGAGGGAAAGAGTAGTTGGCTGGGCGCAGTGGCTTGTGCCTGTAATCTCAGCACTTTGGGAGGGCAAGGAGGGCGGATCACTGGAGGCCAGGAGTTGGAGACCAGCCTGGCCATCATGGTGAAACCCTGTCTCTACTAAAAATACAAAAATTAGCTGGACATGGTGGTGCAAACCTGTAATCCCAGCTACTCAGGAGGCTGAGGCAGGAGAATCACTTGAAACCAGGAGGTGGGGGTTGCAGTGAGCTGAGATTGCACCATTGCCCACTGACTGGGAAATAGAGTGAGACTCTGTCTCAAAAAAAAAAAAAAAAAAAAAAAGAGAGAGAGAGAGAGAGTAGTTGAGGTGGAGAACAGAATCATTGGAAGAGTGGAGGTTAAGAAATATAGAAGCCAGGCATACCTGATGCTTTTGGCGTTCAGTCACATCCTCTTGACCTATTTCTGATTTCATCAGTGGCTATGAAAGTTCTATGTGAGCTCAGATGCCCCCGATACTTTTCCACATGAAAAGAGCAGCTCTCCTTTCTGCTTGCACCTCGAGGTCTTCTCTGAAGGTCCAGAAGCCTGCTAGGTCCACAGACAACTGCAGCAAAGCACAAGGAAGACAATGCTTCCAGGAGCAACTGCCAACCAGGAGAGTCAGCAGCCACTGGGTGTGTGTCCCAACCTCTGTTCCGTTGGTGGACAATTTTATGGGGCACTCAGGATGTTTCCCAGAGGTCTCAGTGGACTTCAGTCCCCTTTGTTCATGGTGGTGACCTTGATGGCACACTTTACAGAGGTTTTTCCTCCTTCCTTGTCTCACTCTCTGTACTTTTTCCTTCTTGCTTCTTGGGTTATCTCCCAAAGAAATCACTTGTATCCCAAGTCCTTGTTTCAGACTTGCTTTCAGGAGAAACCTTACTAAACACCAGGGTACTAATAATCTTTTTTTTTTTTTTTTTTGAGACAGGGTCTTGCTCTGTCGCCCAGGCTGGAATGCAGAGGCGCAATCCTGGCTCACTGCAACCTCTGCCTCCCAGGTTCAAGCAGTTCTCTTGCCTCACCCTCCCACGTAACTAATAATGTTTTATATAGATGTTGAAATCACTAAGAATGACCACAGGAATAATGCTGGAGAGAATGATATTGGAGTCAAGATCTAAATTCATTAAGGAATGAGGGTATATGACCTGGGAAGTCAGTACATGACAGAAAAGGAGCGTTAATGCATGAGTAGCTGACTGACACAAGACTCAGACCTGAGTGTTTTTGGGGAATGGAGAGAATGATCTAGAAGTGGCAGTGGGAGCAAAGAGGACCCATGCATGAACTGCAGGCCCAGTGGTACATCAGCCATCTTGTGAGAGAGATGCAGAAAAAGCAATGACTTCAGGAGGGAACCAAGTTTCACTTCGAATAAAAAAGTAAATGGACTCCTTTGCTGCAGTTGTAAGTGAAGAAGCTGGGGAGGGACACTTTTACCCCAAGTCCACAGGATTCTTGGGAATTCTCCTAATCCTTGCTGGAAGGGGCAGGGAACCCAGGGAGAGCATGGGTTTATTTGGGGTACTGAAAATTCTGGGGAACAAATTGTAGTGGCTAATTTGGAGCTATTCTCTAACTGTTGTATAGTCTCTTAACCTTTCAAGATTCATCTGTTAACCAATCGTTAACTAGGGCCGAAAGCTTATGCCTCGATTACATTTGGTATAGATATTTTCTATAAATAATGACATATTATTTAATTTAAAGATGAATTAAATAATATGGGGCTTGGCTGGGCTTGGCTTATGCCTGTAATTCCAACATATTAGAAGGCCAAGAAAGGAGGATCGCTTGAGTTTGGGAATTCGAGACCAGCCTGAGCAACATGGTGAAACCTATCTCTACAAAAAACACAAAAATTAGCCAGGCATGGTGGTGCATGCCTGTAGTCTCAGCTACTGAGGAGGCTGAGGTGGGAGGATCACTTAAATCCAGGAGGTCGAGGATGCAGTAAGCCGAGATTGTGCCACTGCACTCCAGCCTGGGTGACATAGCCAGATCCTATCCCAAAATAAAAATAAAAATAAAAATAAAATATGGGGCTTATACTATTCTATTGATATAACAACCCCAATTACTGAAAAATAGCAAAAATGTCTAAAAAATTTAAATATTGCAAAACCACATCCTCATGCACCACCAGAGTTAATCAATTCTTGAAAAAAACAGTGCTTAGGTATATGGTTTTTGGAAAAAATGGATTTTTTTTTTTTTTTTGAGACGGAGTTTCACTCTTGTTGCCCAGGCTGGAGTGCAATGGCACAATCTTGGCTCACTGCAACCTCCGCCTCCCAGGTTCAAGTGATTCTCCAGCCTCAGCCTCCCAAGTAGCTGGGATTACAGGCGTGTGCCACCATGCCTGGCTAATTTTATATTTTTAGTACAGATGGGGTTTCGCCACGTTGGCCAGGCGATCTCAGGTGATTGCCCGCCTCAGTCTCCCAAAGTGCTGGGATTATAGGCAGGAGCCACCACAGCTGACCACAAATGGATACTTTAACCAACCCGATGGGCTGACCAACTTGCATGCTGTGGATTTGCTTAGGGTCCAGTTATCTTCCACTGTATTAGCTAGTGTTGTTGATGGATGTAACTGGGACTAGATGCAGGTCTTCCAAATTGTGATCCAAGGCTCTTCCTGCCTGAAGGATGGTTTCAGAGAATAAAATCAAAGAAAACAGAGACAAAAATGCTCAGGGCATGTTTCTCTTGTCCTGTGAGGTGGAATCTTCACTTCTGAACCTTCACCTTTCCTGAGGCTGCCTCCGACCCTGGTTCCTCTGTGCCCCTGTCTACAACTGTGGACTCGCCCCCACGATGTACCCTGACTCTTCACGTGGGACAGGTGGTTAACCTGAGATGGTTCTAGGTTTTCTGATGTTTTTACTAGACTTGTTTGCTTATCCTCTAGACCTGTTTGCTCCAGTGACCAAGTCAAGCTCACCTCTTCTCCTTTCCTCAGCCAGTAAATAGATTCTTCAGCCGCTGGAAACTCTCCTTGGAAAGAATGCAAGTCTGAGGTTTTCAACTCCAGGCTCCCTAACCTCCCACTTTGGTGCCCCCTCAGTGGCCATTGTTGGGTTTGCAGCAGCTGGGATGGGGAGCGCTCAAAACTCTATTTCAACAGCTACCCCCAGTGGAATGTCAGTTAACTACAGTGGCAAGAGCTACCTGAGATCAGGTCGACTTGGCTTAAGGAGAATTTCAGACAGACCCTCAAAGAAACACACGTACACAACACACATACACCAACACTTCTGATATTTGTTTCAATATCCATAATTGTTCACTTTTTAAATACCAGAAAAGACAATGTATCTTATCTAAGTGGCACTAAGTAGAAGAAACAAAAATGAGCAGCTGTTGGAGAATTATGACACTTTTTATTAATGCTATCATTTGGGAGATTTCATCTAACTAGAAATTTATTTTTAAATTCTATAATAATACTTTTTATTCACACTACTATTACTTAAAAGCCTTATCTAACTTATTTTTATTTTTTCATTTTATTTTATTTATTTATTTAGTTTGAGATGGAGTCTCACTCTGTCGCCCAGACTGGATTGCAATGGTTCAATTTCCGTTTACTGCAACCTCTGCCTCCTGGGTTCAAGTGATTGTCGTGCCCCAGCCTCCTGAGTAGCTGGGATTACAGGTGCGCCACCACTCCCAGCTGATTTTTGTATTTTTCGTAGAGATGGGGTTTCACCATGTTGGTCAGGCTGTTCTCGAGCTCCTGACCTCGTAATCTGCCCGCCTCAGCCTCCCAAAGTGCTGGGATTACAGGCATGAGCCATCGCACCTGGCATAACTTATTTTTAAATATACTCAGTTCAGACAATTAACAAGATAAAAATGAACCATATGAAAATAAGATCTTAGAAATACAATTTACAGATTTACTTTAAGTGAAATTCAATTTCTTAATTGATTCATATCTGAAGTAAATTGTCAGAGTATTTTTGCTGTGCCAAAGCAATCTAATAGTTATAAAGGATGTACGGTGCTATATTTTTGCTTAGTAAACTACTTATTACTCATAAAATTAAAATACTGCAAAACTTCACAAGTCTAGGCAATGAGGTCACATTGACCTTTTTTTTTTTTTTTTTGAGATAGAGTCTTGGTCTGTTGCCCAGGCTGGAATGCAGCCACGCGATCTCGGCTCACCGCAACCTCTGCCTCCAGGGTTCAAGCGATTCTTGTGCCTCACCTCCCGAGTAGCTGGGATTACAGGCCTGTGCCACCACGCCCAGCTAATTTTTGTATTTTTAGTAGAGACGGGGTTCCACCATGTTGGCCTGACTGGTCTCGAACTCCTGACCTCAAGTGATCCACCCGCCTCGGCCTCCTAAACTGCTGGGGTTACAGGTGTGAGCCACTGTTCCTGGCCCACATCAACATTAATCCCTAAATTTTGCTGCTCCTTTCACCAGCCTCCACTTCCCCCATCACTTTTAAATTTTTTTTTATTTTGTTAGTCTCCAAGGCATCCTTCAAAATGCTCAGGATCAGTTCCACTTATGTTCTTCCGCTCCATTGAGCTCCATAATTCAGTCAGCTATCTAAAATATGATGGTGATTTCAGAGAATATAATTAGAAATGCTGGCTGGGCGCGGGTTTCACCATGTGGCCCAGGCTTGTCTCAAACTCCTGGACTCAAGTTATCCACCACCTTTGATTCCCGAAATGCTGAGATTACAGGAGTGAGCCACTATGCCAGGCCCCAGGTGGTCATTTTCCCCTCTCTTCTGTTTGAATAGAACTTGTGCATTCTGTCATAGGTGGGGTGACTGGAGAACCACAGACTTCCCTTCAATTCCTGAAACTTAGAAGGGACGATAGCCTGAATCTTCCCACTAGGTATACACAATCAGCTCAGACTAACCGGAACAGCCTATTACATTCACCTCTAATATGAAATTAATTCTGCCAAATTAATCTGCATATTCAATAAAATTTCAATAAAATACTTCATTTTTTAAACAGAAACTTGACAAAACAATCGAAAAGGTGTTAGGGAGATAAAATGTGGAAGAACATACTAAGATATGGGCTTGAAAAAATGTTGAAGAAGGCCGGGCTTGATGGCTTATGCCTGTAATCCCAGCACTTTGGTAGGCCAAGGCAGGAGGATCACTTGAGACGAGCCTGGGCAATGTGGTGAAACCCCATCTATACAAAAAATACAAAAAATTTAGCCAGACATGGTGGGTGCCTGTGGTCCCAGCTACTTGGAGGGCTGAGGCCAGAGGATTACTGGAGCCCAGGAGATGGAGGTTGCAGTGAGCTTGGATCATGCCTCTCTGTACTCCAACCTGAGTGACAGGGCAAGATCCTGTTTCCAAAATAAATAAATAAATAATATATTTAGTGACTTAAAACAATACAAACTTATTCTTTTATAGTTCTGGAGGTCAGAAGGCTAAAATCAAGGTGTCAGCAGGACTGCACTCTTTCTAAAGGTTTCAGGAAAGAATGTGTTCCTGGCCTTGTCCAGCTTCTGGAAGCTGCCCAAATTCCTTGGCTGGTGACTCCTTTCTCCATCTTCAGAGCCAGCAGTGTAGCGTCTTCTGTCTTTGACTCTGCTCCCCTTTACTTCCATTCACACATGGCCTTTTTTTTTTTTTTTTAATTTACTTTAACCTTCATGCCTTCCTCTTATAAGGACCCTTGTGATTATATTGTGGCCATCTGGAAAAGGTTAAACTCCCCATCCCAAGATCCTTAACTTGATCACATCTGCAAAGTCTCTTTTGCTATGTAAGGTAACATGTTCACAAATTCTGGAAATTAGGATGCGGTCATCTTTAGGGGGCCATTGTTTGTCTTCGACACATACCAGCAACTCGTAGTCACTCTTATTTCATGTACACTCCAACCCACTTGTAATCTATAGCATAGCATTTCATTCATAGACATTTTAGTATGTATTTCTAAAGGATAAGAGCTCTGTAGAAAAATAATACCATTATGACACCTAAAAACTAACAATAATGTTTTTTGTTTTTTTTTTTTTTGAGACGGAGTCTCGCTCTGTCGCCCAGGCTGGAGTGCAGTGGCCGGATCTCAGCTCACTGCAAGCTCCACCTCCTGGG
>NW_012102843.1:1505484-1507534 GCF_000951045.1 Mandrillus leucophaeus
CATTAACAGGAGTTTGAAAGAGGTTGATTCCAGCCCTCATGGATGACTTTGAGGGGTTCAAACCTTCAGTGGAGGAAGTAACTGCGGATGTGGTGGAAAAAAACAAGAGAACTACAATTAGAAGTGGAGCCTGAAGATGGGACTGAATTGCTGCAATCTCATGATCAAACTTGAATGCGTGAGTTGCTTCTTATGGATGAGCAGAGAAAAGTGGTTTCTTGAGATGGAATCTACTCCTGGTGAAGATGCTGAATCCTTCATTATTGAAATGACAATGAAGGATTTAGAATATCATATAAACTTAGTTAATAAAGCAGCAGCAGGGTTTGAGAGGATTGACTCTGATTTTGAAAGAAGTGCAACGGTGGATAAAATGCTATCAAACAACATAGCATGCTACAGAGAACTCTTTCATGAAAGGAAGAGTCAATTGATGCAGGAAACTTCTTTATTGTCTTATTTTAAGAAATTGCCACAGCCACCCCAACCTTCAACAATCACCACCGTGATCAGTCAGCAGCCATCAACTTCCAGGCGAGACCCTCCACCAACAAAAAGACTATGATTTGCTGAAGGGTTAGTTTCATTAGCATTTTTTTCACAATAAAGTATTTGAGATTAAGGTATGTACACTATTTTTTCAAACATAGTGCTATTGCACACTCCATAGACTACAGTATAGTGTAAAGATAACTTTTATATGTATAGTAGGAAACAAACAAAAAATTCTGTTACAGAAGGCGCAGGATTGGAAAACAAAAAACAAAAAAAGGCTGGACTCAGTGGCTCACGCTATAATCCTAGCACTTTGGGAGGAAAGGTGGGCAGACCACTTGAGCCCAGGAGTTCGAGACTAGCCTGGGTAATTTTACGAAACTTTACCTCTAAAAAAAATACAAAAATTAGCCAGGCTTGATGGCACATGCCTGTAGTCCCAGCTACTTGGTAGGCTGAGGTGGGAGGATCGCTTGAGCCTGAGAGGTTGAGGCTGTAGTGAGCCAAGTCTAGCACCACTGCATTCCAGCCTGGGTAACAGCTCGAGACCCTGCCTCAAAAGCAAAAGCAAAGACAAAAAAAAAAAAAAGAAAAAAAGGCCAGGTGCGGTGGCTCACACCTTTAATCCCAGCACTTTGGGAGGCCAAGGCAGGCAGACCACTTGAGGTCAGGAGTTCTAAACCAGTCTGGCCAACATGGTGAAACTCCATCTCTACTAAATATACAAAAATTAGCCAGTAGTCCCAGCTATTCTGGAGGCTGAGATAGGAGAATTGCTTGAACGCGGGAAGCAGAGGTTACAGTGAGCCGAGACTGTGCCATTGCATTCCAGCCTGGGCAACAGAGCAAGACTTCATCTAAAAAAAAAAAAAAATTGTGACCCACTTTATTGCAACAATCTTGAACTGAACCTACGATATCTCTGAGGTGTGCCTGTATAACCCAATTAAGACTGTGCTAGGCTTGGTAAGGGAGGAAAGAGACTGTATTCCAAAAAGAGCTATAAGACTGCCAATATGTGCTGGGGTATTGTGCATGCTTTTGGTCTCTGAAGGTGCTTGATCAGCAGGCCAGAATATAAGGTTGAATGAGGAAAATGTTATTGATTTCAGAGCTCTCTCGCAGAATATTGGATTTAGTGCTTTGGCAAGAACCCGAGGAGGTAGTGCTAACTTTCTCTGTTGATGCCCTCTAGAAACATAGAAAAGATGATGTCCACAGTAACTGAAGTTAGATGCCAGATGCCAGAACAGAGTTGTTGTGACAGGTAGGGTTTTTTTGTTTTTTTTTTTAGATGGAGTTTTGCTGTTGTTGCTCAGACTGGAGTGCAATGGCACGATGTCGGTTCACTGCAAACTCTGTCTCCCGGTTTCAAGTGGTTCTCCTGCCTCAGCCTCCTGAGTAGCTGGAATTACAGGTGTGCATCACCAAGTCTGGCTAATTTTTTTGTATTTTTAGTAGAGAGATGGTTTCATTATGTTGGTCAGGCTGGTCTCAAACTCCTGACCTCAAGTGATCCTCCAACCTCGACCTCACAAAGTGCTGGGATTACAGG
>NW_012102843.1:1509035-1512124 GCF_000951045.1 Mandrillus leucophaeus
TTTTGAGACGGAGTCTCGCTCTGTCGCCCAGGCTGGAGTGCAGTGGCCGGATCTCAGCTCACTGCAAGCTCCACCTCCTGGGTTTACGCCATTCTCCTGCCTCAGCCTCCGGAGTAGCTGGGACTACAGGCGCCCGCCACCTTGCCCGGCTAGTTTTTTCTATTTTTTTAGTAGAGACGGGGTTTCACTGTGTTAGCCAGGATGGTCGCGATCTCCTGACCTCGTGATCCGCCCGTCTCGGCCTCCCATAGTGCTGGGATTACAGGCTTGAGCCACCGCGCCCAGCCACAGAAATGTTTTACTATCATTGTTTAATATTGCAGTTTCCCTGACTGTCACATCATTCCTTTTTTTTTTTTTTTTTGGAGATAGAGTCTTTCTCGGCTGCCCAGGCTGGAGTGGAGTGGTGTGATCATAGCTCACTGCAGCCCCAACTTCCTAGGCTCAAGTGATCCACTTGCCTCAGCCTCCTAAGTAGCTAGGACTACAGGCACATTCCACTACTCACAGTTAATTTTTGTATTTTTTGTGGAGATGGGGGTCTCACTACATTGCCCAGGCTGAACTCCTGGACTCAAGCAACGTTCCCACCTTGGCCTCCCAAAGTGCTGGGATTAACAGGCGTGAGCCACCATGCCCAGCCACATAAATATTTTTTATGGTTGAATCAGGAACATATGATCAACACAATATATGTGGTTGATGTATCCGTTAAGTCTTTCTAATTCATAATCTTCTAAGACGGACGCTGAGATACCCTACCCCGATCATCCCTCTGTCAAAGACTTATTGCCCCAGATTCTGGGAGTGCTGTTGACAGGCAACATTCAGCTAGCAGTTTCCTCAGGGATTGCCTCAGTGGCAGAGAGCCATGTTACCCAAGGCCACACCCTTTCTGTGTGATGAGAAAGCCGAACAGCCTTATTGCTGGTATGGAGGAAGTTTTAGAGGTCTGGATATAAGATCGAAGCAACCACAACATTCCCTTAAGCCAAAGCCTAATCCAGAGCAAGGCCCTAACACTCTTCAATTTTATGAAGGCTGAGAGGAAGCTGCAAAAAAAAAAGTTTGAAGCTGGCATAGTTGGGTTCATGAGGTTTAAGGAAAGAAACTGTCTCCGTTTACATAAAAGTGCAGGGTGAAGTGGCAAGTGCTGATGTAGAAGCTGCAGCAAGTTATCTAGAAGACCTAGCTAAGATGACTAATGAAGGTGACTGTGATAAACAATAGAGTTTCAATGTAGACAAAACAGCCTTCTTTTGGAAGAAGTTGCCATTTAGAACTTTCATAGCTAGAGAGAAGTCAATGCCTGACTTAAAAGCTTCAAAGGACAGACTGACTTTCCTGTTAGAAGCTAACGTCGCTGGTGATTTTAAGTTGAAGTCAGTACTTATTTACCATTCAGAAAATCCAAGCACCCTTAAGAATTATGTTAAATTGGCTGGGCGTGGTGGCTCACGTCTACAATCCCAGCACTTTGGTGAGGTTGCAGTGAGCCGAGATCGCATCAC
The DNA here is from genome assembly GCF_000951045.1 of Mandrillus leucophaeus. Taxonomy (NCBI): domain Eukaryota; kingdom Metazoa; phylum Chordata; class Mammalia; order Primates; family Cercopithecidae; genus Mandrillus; species Mandrillus leucophaeus. Next base: position 1,510,547 of record NW_012102843.1, read on the forward strand.
TGCACTCCAGCCTGGGCTGCAGAGCGAGACTCCATCTCAAAAAAAAAAAAAAAAAAAAAAAAAAAATTATGTTAAATCTACTCTGCCTGTGCTCTTGAAATGGAACAATAAAGCCTAGATGAAGCACATCTGTTTATGGCGTTCTTTACTCTTTTAAGCCCATTGTCGAGACCCACTGCTTGGAAAAAAGATTTCCTTCAAAATGCTACGGTTCATCAAAAATGCTTCAAGAGCTCTGACAGAGATGAACAAAGACGTGAATGTTGTTTTCATGCCTGCTAGCTCACATCCATTCTGCAGCCCACGGATCAAGGAGTTATTTTGACTTTCAAGTCTTATTATTTAAGAAATACATTTCCTAAAGCTGTAACTGCCATAGATGGCAATTCCTCTGACGGATCTTGGCAGAATAAATCAAAAACCTTCTGGAAAGGATTCACCAATCTAGATGCCGTTAAGGACATTTGTGATTCATGGCAGGAGGTCAAAATAGCAACATTAACAGGAGTTTGAAAGAGGTTGATTCCAGCCCTCATGGATGACTTTGAGGGGTTCAAACCTTCAGTGGAGGAAGTAACTGCGGATGTGGTGGAAAAAACAAGAGAACTACAATTAGAAGTGGAGCCTGAAGATGGGACTGAATTGCTGCAATCTCATGATCAAACTTGAATGCGTGAGTTGCTTCTTATGGATGAGCAGAGAAAAGTGGTTTCTTGAGATGGAATCTACTCCTGGTGAAGATGCTGAATCCTTCATTATTGAAATGACAATGAAGGATTTAGAATATCATATAAACTTAGTTAATAAAGCAGCAGCAGGGTTTGAGAGGATTGACTCTGATTTTGAAAGAAGTGCAACGGTGGATAAAATGCTATCAAACAACATAGCATGCTACAGAGAACTCTTTCATGAAAGGAAGAGTCAATTGATGCAGGAAACTTCTTTATTGTCTTATTTTAAGAAATTGCCACAGCCACCCCAACCTTCAACAATCACCACCGTGATCAGTCAGCAGCCATCAACTTCCAGGCGAGACCCTCCACCAACAAAAAGACTATGATTTGCTGAAGGGTTAGTTTCATTAGCATTTTTTTCACAATAAAGTATTTGAGATTAAGGTATGTACACTATTTTTTCAAACATAGTGCTATTGCACACTCCATAGACTACAGTATAGTGTAAAGATAACTTTTATATGTATAGTAGGAAACAAACAAAAAATTCTGTTACAGAAGGCGCAGGATTGGAAAACAAAAAACAAAAAAAGGCTGGACTCAGTGGCTCACGCTATAATCCTAGCACTTTGGGAGGAAAGGTGGGCAGACCACTTGAGCCCAGGAGTTCGAGACTAGCCTGGGTAATTTTACGAAACTTTACCTCTAAAAAAAATACAAAAATTAGCCAGGCTTGATGGCACATGCCTGTAGTCCCAGCTACTTGGTAGGCTGAGGTGGGAGGATCGCTTGAGCCTGAGAGGTTGAGGCTGTAGTGAGCCAAGTCTAGCACCACTGCATTCCAGCCTGGGTAACAGCTCGAGACCCTGCCTCAAAAGCAAAAGCAAAGACAAAAAAAAAAAAA
>NW_012102843.1:1514129-1516492 GCF_000951045.1 Mandrillus leucophaeus
TTCACCGTGTTAGCCAGGATGGTCTCGATCTCCTGACCTTGTGATCCGCCCATCTCGGCCTCCCAAAGTGCTGGGATTACAGGCTTGAGCCACCGCGCTCGTCCTGTGATGGCTAATTTTATGTGTCAACTTGGCTGGGCCAAGGAGTACACACAAATACTATTCCCAGTGTTTCTGTGAGGGTGTTTTTAGATGAGATTAACATTTAAATCAATGGAATTTGAGTAAAGCAGGTTACTCATGACAGTGTGGATGGTCCTCATTCAACCAATTCAAAACCTGAATAGGAGAGAGAAACCAGCCTCTCCTGAGTTAGAGGGAATTCTCCAGCAGACAGCCTTTGGACTTAATTTGTGACATCAGCTCTTCCTGGCTCTACAGCCATAGGCTTTGGGCTTGAACTGCAGCATAAACTCGTCCGGGTCTCCAGCTTGCCAGCCCACCCTGCAGATTTTGGACTTGATAGTCTCTGTAATTGTGTGAGCCAATTCCTTTTAATAAATCTGTTTCTTTGTATGTAAACATCCTATTAGTTCTGCTTTTCTAGAGAACCCTAACTAATACATGTCCCTGTTATAAAAATAGATGGGCCACCAAGGCCGGGTGTGGTGGCCCATAACCGTAAACCCAGCACTTTGGGAGGCTGAGGTGGGTGGATCACCTGATGTCAGGAGTTCCAGACCAGCCTGGCTAAAATGGCGAAACTCTGTCTCTACTAAAAAGACAACAATTAGCCAGGTGTGGTGGCCTGCACCTGTAATCCCAGGTACTCAGGAGGCTGAGGCAGGAGAATCGCTTGAAACTGGGAGGTGGAGGTTGCAGTGAACTGAGATCATGCCAGTGCACTCCAGCCTGGGCGACAGAGCAAGACTGTGTCTCAAAAATAAATAAATAAATTTAAAAAATTTAAAAAATGAAACAAATGGGCCACCAAACTGGTGTACTCAATCTATATGATCAAAAAAAATCAAGGATGTATGATCAGGAGGTTAAGAACAGTCACCTCAATAAAGAGTCATAATCCCTTGCCCAGTTTTTAGAACTGATCCAGTTTTCGGATCCAGAGTCTATTGACTTTCGAAGAGGTTGGGTCTCCAGAAGGGAAGACCCTGCAACACCTCAGCAAGTGTACATATTATAGTAATGTTTGCCTCCATCCTTTTCCAAAGAGAATTATAGCCATTTACTTGGCTAACATGGATAACTATGCACAAGGACCATTGGACTTAAGGTCCAAGTTGACTCTGATGACATTCAGAGACCTGAAGTGTCATCATGGTTCCACTGCTAGAATAGAGGCATACAGGGATCAGGTAATAAATGATCCCCTGCTTAGGGACAGCTTACAGCTCACACTGGGTTCACTGCATCTAGAGACTCATCCAGTGGCCATTTCCTCAGTCCTCAAATGTATAATCGAAATAGACATACAGTATGTGCCACATAGCAATGCTTTAGTCGACAATGAACTGCTTATATAACAGTGGTCCGATAAAATTATGATGGAGGTAAAAAATTCCTGTTACCTGTGACGGCACAGTTGTCATAATGTCATAGCATAACATTATTCACGTGTTTGTGGTGTTGCTGGTATAAACAAACCTACTCCACTGCCAGTTGTATAAAAGTGTAGCACATACAATTAGGTACAGTACGTAACACTTGATAATGACAATACTGGCTTATGTATTTACTATACTATACTTTAAGTGGTATTTTAAAGTGTACTCAGGTCTGGCGTGGTGGCTCATGTCTGTAATTCTAGAACTTTGGGAGGCTAAGGCAAATGAATCCCTTGAGGTCAGGAGTTCAAGACCAGCCTGGCCAACATGGTGAAACCCATCTCTACTAAAAATACAAAAATTAGTCAGGCATGGTGGTGCCTGCCTGTAATCCCAGCTACTCAGGCAGCTGAGACAGGAGAATCACTTGAACCCGGGAGACAGATGTTGCAGTGAGCCGAGATTGCACCACCGCGCTCTACCCTGGGTGATAAAGCAAAACTCTATCTCAACAACAACAAAAAATAATAAAATAAAGTGTACTTCTTCTATTTATATAAAAAGAAGTTAACTGTAAAGTAGCCTCAGGTGGGTTCTGTCCATCATGATTTATTCCAGAAGAAGGCATTGTCATCCTAAGAGATGATAGCTCCATATGTGTTATTGATCCTGAAGACCTTCCTGTGGGACCAGATGTGGAGGTGGAAGACAGTGATATTGACGATCCTGATCCTGTGCAGGCCTAGGTTCGTGCGTATTTGTGTCTTCGTTTTTTGATTTTTGTTTTTGTTTTTTTGTTGTGACGGAGTCTCGCACTGTCGCCTGGGCTGGAGTGCAGTGATGCGATCTTGGCTCACTGCA
>NW_012102843.1:1519632-1520593 GCF_000951045.1 Mandrillus leucophaeus
AAAAAAAAAAAAAAACCCTTGCTATGAACTAAGGCAAGAGCCCCCCAGCTTTTTTGGCACTAGGGACCAGTTTTGCGGAAGGCAATTTTTCCATGGATGGTGGGAAGGGGAGTTGGTTTTGGGATGAAACTCCCACCTCAGATCATCAAGCATGAGTTAGACTCTCATAGGGAGCACATAACCTAGATCCCTGGCATGCACAGTTCACAATAGGGTTCATGCTTTTATGAGAATCTAATGACACTGCTGATCTGACAGAAGGCAGAGCTCAGGCAGCAATGCTCACTCGCCCACTCACCTCCTGCTGTGCAGCCCGGTTCCTAACAGGCCATGAACCAGTACCCGTCCACAGCCCAGGGGTTGGGCACCCCTGGACTAAGGGACATGATAGGTAGTAGAAGAAAGGGTTAAATGGCTCTGAGAAGCGGGCATGCTGAAATGAATATTCTAGAAAAGTAGAAAAATCCTCCAGATGATTCTGTACCACAGAAAGGCCCAGAGGATACATCATTTACCAAGCCAATAAGGAATGTCCTGGTAAGAGGGGCATCTGTGTCACTCACTAAGAAGGTCAACTGTGGCTCTCCTCCGGAGGACAGAGCTGATGGCAGGAGAGGTCCTTACAGAACTAGACTCCCTGTTAGGATTGGAGACGATATGACTCTGAAACAGAGTCTAGATGGCGACACTTCATCACTAGAAACCATACGGACACAATGATCATAAAGTATGACAAGGTCAAAGGGGCAGTCGTCAGGGGAGTCTTATTTGCAGAGATTTATGGAGATAGTTATAGAACGTGGTGTCTGTGATGGCTAATTTTTTCTTTTTTTTTCTTTTGAGACGGAGTCTCACTCTGTGGCCCAGGCTGGAGTGCAGTGGCCGGATCTCAGCTCACTGCAAGCTCCGCCTCCCGAGTTCATGCCGTTCTCCTGCCTCAGCCTCCCGAGTAGCTGGGACT
>NW_012102843.1:1524583-1525203 GCF_000951045.1 Mandrillus leucophaeus
TGCAGTGAGCCGAGATCACGCCACTGCACCCCAGGCTGGGTAACAGAGAAGACTCCATCTCAAAATAAAATAAAATAAAATAAAATAAAATAAAAAAAAGTTTTAAAATAGAAAAAGCTTATAGAATAAGGATATAAAGAAAGAAAATATTTTTGTTCAGCTGTACGATGTATTTTATATTTTAAGTTAAGTGTTATTACGAGAGTCAAAAAGTTTTAAAAAATGAAAAAGTTTATAAAATAAAAAAGTTACAGTAAGCTAACACTAATTTATTATTGAAGAAAAAGTTTTTAAAACAAGTGTAGTTGGGTGCGGTGGCTCAATCCTGTAATCCCAGCACTTTGGGAGGCCGAGGCATGTAGATCCTGAGGTGAGGAGACCGAGACCATCCTGGCTAACACGGTGAAACCCTGTCTCTACTAAAAAATACAAAAAATTAGCCAGGCGTGGTGGTGGGCACCTGTATTCCCAGCTACTTGGGAGGCTAAGGCAGGAGAATGGCGTGACCCCAGGAGGTGGAGCTTGCAGTGAGCCGAGATTGCACCACTGCACTCCAGCCTGGCGACAGAGCAAGACTCCGTATCCCAAAAAAAAAAAAAAAAAGAACACATTGCTGCATC
>NW_012102843.1:1525253-1526897 GCF_000951045.1 Mandrillus leucophaeus
AGGCAGGAGAATGGCGTGACCCCAGGAGGTGGAGCTTGCAGTGAGCCGAGATCGTGCCACTGCACTCCAGCCTGGGCAAGAGTGAGACTCCGTCTCAAAAAAAAAAAAAAAACAAACCAGTGTAGTATAGCCTAAGCATATAGGGTTTATAAAGTCTACAGTAGGTACAGTAATGTCCTGGGCTGACACATGTACTCAGCACTCACTTATTGACTCACCCAGAGCAACTTCCAGTCCACAAACTCCATTCATGGTAAGTGCCCTATACAGGCATATCATTATTTATATTTTGTATCATATTTTTATAGTACTTTTTTTGTTTAGATACACAAATACTTACCATTATGTTCCAGTTGCCTACAGTATTCAGTAGTGATACGCTGTACAGGTTTGTAGCTTTGGAGCAATAGGCTCTACCACACAGCCTGGGTGTGTAGTAGGCTATATCATCTAGGTTTATTAAGTACACTATGATATTCACACGATGACAAAATTGCCTAATGACACATTTCCTGGAACATATCCCATTGTTAAGCAACATATGACTGTGATCCGTAATTGGCACATACTGGATCATTAGCCTGTTTCTCCTCCCACCCTCCACTCTCTGAAAGGCCCCAGTGTGTGTTGTTCCCTTTTTCATGGTCGTGTAAAAACTAGCATAGTGGGGAAGGCGAAGTAGTAGGTTCTAGAAGTGCACGTGTTCCCTGGCCAAGATAATAAATACGTACTGGAGGAGATGGTGAAAATTAGGACTATTGTTAGACATTTTAAGAGTCAGAGTTGGTAATCCTCATATAGCTTCATTTAATTTACCAGTCCTCCCCCTGCAAACACTAAATGGATATTGTAGAATGGCAGTAGACTCTCAAACTCAACCAACTGTGGCACCAATAGCATCAACTGTAGCACTGTCCCAGATGAGGTATCTTTGCTAGAGTAGATTAACATGGTCCTAGGTACATGGCTTATGGCTTTTGATTTGGTGACTACAATCTTTCCTATCCCTATAAGAAAATAGGATCAGAAACAGTTTGCATTCATGTGGAATAGACCACAGCAAAAATGTACAGTTTTGCCCTACGGCTATGTTAACTCTCCTGTCCTCTGTCATCCTACAGTCCAAAGAGATCTGGACTATGTCAACATCCTGTTCAACATCATTTTGATGAACGGCATCATGCTATCAGGTGGAATGAGCAAGATGTGGCTATAATGCTGGAAGCTCTTATGATGCTGGAAGCTACATTCACTTCAGAGATGTGAAATAAACCCTGTAAAGACTCAGGAACTTGATGCAAGAGTGAAAAGTGATCAGGGGCATGCTGGGATATTTCACCTGAAGTAAATAATAAATTGCTCCTGGGCACAGTGGCCCATACCTATAATCCCAGCACTTTGGGAGGCCAAGGCGGGTGGATCACTTGAGGTCAGGAGTTCGAGACCAGCCTGGCGAACATGGTGAAACCCGTTCTCTACTAAAAATACAAAAATTAGCCGGGTGTGATTGTGGGCACCTGTAATCCCAGCTACTGGGAGGCTGAGACAGGAGAATCACTTGAACCCCGGAGGTGGAGGTTGCAGCGAGCTGAGATTGCACCACTGCACTCCAGCCTGGGTGACAAAGCAAAACTCTGTCAAAAA
>NW_012102843.1:1526947-1542510 GCF_000951045.1 Mandrillus leucophaeus
AAAAAAAAAAAAAAAAAGAACACATTGCTGCATCTTGCATCTCCTGTCTTGAAGAGGAAAGAAGGAAGAACAAATCTTAGGTCTCTTCAGATTCTGAAGGCAAGTTAGTCCAATCAGGCAGTGCTGCTTTACCCATATACCAGGTTTCTAGAAAAGGAAAGGGCTCTGAAGTAGGTCTGTGTTGTTGTGCAAGTGGCCTTGCTGCTTGAACCAAACAACCAGCAGATCCTATAGCATTAAACATGTCAGCGGTAGGGAAAGACACCCAATGGAATTTATGGCAAGACCGAATGGGAGAATCACAAGCAGCCCTGGGTTTCTGGATCATAGTCATTCTATCTATAGTAGAGTTATATGCCTTAAGAAAAGCTGTTAGCATGATACTGGGCACTGAGAGAGGTGAAAAGCCTGACCATGAAGCACCAAACGACCATAGGGCTACACCTGCCCTTCATCAGTTGGTTTCCATCAGAGCCACCAAGCAGAGCAACTCTATTTCAGGAGATAGAAGTGGTACATCCAGGATCAAGCACAAGCTAGACTGTAGGCACAAGCAAGCTGTGTAGGCAAGAAGCTTCGAACCCTGTGTCATCCAACACTTTTTTTTTTTTTTTTTAACTTTTAAGTTCAGGGTTACACGTGCAGGTTTGTTACTTAGGTGTCATGAGGGTTTGTCATGCAGATTATTTCATCACCCAAGTATTAAGGTCACAATTATGCCCAACATAATACAACTATCCTTCGTACAACTGTAAATGCAACAATTCCCAACTCAAATACTATTACATAAAGTTAACAATACTTAAAAGCTGATATGAAGTCAATAAATTTTGTCACATGATAAAGGAAAAGGAAATAAAATATTTTTAAAAATATATACATGCACAAACATGTTTTTAGCAAAAGAAGGAGGAAATGGCTGGGCATGATGGCTCAAACCTGTAATCGCAGCACTTTGGGAGGCAAGGTGTGCATATCACCTGAGGTCAGGAGTTCGAGACCAGCCTGACCAACGTGGTGAAACCCCATCTCTACTAAAAATACAAAATTAGCCTGGCATGATGGCACATGTCTGTAACCCCAGCTACTTGGGAGGCTGAGGCAGGAGAATCTCTTGAACCCAGGAGGCGGAGGTTGCAGTGAGCTGAGATTGCACCATTGCACTCCAGCCTGGGCAACAGAGCAAGATTCCATCTCAAAAAAAAGGAGGAAATACTTATGACAATTTCAGTCCCCATTTCCACAGTTGGTCACATGGTCACAGCTGGTATTGATGACTACCTTCTTATACTACTCATTCTGTAATCCCTTTGCCTTCAGCAAGCACCTCAGCAGGTTGTGTTTTTTTCCCTGGTGGAGTGACCCAAACCTTCATTCCTGAGGGGTCTAGGCCATTTGCAGTCCTCCCTGGATTGGGCTGTTGTAGTTTCTCATTGACCTTAATCACAGGGCATGGTAATACTAAGAGATGCCCTAATGGATTTCCCGTATTCCATGCATACTCTTCCTCACCACTATTGCGGAGTAGTAGACTGATTTCATCTCGATGAAAAATGTTGACCGGGTCAATCACTCCAACCAACACTGTAACTCCCTTCTTAACCTGTGGACTTAAAGGTAGAAGCCCAAAGTGTCCAGGTGGCAATCTTAACTTCCAATTTAATGGAATCATTGTTGTGTCTCCTAGTGGCAGTGTTCCTCCCTCTGGAACTAAGACCTCTAGGCCAGCAGAACGTAATGTTGCAGGAACAGGAAGCAAAAATTTTGCTAGTGGATCACTAGGGGTGATGGTGAGTGGTGCCACTTCCACTTCCACCCTTTGATTCCTGGACCCGTGAATCCTGGCTATAAGAGAAACAGTACCATGTATTGGATGCTGATTCAGAGCACACGTGGCCTTCTAGAGAACTTTGCCCCAGCCCTGCAAAGTATTGTCACCTGGTTGGCATTGTGGTTGTGACTTCAAAAGGCTATTCCACCATTCTGTCAATCCAGCTGCTTCAGGACGACAGGGAACATGGTAAGACCAGCGAATTCCATGAGCATGAGCCCATTGCCGCACTTCTTTAGCCGTAAAGTGAGTGCCCTGGTCAGAGGCAATGCTGTGTGATATACCATGATGGTGGATAAGGCATTCCATGAGTCCATGGATGGTAGTCTTGGCAGAAGCATTGCGTGCAGGATAGGCAAACCTATATCTGGAGTGTCTATTCCAGTGAGGACAGACCTCTGCCCTTTCCATGATGCAAGAGGTCCAATATAATCATCCTGCCACCAGGTAGCTGGCTGATCATCCCGAGGAATGGTGCCATATCGAGGGCTCAGTGTTGGTCTCTGCTGGGGGCAAATTGGGCACTCAGCAGTGGCCATAGCCAGGTCAGCCTTGGTGAGTGGAAGTCCATGTTGCTGAGCCCATGCGTAACCTCCATCTCTGCCACCATGGCCGCTTTTTCATGGGCCCAATGGGCGATGACAGGGGTGGCTGGGGAAAGATACTGAGTGGTGTCCACAGAACGGGTCATCCTATCCACCGGATTATTAAAATACCTCCTCTGCTGAGGTCACCTGTTGGTGAGCACTCACATGGGATACAAATATCTTCATGGTTTTTGACCACTCAGAGAGGTCCATTCACATACCCCTTCCCCAAGTTTCTTTGCCACCAATTTTCCAGTCATGCTTCTTCCAAGTCCCTGACCATCCAGCCAAACCGTTGGCTACAGCCCATGAATCAGTATGTAATCACACACCGGGCCATTTCTCCTTCCATGCAAAGTGTGCAACCAGGTGCACTGCTCAAAGTTCCGCCCACTGGGAAGATTTCCCTTCACTGCTGTCCTTCAGGGATGTCCTAGAAAGGGGCTGTAGTGCTGCAGCTGTCCACTTCCGGGTGGTGCCTGCATATCGTGCAGAGCCATCTGTGAACCAGGCCCTAGTCTTCTCTTCCTCTATCAACTGATCATAGGGAACTCCCCATGAAGCCATCGGTGCAGGCCGGGGGAGAGAAGGGAGGGTGGCAGGAGTGAAGACCCATGGGCATTTGAGCCGCTTCCTCATGTAACTTATTTGTGCCTTCAGGACTGCTCGAACCCGATCACGTCTGTACCACTTCCATTTGATGATGGAATGCCGCTGTGCATGACCCACTTTATGGCTAGATGGGTCAGAAAGCATCCAGTTAATGAGAGGCAGTTCAGGTCGCATGGTGACTTGATGACCCATAGTCAAATATTCAGTTTCCACCAAAGCCCAGCAATAGGCCAAAAGGAGAGTAGTTATCTGCAGAAGATAGCAGAGCTTTGCTATGAAATCCTAGAGGCCTCCACTGTGATTCACCTATGGGTGCCTGCCAAAGGCTCCAAACAGCATCCCTATCTGCCACTGATGCCTCAAGCACCATTGGATCTGCTGGGTCATATGATCCAAGTGGCAGAGCAGCTTGCACAGCAGCCTGGACCTGTTGCAGAGCCTTCTCCTGACCCCACTCAAAACTGGAAGCTTTTCAGGTTTCTCGATAAATGGGCTGGAGTAACACACCCAAATGAGGAATGTGTTGCCTACAAAATCCAAATAGGCCCACTAAGCATTGTGCCTCTTTCTTGGTTGTAAGAGGGGCCAAATGCAGCAACTTATCCTTTCCCTTAGAAGGAATATCTCAATAGGCCCCACACCACCGGACCTCTAGAAATTATACTGAGGTAGAAAGTCCCTGAATTTTAGTCAGATTTATTTCCCATCCTCTGGCACGCAAATGTCTCACCAACAGGTCCAGTGGGCTTGCTACTTCTTATTCATTGGATCCAATCAGCATAACATCATCAATGTTATGGACCAGCGTAATATCTTGTGGAAGTGAAAAGTGATCAAGGTCTCTCCAAATAAGATTATGACACAACACTGGAGAGTTGATATATCCCTGAGGTGGGACAGTAAAGGCATATTGCTGACCTTGCCAGCTGAAGGCAAATTGTTTCTGGTGGGCCTTATAGACAGGAATGGAGAAAAAGGGATTTGCCAAGTCAATGGCTGCATGCCAGGTATCAGGAATTAATTTTCTCAAGCAATGAAACCACATCTGGTACAGCAGCTGCAATTGGATTCACCACTTGGTTAAGCTTATGATAATCCTCTGTCATTTTCCAAGATCCATCTGTCTTCTTTAAGGTCAAACAGGAGAGCTGAATGGGGACGTGGTGGGAATCACCACCCCTGCATCTTTCAAGTTCTTGATGGTGGCGCTAATCTCCGCAGTCCCTCCAGGGATGCCATATTGTTTTTGACTTACTATTTTTCTAGGTAGAGGCAGCTCTAATGGTTTCCATTTGGCCTTTCCCACTGTAGTAGTCCTCACCCTACCAGTCAGGGAGCCAATGTGGGGGTTCTGCCAGCTGCTAAGTGTGTCTATGCCAATTATGCATTCTGGCACTGGGAAAATGACAATAGGATGAGTCTGGGGACTCACTGGGCCCGTTGTAAGTTGGACCTGAGCTAAAATTCTATTAATTACCTGACCTCCATAAGCCCCTACTTTAACACAATGACATTTTGGGTTTCCTGGAATCAACGTCAGCACAGAGCCAGTGTCTGGTAGTCCCTGAAATGTCTGATCATTTCCCTTTCCCCAATGCAGTTACCCTGGTAAAAGGCTGGAGGTCTCCTTGGGGAAGGATTGGAGAAAGATTCACTGCGTAAATTGTTGATAATGTAGTGGGGTCCCTCCTCAAGGGGACCCGGCCTCCCTTTCATTCGAGGGATTCTGGGCCTGTAAACTGGCTCAAGTCTGGGAATTGATTGAGAGGCCATGATTCTCTGTTTTTATAATTCAACCTAGTTTTTTGTCTATTCGACCTAGAAGTTTTCTGCTTGTATAAATTAAATAGCAATGTAGTAGTCTTCCTATCAATTTCACTTCTAGAAACACCACGATTAATTAGCCAATGCCAGAGCTCTACATGAGTCAGACTATTCTGATTGCCACTTTGCCTCTGCTGTCCATTATGGTAGATATGCCCATCTTGCCTTTGGTGGTTGAGTGGTGCCACTTGGTCCCTGCCCCCTTGGGATCCAATTATGCCCATTGTATTTAAATTTTGTGGTTGAGTAACTGCAATTCTCACCATTAGATCTGACATCTATGGAAGAGCAATTGCGGAGCTCTTCAAAGATGCCGGTGCTGCCCTCCCAAGTCTATTTCACAAGTCATTGGTCAAGGGTATATCTTCTGGACCCTCCCAGCTGCAATGAGCAGGTTTAAAGTGACTAATCCATTCCACCATCCCAATCTCCCTAAGCCTTTGGATCCCTTTCTCTACATTAAACCAAGGGAGGTCAGGCATTTCCGGCTCAGTCACAGTGGGCCATCTGTTAATCCATATTTCAGCTAATCAAGCAAATAAATTATTAGAACTCTTTCCAACTCTCCAAGCTGCAACATTAAAAGCAGAGTCCCTACTTAGTGGGCCCGAATCAATAAACTCAGCCTGATCCAACTCTATGTTCCTTCCACCATAATTCCATACCCTTAATATCCATTCCATGCCTGTTCTCCACTTTTCTGTTTATATAAGTTAGAGAACTCAAAAATTCTTTTCGAATGTAGCACGCCTCCTCATGGGTCACACTCTCAACCTCACCTTGAGGGGCTTGCCAGGACTTTAGTCTAGTTATAGGTCTAGAAACAAACAGGGGTGCTGGGGGTAACTCCTAAGGAGAATCAACATTATTTTGCCTGGCAACTGCCTCAGGGGAGGCCATCACTCTTGCTTGGGCAGCACAGGGTTTATCTCCTTAGACAAGGGTGGAAAGGCTGATGGCAGTATGGGTTGGGGAGGGGATGTTGCCACTACTAGAGATGGAGAAGCTGTTCCTTCTGGCAAAAAAGTTTCATCAGAGTTTACAAACTCAGTGTCCCCAGTTTCACCATGGTCCCCCCATACATCCCCATTCCAAGTTTCAAGGTTCCATTATTTTCCAATCAATGCTCTCACTTTAACAGTAGATACCTGGTGAGACTGTGCATGTATCTTTCATTGCAGGTCAGCCACTTGCGTGATAAGAGCTTGTGTCTGTTTTTCCACAATTTCAGTTCTTTCTTTACAGGAGATAAGACTCACACTCAGGGCAATCTTAGTAGATTAGAGGCTTAGTATCTGCTTCAGAAACTGGGAGACAGGATCCCTAAGTTCATCATTTTCTTTCATCACTTTGTCCACTGAACTTAGGAGCAACCAATTAGCTTCATTATGTTCCTTGGTTCTCCACATATGGTCAAAGATATTAAGTCCTTGACTCTCACGAGCAGTGAATCAGGAGTGTCAAATGCATTTATTTTGCATAACTCTCTAAACAGTTCACGCCAAGGGCTATCAGTGTTCTTCATGCTATTAGAAGTAGAGTCCGTAGCATTTTTGGATCTAATCATATTAAGCAGCTAACTCCAGAAACCCCTCCAAAACAACAAAAGAACTTCATCTTTAATATTCTGTTCCTCTAAAACCACGTATGGTACCAAAATCTGTATTAGTCAGGGTTCTCTAGAGGGACAGAACTAATAGTATATACAGATATAGCCTAATATATATATATACAGAGGAGAGTTTATTAAGTATTAACTTACATGACTACAAGGTCCCACAATAGGCTGTCTGCAAGCTGAGGAGCAGGGAGAGCCAGTCCAAGTCCTAAAAGTGAAGAACTTGCAGTTGAATGTTCGAGGGCAGGAAGCATCCAGCACTGGAGAAAGATGTAGGCTGGGAGGCTAGGGCGATCTCTCCTTTTCACACTTATCTGCCTGCTTTATATTTGCTGGCAGCTGATTAGATCGTGCTCACCAGATCTGCCTTCCCCAGCCCACTGACTCAAATGTTAATCTCTTTTGGCAATGCCCTCATGGACACACCCAGGATCAATACTTTGTATCCTTCAATCCGATCAAGTTGACACTCAGTATTAAACATCACAGTTGCCCAGTCTGGTCTCAAACTCCTGAGCTCAAGCAATCCCCCTACCTTGGCCTCCCAAAGTGCTAGGATTGCAAGCAGGAGTCACTGAGCCTAGCCAAACTGAGTCCAGTTCTATACCGAAGTCCCTTTCCCCCTATTGTAATAGTTACTGAGTAAAATCTGTTTTTATCACTTTAACTAATGTCCGGATCTGTTTTTTCTTTGATACCTCGGTCACTCAGTTTGTTTGGAAAGATAAATGGCTTGAAGTAGAATAGACAGACTCCTGGGCAGTGGGAAAGGCATGTCTCTCTGATCAGGGCATGAGAGGATGATGACTGAGGGCAAAGAAGTCAAGGATAGAGGCAGAGAGTGAATATACAGAAGCAGGTACTGAGTATGAAGGTCTTCATTTCACATGTTAACACTGATGAGAGCATCTGCCTCAGAAGAGGCACTAAAAAACCAAGAAGACAAAATTACTCTCCCAGTTGGCATCAACCAGCCTCTATCATTGCCCATTCAGTTCTGGAATAAAGGGCATGTGAGCAAAGTAGCCATGATGGCAGGGAGGAAGGCTGTACATAGACCCAACAGTATGGGTCCTCACTTATCCAGGTTGAATGTCTGCCATTGTATGTCCAATCTGCCTGCAGCAGAGACCAACACGGGGTCATTGACAAAGTACCATTCCTCAAAGTAACTAACTGGCAACTTGGTGGCAAGTAGACTACATTGAAAGGTCAATTGTTAATTCTGGCAGGAATAGACACATATACTAGGTATGATTCTGCCTTTCTTGCTTGCATTGACTCAGCAAAGCATGCAGTATGTCATCACACCAGACCAGGGACCCACTTTGCATTAAAGGATGTGCAGGGGTGGGCCATGACCATGAATGAGATCCATGGTTATATCATATACTGCATCACCCAGAAGCTGCTGACCTGATGGAGCATTAGAATGGCCTGTTGAAGGCAGAGCTGATGTGCCTGCTCGGTGAAGATACTTTGCAAGGATGGGCACTATCCTCCATGATGCAGAGTTTACCTTGAATAGGAGACCTATGTATAGCACTGTGTCCCCAACAGGAAGAATACATGGATCCAGTAACTAAGGGGTGAAAGCAGAAGTGGACTCACCATCACTCACAGTGAGCTACTTGAGACTTCACAATTGTGTTTCTCTATCTCTGCAATCCTGGACTCTGCAGGTTAAGAGGTCCCGATCTCCAAAGGGGAACATTTTTTCCAGAGGCCACAGTAAGAGTCCTGTTAATTATAAGCTATGCCTGCACTGGGCACTTTGTATTGTATGGCAAAGGATCAGCAGACAAGAAAGGGAGTCTTCATTCTGGTAAGGGTAATTGAATTTTATCAGGAGAGGGTAAAGATGCTGTTATGCAATGGGGTAGGAAAAAATATGTGCATCACTTGGGTGCCTTGTGGGACTCCCTTGTCCAGTTTGATTGTAAATAGAGAAGTGCAGTAACCTCAGGCTGAGAAGGGCATATTCTATTAGTTTCCCATTGCTGATGTAAAAATTTGCCACAAGCTCAGTGGCTTAAAACAACACAAATTTGTTATCTTGCAGGTCTCGAAGTCAGAAGTCCAAAAACGGGTCTTATGGGCTAAAATCAAGATGTCAGGAGGTGGAAGGATTGCTTGAAGTTACAGTGAGCTATGATTGTGCCACTGTACTCCTGCCTGGGTGAGAGAGCTAGATCCAGTCTCTCTCTCTCTCCCTCTCTTCTTTTTTTTTTTTCTTTTTTAAGACAGGGCCTCACTCTGTCATCCAGGCTGGAGGGCAGTGGTGTGATGATAGCTCACCGCAACCACCTTGACCTCCCAGGCTCAAGCGATCCTCTCACCTTAGCCTCCTGAGTAGCTGAGACTACAGATACATGCTACCATGCCCAGCTAATTTTTTATATTTTTTTGTAGAGATGGGGTTTCACCATGTTGCCCAAGCTGGTCTTGAACTCCTGGGCTCAAGTAACCTGTCTGACTGGGCCTTCCAAAATGCTGGGATTACAGGTGTAAGCAACTGCATGTGGCCTAAGACCCTGTTTCATTACAAAAATAAAAATAAAAAAGTCAGCAGGTTGCATTATTCTGGAAGCTCTAAAGGAGAATTGGTTCCTTGCATTTTCCAGCTCCTAGAGGGCACCTGCATCCCTTGGCACATAGCCCTGTTCCAACAATGGCATCGCTCCTCTTCTTCCATCATCATAGCTTCTCTGACTCTGACTCTCCTGCCTCCCTCTTTCCCTTGTAATTCCCTTGGACCTACCTGGATATTCCAGAATAATCTTCCTGTCTTGCAATCCTTAACTCAATCACATGTTTGCCTGGGGACCCTGCAAAGTCTCTCTCTCTCAATCTTTTTTTTTTTTTTTTTTTTTTTGAGATGGAGTCTTGCTCTATAACCCAGGCTGGAGTGCAGTGGTGTGATCTAGGCTCACTGCAGCCTCTGCCTCCCAGGTTCAAGTTCTCCTACCTCAGCCTACCAAGTAGCTGGGACTACAGGCATGAGCCACCACACCTGGCTAATTTTTTGTATTTTTAGTAGAGATGGGGTTTCACCACCCTGCCCAGGCTGGTCTTGAACTTCTGAGCTCAAGCAACCTACCTTGGGCCTTCCAAAGTGCTAGGATTATAGCACCTGGCTACAAAGTCTTTGTGCCGTGTAAGCTAACACAGTCACTGGTCCTGGGATTAAGGTGCTTGCGGCATCAGGAATGAGGGTCTGTATCACATGACCAGGCAAATCCTTGTAACCAGCAGAGATGCTAGATGAGGGTGAGGGGAATCCAGAATGGGTTGTAGAGGAGAAAATGATGAGTGTCAGCTGTGGCCTTGAGACTAGTTGCCGAGGAAGCTCCTTGTATTTTGTTCCACTAACCTTCCTCTTCTTCTAAAGTGTCCTTGTAAGGAGAGGTCCACTGGAATCCTGGAGGGTTGCTCCCAAACATAAATGAAGTAGATTGCAGCAGCTTTGAGAGTTGTCATTTGACGGCTTCTGGCACCAAATTTAACTTCCTTTGCCTTGCTTTGTGCTTGAACTCAACAGCATGCGCCCCAACTTGCCGTGTGACCTAGCTATTGCCCCCACTGAATGTCCAACAGAAGAGACCAACATGGGGCCCCTGACTTGTTATTACTCCCCAGGGGGAACAGGCAGAAAAGAGTTAACATAGCAGGCCTGACTGTTATACTTCAAAAGGTCTGCTTACAAGCTCGGCCCTTGGCTGGCATCTAGAAACTTGGATTTCAGGAGGGTTCTCACCATTCCCAGAATGGATAAAAATGGTATATCATGCCTAAACGGTCCATATAAACCATATAGTTTATGCTGAATTCCCACTTTCTTTCAGGGAGTCTGGAATTTTGGCATATTCCAGGAAGAAGCTGCCTGTGTGACCAGCCCTCAGTAAAAACCCTGGGCACTGAGTCTCTTAACAAACCTCTCTGGCAGACAACATTTCACACATATTGTCACAACAGCTGATGGGGAGATTGAGTACATCCTGTGTGACTCTACCCAGAGAGGATCCTTGGAAGCAGGTGCCTTTTTCCTCAGACTTCATCCCATGCATCTTTTCCCTTGGGTGATTTGCTTTGTATCCTTGGTGGTAACAAGTCACAACTGTGAGTGCAACTATATGCTGCAACCTGTGAATCCTCCTGGTGAATCACTGAACCTCGGCATGGTCTTAGGAATCCTCCATACAGGAATCAACCAGCCGTCCTTTGCAGATTAATTACACTGGACCTTTTCCATCATGGGGGGGACAGAAATCTGTTCTTACTGGAATAGATACAGATTCTGGATGTGGTTTGACCTTTGCTGTCCACAATCATTTTGGCAGCAGTACCATCCTTGAACTTGCAGAATGCCTTATCGAGGTAATGCCATCATCCACAACATTGTGTCTGATCAAGGAACTCATTTCGTGGTAAAGGAACTGCAGCAGTGGGGTCATGCCTATGGAATTATTTGGTCTTACCACATATCTCATCGCCCAGAAGTAGCTGACCTAATTGAAAGGTAAAATGGCTTACTGAAGACTCAGTTATACAGCCATTTAGGAGATAAAAGTCTGAAAGGATGGGGTTCTGACTCTTAGGATGCAGTACTGTATAGTCTTTGAATCAGAGGCCATTATATGCTAACGTCTCCCCATGGGTCTGGGGATCATGGAATAGAAGTGTAAGTGGCTCCTTTCACTACAAAATTATTTTTTTTTTTTAGTGTCATTTTGAACTCATAGATTTATAAGTACTTAATGTTCTTTTACTCCACTATTATTCATTTTGATCTTCATATTGTCTCAGCTTTGGCCTCTTCAGGTTTGCTTCTAAGTGCTTTGGCAAGTTCTTAATATTCTTTTGTAGTTTCCTTATTTTCTGGTGTGACAAGATGCCCAGACTCATTTTATACATTTCCTGCCTCAGACTAGGAATCAGCCATTTCACCAAAAAACTTTGGTACTTTTTAGTGGGAAATAGTATTTAGGGACCATTGTCTGGTTGCTGGTGGGCATGGGGGTGCTTATAGCAACTGGGATGGTCATCATCAAACCATATTTTAAAGTTTTAGTAAATGACAGTGTGGTATTAACTCAACATTGAACCAATAATCAGTGGCTCTGAATAGTCTGGAAACAGATTCAGTATAGATACAGATAGAGCTAAAATATAGATATGTAAATATAGATAGAGTATATATAAAAACTGCAATCCAAATGTTTGGAGAGAGGAATAAATGACATTGGAATAACAAATTACTTACTCAGAAAAAAATCCCAGCTGGGCACGGTGGCTCACGCCTGTAATCCCAGCACTTTGGGAGGCGGAGGCAGGTGGGTCACCTGAGGTCAGGCATTCGAGACCACCCTGGCCAATATGGTGAAACCCCATCTCCACTAAAAATACAAAAATTAGCTGGGTGTGGTGGTGTACGCATGTAGTCCTAGCTACTCAGGAGGCTGAGGCAGGAGAATTGCTTGAACCTGGGGGGCGGAGGTTGTAGTGAGTCAAGATTATGCCGCTGCACTCCAGCCTAGGCAACAGAGACTCCAGCTCAAAAACAAAAACAAACAAACAAACAAACACCCCTCTATATTATACCACATATAAATAAGTTCTAGGCCAATCACAGTAGCTCACCCCTGTAATCCCAGCACTTTGGGAGGCCAAGGCGTGTGGGTTGTTTCAGCCCAAGTGTTTGAGACCAGCCTGGCCAACATGGCACAACCCTGTCTCTTCAAAAAATTAAGGAAAATTATCTGGGCATGGTGGCGTGCGCCTGTAGTCCCAGCTACTCAGTAGGCCAAGGTGGGAGAATTGCTTGAGCCCAGATTGGCTGTGGTGAGCCAAGATCGCGCCACTTCACTCCAGCCTCGATGACAGAGCAAGACCCTGTCTCAAAAATAAATATATAAAAAATTAAAAACTAAAAAAAGTTCGCTATATAAAAGTATAAATATAAAAAACAAGATACAGGACAGTATTTTGTAATTTGGGGCTGGGGAAGAAGGTCCTAATGAAGACACAAGTCCTTGAAGACACAAGTTAAAAAACAGACTTGAGATGCCTAAAAATTAAAACTTCACAACAAAAGATAGCATAAACCAGTCCTAACAGACTGGAAGAGAATACTTTCAACACACAAAACAAAGTATTTCTGTCCAGAGTATAGAGAGTATTCCTAAAAAATCAATAAGAAAAATTCTAACAATCCAATAGAAAATTGGAAAAGGATGCAATTAGGCAATTCATCCAAGGAATACAAACAATCAATAAATTTTATGAAAGCTAATGTACTCAGAAGAACAGAAAAATGTAAATTAAATGGGAATTTTTTTGCCCATCATTTGTCAATATATCAGGTTTTGCCATTATTAAGTATTAATGAGGATCTGAGGGAAACAAATGTTCTTATAATTTTTTTTTAAGACAGTTTCTCATTGTGGCCCAGGCTGGAGTGCAGTGGTGCAATATCAGCTCACTACAGCCTCAACCTCCCAGACTCCAATGATCCTCCCACCTCAGCCTTCCAAGCATCTGGGACCACAGGTGTGTGCCACTGTGCCCTGCTAATTTTTTTTTTTTTTTTTTTTTTCAGAGACGGGGTCTCACTATGTTGCCAGAACTCCTGGGCTCAAGCAATTCCCCTCCCTTGGCGTCCCAAAGTGCTGGGATTATAAGCGTGAGCAACCACGCCTGGCTCTGGAAACAATCTTAATGTCTATTATTGGAAGTAAATAAATGGTTTTCCGGGCCAGGCGTGGTGGTTCATGTCTATTCACAGCACTTTGGGAGGCTGAAGTGGGGGGATTGCTTGAACCCATGAGTTCCAGACCAGCCTGGGCGACATAGATAGGGAGACCCCATCTCTACAAAAAATTATTAGCTGGCCCTAGTCTAATGAGGATTTCTCTCTATCTTTCTATGTTTCTGTATCTTCCAAATGTTGTACAATGAACTAGTATCTATTACATAATGGGAAAATTTTTATTAAAATGATGTTACTACTTTGACTTATTTATTTATTTATTTATTTGTTTTTGAAATGGAGTCTTGCTCTGTCGCCCAGGCTGGAGTGCAATGGTGTGATCTCGGCTCACTACAACTTCTGCCTCCAGGGTTCAAGTGATTCTCTTGCCTCAGCCTCCCAAGTAGTTGGGATTACAGGCGTGCGCCACCATGCCCAGCTAATTTTGTGTTTTTAGTAGAGACAAGGTTTCGCGATGTTGGCCAGGCTGGTCTCAAACTCCTGACCTCAGATGATCCACCCTCCTCGGCCTCCCAAAGTGTTGGGATTACAGGCATGAGCCACCATGCCCAGTCAGGTGCTACTACTTTGAAAACATTAAGCTAATTGAAAAAAGCTGGTCACAAAAGGCCACACACTATATGACTCTATCTGATGTAGGAGCCGCAAGCCCCCAAATTGGGGCTTAGTCTAGGCAGTTTCTTGGCTTCACTCAGGAAAAGAATTCAAGGGCGAGTGAAGGCATTAGACAGTAACTTATATTGAAGCAGTGGTGGACTGCAGCAGCAAAAGTACTGCTTTTTGCAGAGCAGGGCTACCTCATAGGCAAATGTGCCCAGAGAAGCAGCTCAGAGGCAGGTCTGCAGTCATATTTATACTCACTTTTAATTACATGCAAATTAAGGGGCAGATTATACAGAAATTTCTAGGAAAAGGGAGGTAACTTCCCAGTTGTTGCAATGGAAAGGGACAGTAACTTCCAGTGTTGCCACGGCAATGGTAAACTGACATGACACACTGGTGAGTTTGTCTTATGGAAAGCTGCTTCTACCCAGTCCCTGTTTGAACTAGTCCTCAATTTGGTCCAGTGTTCGGGCCCCACATCCAAGTTGAGTCCCACCTCCTACCTGACATCTATGTGAAATATCCAGTATAGGCAAGTATATAGATTAATGGTTGTTTAGGACTCTGGCGCTGGGTAGGGTACAGTGGGGGGATGAAGGCTGTTAGGGTAATAGCTAAAGGTACAGGGATTTCTTTTTGAGGTCATGAAAATGTTTTAAAATAGATTATGTTGATGGTTGCACAACTGAATATACTAAAAACCACTGTGATATGGTTTGGATGTTTCATCCCCTCCAAATTTCACGTTGAAATGTAATCTAAATGTTGGAGGTTGGGCTTGGTGGGTTCCAGCCTCCCAAGGAGTTGGGACCAGAGGTGTGTGCCACTATGCCCAGCTAATTTATTTAAAAACATTTTGTAGAGATGGGATCTCAGTATGCTGCCCAGGCTTGTCTTGAACTCCTGACTTCAAGTGATCCTTTTGCCTCAACCTCCCAAAGTGCTGGGATTACAGGCATGAGCCACTGTGCTCAGCCTGGCATTTCTTTAAAGCAATGCAAAAGTGGACACACACACACACTGAATTGTACATTTTAAATGATTTAATTGTATGGCATGTAAATTGTCTGTCAAAGCTGTTACCAAAAAAAAAAAAAAATCTTTTAGAAAATGATGCTGGTGATAATCATTTTACACAAACTAAAAGCCTAATCCTCTGACCCACAGTCCTTACCACACTGGGTGCATGCACTAACTCTTTCTGCTGGTGAATTTGCAGTGCTGCTGTTGGGACACTCCTTCAAGCCCTTGTCCATCTGGCCAGATGCTATTGTTGATGACCAGCAATCCCCAGGAGCTCTATGTCCTTTAGGGCACTACTGAAGCATTCTCTAAGAATTAGGCCATTTCAGGGAGTCATGACCACTTAAAATGAACTAACCAGAGAGCCATTATCAATAGTTTCTAGCCAACAATAGGGATTAAGATTGGCTTCTTGACAACTTAGTGATTATAATAAGGATGATACTAAAAATAAAACAGGGCTGGGAGGAGCGGCTCACGCCTGTAATCCCAGCACTTTGGGAGGCCAAGGCGGGCGGATCACTTTAGGTCAGGAGTTCAAGATCACCCTGGTCAACATGGTGAAACCCTGTCTCTACTAAAAATACAAAAAATTAGCTGGATGTGGTGGCGGGCACCTGTAATCCCAGCTACTCAGGAGGCTGAGGCAGGAGAATCACTTGAACCCGGGAGGCAGAGGTTGCAGTGAGCCGAGAT
>NW_012102843.1:1544470-1545591 GCF_000951045.1 Mandrillus leucophaeus
AATAAGTTAGTTTTTGAATGGGTCTTTAGTCTTGCGAGTTCTTCTGTGTGAGACCTAAGGAAATTATTCTTTCTTTCTTTCTTTTTTTTTTTTTTGAGACAGTCTTGCTCTGTCACCCAGGCTGTAGCGCAGTGGCTTGATCTCGGCTCACTGCAAGCTCCGCCTCCCGGGTTCACGCCATTCTCCTGCCTCAGTCTCCCGAGTAGCTGGGACTACAGGTGCCTGCCACCACGCCCAGCTAATTTTTTTTCTTTTTCTTTTTCTTTTTTTTTCTGTATTTTTGGTAGAGACGGCGTTTCACTGTGTTAGCCAGGATGGTCTCGATCTCCTGACCTCGTGATCCGCCCGCCTCGGCCTCCCAAAGTTCTGGGATTACAGGTGTGAGCCACTGCACCCGGCCAGGAAATTATTCAAATACAGTGCTTTAAAGCTGCTTTGAAAGCTTTGTTCTTAACTGAACCAAGGGCAGTATAAAATCTGACAAAAATACTCTTAAAATGATTTTATTAATCCATAGATTCATTTTTTTTAATGACGTAAAGTTGGATAAAAAGACTTTGTTCTGATAAAGTTATCTTAACAATAATATAAAAGACTGTTTTGGTTGCCATACACAAAAAATACAGAATGCTTGAGGTTTTTGGAAATCTAGAATAAACTTTCAAGTTTCCAGGCTCAGGAAATCTTGTTTGCCACTATTATGCATATAAAGGCCACATTAAAAAACATTCTGATTAAACATTTTGGCTTATACTTACTATCACATCACTACATGAACTGGGAGTGTGAATGCAGCTCAAGATGAGCAGTTTCCATCAGGGACAAGTTTACGATAAGAATTGGACTGTTTTCATTTCTTTAAAAAAAAAAATCACATTTACAGCCAGGCGCCGGTGGCTCACATCTGTAATCCCAGCACTTTGGGAGGCCGAGGCAGGTGGATCACTTGAGGTCAGGAGTTGGAGACCAGCTTGGCCAACATGGTGAAACCCTGTCTCTACTCAAAATACAAAAATTAGGCCGGGCGCAGTGGCTCACACCTGTAATCCCAGCACTTTGGGAGGCTGAGGCAGGTGGATCACTTAAGGTCTGGAGTTCGCGACCAGCCTGACCAACATGGA
>NW_012102843.1:1549061-1551012 GCF_000951045.1 Mandrillus leucophaeus
CTACTCAGGAGGCTGAGGCAGGAGAATCACTTGAACCCGGGAGGCAGAGGTTGCAGTGAGCCGAGATCATGCCACTGCACTCCAGCCTGGGCAACAAGTGCAAAACTCCGTCTCAAAAATAGTAATTATAATAATATAATTATGTGCCAAGCACTGTTATAAACATTTTACATAGTTAACTGCTTATGCAGAAGGTATAAATATTTTCTGTGTGATTTAACAGCTAAATTCAAAATTTCATAAGCTCCCACTACGTGCAAGGCTGAAGCATGACAAATACGAGCCAAGTAGAGAAAAGTTACACATTTTGAAACATGTGTTAAAGCATAGTACAAGGCATAGTACATAGTACA
Source organism: Mandrillus leucophaeus (assembly GCF_000951045.1). NCBI lineage: Eukaryota > Metazoa > Chordata > Mammalia > Primates > Cercopithecidae > Mandrillus > Mandrillus leucophaeus. Next base: position 1,549,415 of record NW_012102843.1, read on the forward strand.
CGACCCTTTTCTGCAATTCTGAAATCCAAAAAGCTCTGAAAAATCGAAGATTCTTTTTATAACCCATTTGGCAACAAAAATCTGACCTGGACTGATGACAGATTATTTACAGATCTTATCTCTTATGGTGTGAATATTCATATATTTGCTGTACAAATATTAATATCTGATTATGGGGTTCTACCCTACATTCCATCATGGTATAATATAATATGTAAAGCATTGTGGATCTCGAATTGATTATTTTTTGCCCTTCATTTGTGAATACATACACACAAAATTGTAGTTAAATAGTTGTTTCTATTTTAAAAGCACCACCAAAGATGGCTAGTTAAAGATGGATACTGTGAGGCAACCCACTTGGGTTCCCTTTCACGCTGTGGAAGCTTTGTTCTTTTGCTCTTCACAATAAATCTTGCTATCGCTCAAAAAAAAAAAAAAAAAAAAAAAAGATGGATACCATGATAATTATATGACAATCATAGTTCTCATTCTCATTCTTTTATTCATTATTTAAAATCAAATAACATTAATAACATACTTCAAAAAGTTTACACTTATCCTACTTCCATTGTCTGTCATCCTGAAAAAAAAATGCTGAGAGATGATGATAATAAAACATGTTTATTCTTCCATGGAATGTATAAATTGAAACCAAATATGTGGAACCCACATTTAATAGGAGTAATTCAACACAATAACTATCAATTAGTAGTCACTGAATGTCACATAGATAAGACAATGTTTTAGGCACTATTTTTTAAAAAGACAAAAAATTTACCCAGAAATAATGACGAGGTACACTAATTTTTTTATACCTTAAAATTTTGTTTTCATTTATTTTCTACCATGATTATGTGCAGTAAGTGAACTAGACTGTGTAATGATTGAAATAGATTGTCACAGCTCATCACTCATGTGTCTACTTGCATCAGTCATTAGCAGTATAGAAACACCAGGTCATGCAGCAGTCCATTAAGGTTCAGGAGATTAGTTTGTTATTTTAAGATCCAGTGAAGATCAGTAGCTCAGGAAGATTTGGTGAAAACATTCAGAGTTGAGAAAGATTCTGAAGCAGAGACGGCTATTTATCAGCTGTGAAATTTCCAAGAGTTAGCTTCTGGTTGGGATTGTATCCTACCATTTTAAAATACAAAGAATCTAAGATTAAAGCCTTTATAGGCTGGGCGCAGGGTGACTCATGCCTGTCATCCGAGCACCTTGGGAGACTGGGGTGGGAGGATGGCTTGAGGCCAGGAGTTTGAGGCTCCTATGACCTATCACTGCGCCACTGCACTCCAGCCTAGGAGAGGGAACAAGACCCTGTCTCTAAAAAACAAACAAACAAACAAACAAACAAACAGTAAAACCTTTATAGTCTTTCAGTTTTTTCTTTTTTCAGCTCCCCATGCTGAAAGAGGATCTTTCTGTTTTTTCTTAAAGAAAGATTACATGTTTCTTTTGCATTTCCAAGTGAAATCTTTTAGGTAGTTACCGAGAAGCAAATAAGTTAGTTTTTGAATGGGTCTTTAGTCTTGCGAGTTCTTCTGTGTGAGACCTAAGGAAATTATTCTTTCTTTCTTTCTTTTTTTTTTTTT
>NW_012102843.1:1552077-1556905 GCF_000951045.1 Mandrillus leucophaeus
AAAAAAAAAGAAAAGAAAAAAAATTAGTCTGGCATGGTGGCGCATGCCTGTAATCTGAGCTACTTGGTAGGCTGAGGCAGGAGAATTGCTTGAACCCGGTAGGCAAATGTTGCGGTGAGCCAAGATCGCACTATTGTACTCCGGCCTGAGCAACAAGAGCGAAACTCCGTCTCAAAAACAATAATAATAATAATAATCAGCTGGATGTGGTGGTGCACGCCTGTAATCCTAGCTGCTCAGGAGGCTGAGGCAGGAGAATTGTTTGAACCCAGGAGGCGGAGGTTGCAGTGAGCTGAGTTCACGCCACTGCATTCCAGCCTGGGAGACAGAACCAGACTCTGTCTCAAAAAATCAAAACCCACATTTACTTAAACTATTTAGTAATTAGCTACGTCATTTACTGGTTTTAAATTTTAAATAAAGTCACTTTAATATAAAATAAAGGATATTTGATTTCTAAGAAACTTGGTAAAAGCATTTTGCCTGGAGCAAATATTTTTACTATTTTGGCATTGTTATCCATATTCTCTATAACGATGTGTAAGAAAATAGGTCAGCTATTATATATATATATAAATAAATGGATAAAGATAACTGGCTAAGGTTAGACAGATGTTTGGCAATCTCGTACAAGCACTCAGAGTTTTGCAGTGATCGTTGTTCACTTTACTATTGTTTTACCATAAATAGCTCCTCTATAATATGAAAATTATTTAACCCTATTTTAGTATTTTGTGGATTCAGTTAGAACACATTTCCCCTTTTCTTGACATCCTCTCCCTCCCTCTCCCTCCCTCCACCCAATACACACACACTAAGCACAGCGTGGTGAATAAGGTGCTAGGAGATGAGTTCTAGGCTTCCTTCTGTTCACGCCTTGAATTTTGGACCCCGCCTTCCTGGTTTTATTCTAGTTCTTTAGCTCTGTTTTAAATCTTGGAACACATGATATCCTTCAGCTCAAATATTAGTCCCTCCCGACATTAGTATTATAAAGGGCGTCCACTGAAATTTAAATCACATTTTACGTTTTAGCTATTTAACTTTAGAAGTAGGCACAGGTGACTGTACTTTCAGCTGCTGTTAGATTTTCAGTGTTTGGGTTTATGCCATTTTGGACCGATGGGAAATTGTCATATAAGATTGAAAACTGTAATAGTAAAATGGACTACTTCACATTTTGGGGGACAAGTATTTTCTCATTTGGTTAATTATGGTTTGAAGTCATGTGAAATTAACTTAAGGATATCAAGAAAATGCTGACAATATAAATAATGATACCTTATATAGTTATAATTTATATTCTCTCCATAAGCACAATTAAAAATACATGAACTCAGAAAATGTACAAGTATTTGAAACGACAATTAAACATCTATTTCAAAGATGCACAAAAAGTACAAACGTGACTTTTGATTGGGTTAAGACTGCAGGAACGTCCCTCTCTATTATTTCCACTTCACGGGAACAATAGCTCAAGGGTAAAAAAAACAGAGGAAGCTGGCGCGCGGGCTCATGCCTGTAATTCCAGCACTTTGTGAAGCCGAGGCGGAGGGATCGCTTGTGCCCTGGAGTACGAGACCTATACTCTGGGCAACACAGGGAGACCCTTCTCTACAAAAAATAAAAAATTAGCCAGGCGTGGTGGCGTGTACCTGTGGTCCCAGCTAGCAGGAGGCTAAAGTGGGAGGCTCGCTCGAGACTGGGAGGTCCAGGATGCAGTGAGCTGTGATCATGCCACTGCACTCCACCCTGGTCAACAGAACGAGATCCCTCCCTCTCCTCCCCCTCCCTGCCCCACAAAATAAGCTAGAGGATATGCATCAATCAAGAATTCCTACGGGTCCACGAAAACACACATCTTTTTCTACTCCCTCTGTATAGGAATGAAAGGAAAAATTATGAGAAAACAAAATTCTCACCCGTTGCAAATATAATAGTATGCCCATGAGCAGCATATCATTCTCAAATCTGTAAAATGCTTACTCTATGTACAAAGTGTTTGTTGCATGATTCACTAGATTCTCAAAATAATTTTCCATGAAACACACTAATGGGTTATTAGCCTAATTTTACAGATAAGAAAAATGGTGCTTAGAGAGGTCAAGTGACTTACTCATGGTTAGATATTGGTAACCAAGTTTTCTGATTTCTTATCAAATATTCTTCCTACTATGCCACTTTGGTTTTCAAACAAATGAAGCAATTAAAGGTGAAGAGTAAAAATTTTATGACTCCAAAAAACTTCACTTGGTACTCTTTTGTGATTAAGAAGTGTACAGGACAGAATAGAAATGTACATTATAAAATATTTGACACTATGATCAAAATATCCCTTCCAGGAGAGTTTGATCAATAAGTTAAAAGTTAGGAAACTCAAAAGTCATTTTACTGTCTTAATTGATTATTCTATCTTCACTTGTACTGATGAGATTGTAAAATGCAATTTGAAGGCTAAATATATCAAACATCTAACCAATTTTCCTTGCCCAGAAAAATCTTTTCTGCATTCTTTTCATATTGGAAATGAGGAAATTTGGAAATTTACTTGGACAAAAATGCTATTATTAAAAACATTCTATGTTTACCTATATTAATAATTTTGACAATAGTTCAAGGCAAATTGCATTTACTTTCTTTGAAAATGTCAATACATAAATAAATTTAGTTTTTCTTGTCTAAATATGAACAGTACACTGTAACAGCAAAACATTTGCTGCTGATAGGCCGGGCACAGCAGCACTTTGGAGGCTGAAGTGGGCAAATTGCTTGAGGCCAGGAGTTGGAGACCAGCCTGGGGAACATGGAAAAATCCCGTGTCTACTAAAAATACAAAAATTAGCCGGGCATGGTGGTGCACATCTGCAGTTCCAGCTACTCAGGAGGCTGAGGTAAGGTACTGACAATCACCTGAACCCAGGAAGCAGAGGTTGCAGGGAGCCAAGATTGCCCCACTGCACTCCAGCCTGGGTGACAAAACAAGATCCTGTCTCAAAAAAAAAAAAAAAAAAAATCAACATTTCAAACATTTGGTGAGCGGTCCTCTGTTTTTAATTTTACAAATATTTGCTTAAAATAGTTTGCTTGGATCCTTTAGATATATTTGTAAAACATAATGCATTTTTAGAAGCAATAAATTAGAGAACAAAAATGAACATAAAACTTACTTTCTTGTGTTGAGGCAAAATTAAGGGAGGGCAAACATTTCCAGACAATGGGGAGAAAACCTGGTACCTTATACAAGGAACTGCTATTTACGTCCTAGTCGATACTTCTGAGATTGTTTATTCTGCAGGTGAACAGTGCATATTTAAATGCATTTTGCTATTCAATATTAATTAACTCAAGAGAATGTAATTCCTAATAAAATCGTTTCAATTGATTATATATTCACAAAAATCCATTTGAACTGTCAAGAAAAATGAGTAATATTGACATAGCTGGACACTAAGGTCAGCATATGCGAACGAAGTGAGAATGGAGGTACTTTCAAGAAAAAGGTTGTCTGCTTTGCTTGACAATTTAGCAAAATACCCAGTCTAGTAGTGTAACAAGTAAGCATAGCGCTCTGAATCAAACACCTTACAAAATAGTATTGGTGTGGGTTTGTAACCTTTTTTAATGCTTTTATTGCATCATTCTGCTGTTAATGTTGGTATTTATCCTGAAATGACAGCCAATCTGTTCCTGTGAGTTCTTTGGCACGTTTGAAGTCAGCAGAAGCACTCTTTCCTGGGCTTTACTGCTTCCTCAGAAGAATGCACAGTATTTGGAACAAAACCACTTTTAACCCCTTCCCAGCCATCCTGAATACAAATTTCTCCCTTTTTAATAAGTTCATATATGTCTCTTGTCAAGATGGTGAAGGATTCTTCAACATTTGTAGCATCCTTTGCTGAGGTTTCTATATACTTCATTCCACAGTCTGCTGACAGTTTTTCAGCTTCTTCCCTTGTAACTTGACGTTGTGAAGCTAAATCACATTTATGTCCCACTAGCAGAAATACAATCCGAAACGGCTGTACATACATTTTTGCTTCTTCTAGCCAATCTTTCACATGTTCAAAAGATCGCCGGTTGGTAATGTCAAATACTAAAAATCCACCAACTGAGTTGCGGTAATAAGATCGGGTTATTGATCTGAAAAATAAACAGAAAAAAGGTTGTATAAGGACAACTTGTTCTTTTTCTTCTCCTTCCAACAATCTAGCACCATAATAACATTTGAAGATCTCTTAATATGATTTAACTAGAATTTATAAATAAAATATGAGGTATCTCAAGTGAACAAAAATATTCTACAAGACTAATATGCAAGTTTCATACACTGACAGAACACGAAAGTAGCAGTTATTTTTAGATAGACAAATAAGCACTTACATGCTATGTCATCTCGTACTGTCTGATTGTTTTTGCTTTAAAAAATCTGATAGATTATTACATAGCTGTGGTTAAAAATAAGCATATTGAAAGATTGAGTGAAGGGCACAGGTTGCACAACAAACCAGATCTTAAGAATCTCATTCGTCATAAAATTTAATGAACTCGTCTTTCTATCAGTTTAGGAAAAAGCAACAAGGGCTGTAGTATGGATGGAATGGCTGTGTCCCTCCCAAATTCTTATGTTGAAATGCTAACCTTAATGTGGTGGTATTAGGATTAGGAGGTGAGGCCTTTGGGATGTAATTTAGGTCATGAGGGTGGAACCCTCATGAATGGGATCAGTGCCCTTAAAAAAAGATACCCCAGAGAAGGCCAGATGCGGTGGCTCACGCCTGTAATCCCAGCACTTTGGGAGGCCGAGGTGGGCGGATCATGAGGTCAGGAG
>NW_012102843.1:1557128-1563892 GCF_000951045.1 Mandrillus leucophaeus
CTAGTCCTCTTTCTTTCTACCATGTGAGGATACAAGATGGCTGTCTGCAACCCAGAAGAGGGCCCTCACTGGAACCTGACCATGCTGGCACCGTAATCTCCCTGATCATCCACTTCCAGCCTCCAAAATTGTGAGAACTAAATTTCTGTTGCTTAAATCCCCACTCTGTGGTAATTTGTTATAACAGCCCAAACTCACTAAGACAGTAGACTTGTCACAGTATTAGTTACAGGTACAGTCTTGTGTTACACCTATTCAAGAAACAGGAGACTGTATGGACCTGGGATATGAATCCGAGGTGTGCTAGTGATTCTCTGTATGCCTCTCCAGATCTGGTCTCCATCCTTCTCTATGCCTGAGGAAGCTGTCCTCCACAGAAAGCTTTCCCAAACCCCCTTGCCCTCTGGCTTGCAGGGGGGTTCAGCCAATGGGAGGTGTCGGCTGGAGATGGAAGGAAAGAGAAGTCAGAGTATTTATCCCTCTCTTTGCTTCTGCTGGGCTGTGGTTTAGCAGTGGTGGTATTCCTCTGCTTCTAGTCAGGGTTTCTGTTGGGTAGACCCTTTCCCATGGCTACAGCAGTCACCACGTTCTGGTAATACCATTCTCTGTCCTCTCCTCTTCCAACCAGGTGGCTAATGGCTTCCCACTGTTGCTATCTCTGAGTGCTTCACCATCCTTTATTAGTGTCCTCGATGCTGACTCTATCTCTGGAAATAGTCACTTCATTAAACTCTTCTCGGTTAACCTACAATTGTGTCATCTGTTTCCTGGCTGAATCATGAGGCAAGGTGGCAAGGCTATACTGTTTTATGTTTCTTGCCCCTCCACATGTTGTTTTATCTATCTGGAATGTCTTCTACCCCTTTTCTGTCTAAGAAACTCCTATTTCTGCTTCAGTAGTCAGCTCAATAATCATACCATCTGAGCAGCCTTCCCTGCCACTCACCTCTCTCTTAGGTACTCTTCTTATGGTTCCTCTGAACCACTGGCATACTGCCATTATGATATGTTAATTTTCTCGATATGCTGACTGGATTTGCTGTTATGTCAATCATATTGCATGGCAAATGACAGATGTCATAAAATGTTTGTTATATTGGAGTTTTCTTTTTTTTTTTTTTTTGAGATGGAGTCTCACTTTTTCACCCAGGCTGGAGTGCCGTGGTGCGATCTCGGCTCACTGCAACATTCACCTCCCGGGTTCAAGCGATTCTTCTGCCTCAGCCTCCCGAGTAGCTGGGACTACAGGCGCACGCCACCACCCCCAGCTAATTTTTGTATTTTCAGTAGAGAAGGGGTTTCACCATGTTGGCTAGGATGGTCTCGATCTCTTGACCTCGTGATCCACCTGCCTCAGCCTCCCAAAGTGCTGGGATTACAGGTGTGAGTCACTGCGCTCGGCCAATATTGGATTAATTCACCTAATTGGAGAGGGAAAGTGCTAAATGTTGTATAAGCCAGAGATCCCATGCGTCTGTTTCCAGTTTGTCAATGGTCTTTTAGCAAACTCATCTGACTACATGCCTGAGGCACCAAGATCTTTGTGAATGGCCAGTGGGTTATTTGGTACCGTCATACTTTCCTACTTGTCCTCATTGCTGAAATCACAGCTCAGTTCAGTGACCTGATGCCATAAATAGCTTTGTTGTGGGAGTGCAAACCATTTTACCTCCTCTTTTTTTCTATTTCTCCTGCTTCCCTGTTTCTCCTCAGAATTCTTAGTAGAGAGATTCCCAAGTGGCTATTTTTGAAAAACTTTTGTCAAGGACTATAGTATTATAGAGAAATTGAGTTTTTCACCAACCCGATGCTTAGACGCTAAAAATAAAAAAAAGAAAAGAACTTGACAATAAGAAAAAATCTCCCACCATCTTTGGCAGGCTATGAATAATGCAGTTGCTATATTTTAACTTTGAGGCATAACTAATTTGTTATTGTTTTGTCACTCATCTTTATATGTGTGAATTTAGGCAGATGTGCAGTGTCTTAAGAGAAATCTAATTATGGCTATGTTCTTAGACTGAAAGCTTGAATTTACTCAGCACCAAGTCTGCATAACTTTTTTCCCTCCTATCCATTTAATTTACCATTACTAGAATATTTAAAAAACGCTTTTTGTGGCTGAAAACTCAATGCTGAAATGCTTATATGTTACACAGAGGCATGTTTTACACTGTAGGAAATACTATGTTTTCTTTTCTTTTTTCTTTTTTTTTTTTTTGAGACAGAATTTTTGATCTGTTGCCCAGGCTGGAATGCAATGGCATGATCTCGGCTCACTGCAACCTCTGCCTCCTAGGTTCAAGCAATTTTCCTGCCTCAGCCTCCCGAGTAGCTGGAATTACAGGTGTCCGCCACCTTGCCCAGCTAATTTTTGTATTTTTAGTAGAGATGAGTTTTCACCATGTTGGCCAGACTGGTCTCGAACTCCTGACCTCAGGTGATCCACCAGCCTCAGCCTCCCAAAGTGCTAGGATTACAGGCATGAGCCACCACACCCGGCCAGGAAGTACTATCTTTTCAAAAACTTATCTTTATTTTCTTTTTAAAATAGGCAACCCTATTAACTGATTGTATTTAATTTTGAAAACACATTTAGAATACACTTGGCAAATCATCCTACAGAATAAAATTATAGCAAAGTATATGTAATACACATGATAAAACAACCCTTATTAATAATTAGGTGGGAATAAAAGGACTCAGTGTAACATCTGTCATTTGTATGCAGTAACCTGATTTCTAGTTTCTGTGTTTGGGTCTGTGGGGCTTCAGATTCGAATATAGTTGTTCTGCAGGTAGTGCTTTTCCTAAAACAATTGCGCGCTGCTGCTATCAATCATCTGGGGGAAGAAGCAGGCCTTCAGATGGAAAACTTGAACTGAAAGGCAGGTCTTTTAGAGGTGTGGAGGGAGCAGCTATCTTTCTCTTGACCTTCCTCCCGTAAGTTGAGACACTTAGGTCTCTAGAAGTTCTTTTTTTTTTTTTTTTTTTGTTGAGACAGTCTTGCTTTGTCGCCCAGACTGCAGTGCAATGGCTGGATCTCAGCTCACTGCAAGCTCCGCCTCCTGAGTTCACGCCATTCTCCTGCCTCAGCCTCCCGAGTAGCTGGGACTACAGACGCCCGCCACCTCGCCCGGCTAGGTTTTTGTATTTTTTAGTAAAGACGGGGTTTCACCGTGTTAGCCAGGATGGTCTCGATCTCCTGACCTTGTGATCCACCCGTCTCGGTCTCCCAAAGTGCTGGGATTACAGGCTTGAGCCACCGCGCCCAGCCTCTAGAAGTTCTTGAAGGAATTATGAGAAGGTAGGGAACAGACACTAAAAGCATTAGGTAGGGAGGCCTCCCTGTAGGGAACTCAAGAGTTGAAGATGAATAACAATTCTTTTTAAGCAACAATATCTTGTAGTATGATTCTTTATATCTATTTCCCTCTAGGATTTGAAAGTCTCCCTGAATGGGCCTGGTGCAGTGGCTTTCACTTGAGTAATCCCAGCACTTTGGGAGGCCGAGGTCAGGAATTCGAGACCAACGTGGTGAACATAGTGAAACCCCCTCACTACCAAAAATACAAAAATTAGCCAGTGTGGTGGCATGCTACCAAAAATACAAAAATTAGCCAGGCGTGGTGGCGTGCTACCAAAAATACAAAAATTAGCCAGCATGGTGGCGTGCTACCAAAAATACAAAAATTAGCCAGTGTGGTAGTGTGCTACCAAAAATACAAAAATTAACCAGGTGTGGTGGCACGTGCCTATAGTCCCAGCTACTCGGGAGGCTGAGACGGGACAATTGCTTGAACCCAGGAGGTGGAAGTTGCAGTGAGCTGAGATCATGCCACTGCACTCCAGCCTGGGCAACAGAGACTCTGTCTCAAAAAAAAAAAAAAGAAAGAAAAAGAAAAAAAAGTCTCCCTGAATTAACGGATGATTTAAGGGAAGGCGAAAAATTGTGGGGTCGGGGAATGGAGGGAAGAAAAGAAGAACAGAAGCAAGGAAGGAAGAGAGAAATAAATGGCATGGATTCTAATCTGGCCTCTCGTGTTATGAGGGAATGAAGAGGTGAGACTATTCTCTGGCAAGAATGATAAAGCAGACACAAAACCTCTAAATACAGTGTGAGGGTGATGTGATGACGGGGAAGGTGAATTTTGGAGGAGAGGGATTGGGGTTATAAAATCCTAGCAGTCCCTTGTCCCTCTCAAGTGGAAGATCTGGTTTTAATTATAAAAGAAAGCTGCTGGTTCTTTCATACTTTGAAGGCTACACTATCAGCAAATCTTATCCCATTGCCAGAGGAGCAGTCTCCTCTCCTTGCCTTAACTGAAAACTGCTGGTCCCTGAGAACATTGCTTCCCCTGCAGCACACTCACATTGCCCATCCTCTAGGATCAGGAGGAGACGGCTCCTGTTTCCCCAGTGCAACTTCCTGATAATTATTCTTTTCCAACCCCTGTTGTAAAAAAAAATCCCTGCTCCTTTGAGGCTTATGCCATCTGGCTCTATCATCTGCTGTCATCTGCCAACTGCTTGGTCATTCTCCATGTACTAAAGATTTTAGCACTTTGTTTTTCTTTCTGTTTCAATTCCTGTCATTCTGCTTACTGATTTCAACATCCATTTGGATGAGCTGCCTGGTGTCACTTCTCAAATTCCTGGACTTCCTCATCTCTAATAAACCTTTCTCTCTATTCTTCCTTTCTCATCTATTTCTTTTTCATCAGAAATATTAATTACTTCCAAAATTGGAAATTTACACAGTCCACTAAAAATATCAAAACCTCATAGCCTGCCAGCCTGTCTATTCTTTTTGACTGTGGTGATTCTTTAATTTCATCAAGATTTGTAATCCACTGACCAACTCTGTCACTTTCTACCGACTAATACTCTCCTATCTTTGCCTTCTTCCTTATCTTGAGTTCAATGAGACATCATTATAATTGTTCTCTTGGAAATATCTCAATTTCCAAGCCCCTATCCCTCTGTCATATTCATCTGGGAAACCTCTATCTCGGGATCAGTCCAGCCTGCAGCTGAATGTTTCTGGGGAAAATCACTCAACCAGGCAGGCTGGTGTCACTATGAATTAATTATAACCAATCCCAAGTGGGCACTCAACACTGGCAAGGAATACTGCTAATATCAGGAGAAACTCTTCCTTTTTTCCTCACATTTATGCTTCTGCTATAGGAAGAAATGGAAGTTCCATTCAATCTTCCTCTCCCCATAAAAGAGAACTGGAGGCACACTTTAACCCTCTTCCTAATCACTCCATAGAAGGACAAATGGCTGCTCTGTTTGGCTAGAGTCTGTTTCTTAGGCTGTGGGCAGGATCATTGTGTGTTCAAGGTCAGTACTCTTGTATAGCATCCTTTTCCCTCCTTTCCTCTTTCTGGGTCCATGCTACTGGCTTGCTGATTATCAGAGGCATGCAGGTGCCATGTCAATACTGCTCACTGTTGAATATCAATGGTTTTCAAGTACCTAGCACATAGTGGGCACCCAGTGCACCTTAGTGAATGAATGAATGGTTGATTGGGTCTAAGCCACATACATAGCTGTTGTGAAAACAGGAGAAATATCAGAGAGAGTGAGGAAGTTTGAGGGCAAGAGATACTAGCAGTGCAAAAAAAAGAAAGGTGCCCAACATTATGTCTATTACTAGTGTGGTCTTATGTTCTCACACTGAGGTCACTGAGTTGCTGTGAGCATTATCAGTGTTCCAGGGGGTGGATAAATTATATATTCAGAAATACGTGTATCCTAAAGATATATCCAATGAAAATACAGTAGCCAGCAATCTCTGTGAAGCTTCTTGGGGGAAGGGAGCCCTTTAATCAGGGGTATGTTGATGAAACCTCTCCAAAGAAGAAAAGTTACCGTATCTTATACCCCCTATTGAGAAAAAAAAAAAAGCCTAATACTTGGTGAACCATTTTTATTTTTAAATTTTTTTATTGTTTTTTTCTGAGATGGAGTTTCACTCTTGTTGCCCAGGCTGGAGTGCAATGGTGTGATCTTGGCTCCCCACAACCTCCGCCTCCCAGGCTCAAGCGATTCTCCTGCCTCAGCCTCCCGAGTAGCAGGGATTATAGGTATGTACCACCACACCTGGCTAATTTTGTATTTTTAGTAGAGATAGGGTTTCTCCATGTTGGTCAGGCTGGTCTCGACCTCCCGACCTCCGGTGATCTGCCTGCCTCGGCCTCCCAAAGTGCTAGGATTACAGGTGTGAGCCACTGTGCCCAGCAAGTGAACCTTTTTTAATTTCGGAGGAAACATTATCAGTATAATGTGCTTCTCTGATCCATTAAGTGGGAAACCCCAAAGCCTGCTAGCTTTGATAGAGCTGAAAGTAAGAGAAGTCCCTTTGGCTGGTCCAAGCTACAATGCAAGCAACATTGCCATTTGGCCCATGGTCCATAAGATCTCATGGTACCTGCCTGAAGTACCTCTAGTAGCCTGGAATGCTCCCTCAGGCCCAGGAAGCCTCCACTGGACAATTACAGAAGTGGCATGCTTTCGGCCGGGCACGGTGGCTCACGCCTGTAATCCTAGCACTTTGGGAGGCTGAGGCAGGTGGATCATGAGGTCAGGAGATTGAGACCATCCTGGCTAACATGGTGAAACGCCGTCTCTACTAAAAATATAAAAAAATTAGCCAGGTGTGGTGGCGGGCACCTGTAGTCCCAGCTACTTGGGAGGCTGAGGCAGGAGAATGGCATGAACCCAGGAGGCGGAGCTTGCAGTGAGCCGAGATCGCG
>NW_012102843.1:1569742-1570954 GCF_000951045.1 Mandrillus leucophaeus
GTAGAGATGGGGTTTCACCATATTGGCCAGGATGGTCTTGATCTCTTGACCTCATGATCTGCCCGCCTCAGCCTCCCAAAGTGCTGGGATTACAGGCGTGAGTCACACCACCTGGTCTTTTTTATTTTTATTTTTGAGACGGAGTTTCACTCTTGTTGCTCAGGCTGGAATGCAATAGCGTGGTCTCAGTTTACTGCAACCTCTACCTCCTGGGTTCAAGTGATCCTCCTGCCTCAGCCTCCCAAGCAGCTGGGATTACAGGCATGCGCCACTGTATCCAGCTAATTTCTGTATTTTTTGTAGAGATGGAGTTTCACATGTTGGCCAGGCTGGTCTCAAACTCTTGACCTCAGGTGATCTGCCCACCTCGGCTTCCCAAAGTGCTGGGATTATAGGCATGAGCCACCACGCCCAGCCTGACTGGCATATTTTACTTAGCACAGTGTCCTCAAGGTCCATCCATGTTGTAGCCTATGACAGAATTTCCTTCTACTCAATGGAATAATGTTCCATCGTATGTATATGCCATACTTGCTTTATTCATCCACAAGGTTCATTCTTACACATATTTGCTTTAGCATAATGAGACAAAGTGGTTGCTTTGTTTATATAAACATTTTTAACTGCTTGATTTTCCTCTATTTAATTATTTTTCCTAAAATAATAAATAGACAAGGGATTATTTGACAGCACTGGAGTTTGCATACATTTACAAAGAATTACTTAATATATGATTAATGCAATCAAGTGTGAATTATACGTTGGGGAATTTGGAATTTTACACAAATGACATGATTGCTGAGGTTCTAAAATATGTAAATGATATCTCAGAGTAAACAGTTGTCTAGTTTCCTAAAAGGCACTGAAGATAAGATGCTGTTGTTAAATGAAGGACAAAACTCCAGAGGCCCTGGACTGCTCAAGATTATTTTTAGTAGATGCCAGGCACAGTGGCTCACACCTATAATCCCAGTGCTTTGGGAGTCCGAGGTGGGAGGATAGCTTGAACTCAGGAGTCCAAGTTTGCAGTGAACTATGACTGCGCCCCTGCACTTCAGCCTGGGTGACAGATTGAGACCCTATCTCAAAAAAAAAAAAAAAAAAAAGAATCTGAATGAAATGGCAACATTATATAGATCTTATGTGTTATTATCATGAACTTTGTTGGATATGCACAGGCCTCTTAAAAAAGCAACAAAATAGTAAGCACTT
>NW_012102843.1:1573458-1579031 GCF_000951045.1 Mandrillus leucophaeus
AGAATGAGACTCCATCTCAAAAAAAAAAAAAAAAAAAAAAAGCATGCTTTCTTTGTCATATACTATTATACTTTTGAAAAATAATTCTTGGCTTATAACTTGGCTTTGATAGAGACTAAATGCCTGATGGTGGAACACCAAGTGACTGTGCAATCTGAATGTCCATCATGAGCTGGGTGTTCTGATTCACCAGGCTGGAGCTTTATCACCAAAGAGAGGTCGCATATATAGGAAGGAATATGGAGTGGGACCTGAATGGACCTGGAATAACAAAGTTCACAGACTCAGCACATCTATTCTTACAGCACACTCTCAACTCATGGCCTTGTCTGGATTTCCCTATAATAATAGAGGAAAAAAACATTCAAGTCTGCCTTACAAATGGCTCTAAACAATATGCTAGCATCAGTAAGCCCCACTCAATGGAGAACTTGAAGGTCAGTGAAAAAGTTCCATTTGTGGAACCTCTAGTGCTACATCTCACTGTCTGCTTTTTCCAGAGGAAGAGATGGAGAGATGTAGGTAAAGATCCACACCAATTCATGAGCAGACATGAAGGGTTTGGCATGTTGGGTAAAAAACAAGATCAGGGGGCTGGTAATTAGGAGGTTTGAGGAAGAGGTCTGTTGATGAGTCTAGAGTATGCGCATACTTGTATCTTATGTGAATGGCCACCAAAAGTCCCCTCCATGAAAAAATTTTCATAACCAATGGAACAAAATGTTCTGTCCTACAATTATCAATCAGTATTTTTATCCTACTTTGAACTCATGGTAGGGAGATGGAGGCTGTACCTGGGCTCAGTAGACTTCATCTTACCTAGGTTGGCCTGAACTGTTATTGCTTATTGCTTACCACCCAGTTTTCCAGCAGCTACTGACATCCTGAATATGGTACCATACTCTGGGGGACCATCATGGAGGGGACACAGATATGTCCTCATTGTAATATATTTAATCTGGATTTAGGCCATGCTAGTACCACCATCCATGAACATACAGAATGTCTTATACATAGTCATGCTATCCTACACATTGCCACAGATCAAGTAATTCACTTAACAGTGGTGGAGATAGGGAAATGGAATGACGCCATGGGATTCATTGATCACATCACACTACTATCACTTAGAGGCGTCTGGCCCTATAAAACTGTGAAATGGGTTATTAAGAGGTAGGTATGCCCATTTCCAGGAGATGACACCTTGTAAGATTTTAGCATAATCATTCAGGATGTCTATGTTCTAAATTAGTGAGCAAGATAGTAGGTGGTATTTTTTCCCCATAAACAGAAGCTGTGGTATGGGAAGCAAAGGGTGAAAATAGGGTGATGGTGCCTCTCACAATTCCACTTAATGAGTCACTAAAATTTTTTGTTGTATGTAATCCCTGTGACTCTGAACTTTGCTGATATAAAGGTTTTAGTATTCAAGGGAGAAATGCTTTCACTAGAAAACCCCGTGATGCTTCTACTGAATTAACAGCTGAAGCTGCCGACTGGCCATTTGGAGCTTCTTATGGCAGGGGGTGAGCAGGCAGAAAGGGGGCAACAGCATCATGGGGACCACACTGGCTTCCTGCAGTTCTTACTGCCCGGACTCCCGGGATCTTCTGATTCATTCCAAGCCTGGTTCTCCACCTTCCCATCAAGTCTCTGCACCTCAAACATGCTTCTACTAACTCCCTTTTCTGAATAAGGTTCTCAAGCTGGTTTTGCTGCAGGCAACCAAGGACCTGACCGATAGAGTCAACATCGACTTTGTAAGAAAAAAATGGTACAAAACAAGCTCACAAATCTCTTATATCTTTCAACATAGTTTTATAAGACTGAAGTTCAGTTTTTAAAAAAAACTCTAGTGAAGGACACATAGCATGAGATCTAGCCTCTTAACAATTTGTAAGTGTACAGTGAAGTGTACAGCATTGTTAATTATATGTGCCACGGTGTACGGTAGATCTTTTGAAATTTCTCATCTTGCATGACTAAAATCCTATCCCTAAGAACAGCAACTCCCCATTTCCCTAGCCCACAGCCTCCAAGAACCATCATTCCACTTTCTGCTTTTGTGAGTTTTGACTATTTTAGATACCTCATGTATAGGTGGAATCACACAGAATTTGTCCTCTGACTGGCTTGTTTTATTTTTTATTTTTATTTATTTTTTTGAGACAGAGTCTCGCTCTGTCGCCAGGCTGGAGTGCAATGGCGCGATCTCGGCTCACTGCAACATGCACCTCCCAGGTTCAAGAGATTCTCCTGCCTCAGCCTCCTGAGTAGCTGGGACTACAGGCACGTACCACCACGCCCAGCTAATTTTTTTGTAGTTTTAGTAGAGATGGGGTTTCACCATATTGGCCAGGATGGTCTTGATCTCTTGACCTCATGATCTGCCCGCCTCAGCCTCCCAAAGTGCTGGGATTACAGGCGTGAGTCACACCACCTGGTCTTTTTTATTTTTATTTTTGAGACGGAGTTTCACTCTTGTTGCTCAGGCTGGAATGCAATAGCGTGGTCTCAGTTTACTGCAACCTCTACCTCCTGGGTTCAAGTGATCCTCCTGCCTCAG
This sequence comes from Mandrillus leucophaeus, assembly GCF_000951045.1. Lineage (NCBI taxonomy): Eukaryota > Metazoa > Chordata > Mammalia > Primates > Cercopithecidae > Mandrillus > Mandrillus leucophaeus. The sequence goes on from NW_012102843.1 coordinate 1,576,025, forward strand.
CCTCCCAAGCAGCTGGGATTACAGGCATGCGCCACTGTATCCAGCTAATTTCTGTATTTTTTGTAGAGATGGAGTTTCACATGTTGGCCAGGCTGGTCTCAAACTCTTGACCTCAGGTGATCTGCCCACCTCGGCTTCCCAAAGTGCTGGGATTATAGGCATGAGCCACCACGCCCAGCCTGACTGGCATATTTTACTTAGCACAGTGTCCTCAAGGTCCATCCATGTTGTAGCCTATGACAGAATTTCCTTCTACTCAATGGAATAATGTTCCATCGTATGTATATGCCATACTTGCTTTATTCATCCACAAGGTTCATTCTTACACATATTTGCTTTAGCATAATGAGACAAAGTGGTTGCTTTGTTTATATAAACATTTTTAACTGCTTGATTTTCCTCTATTTAATTATTTTTCCTAAAATAATAAATAGACAAGGGATTATTTGACAGCACTGGAGTTTGCATACATTTACAAAGAATTACTTAATATATGATTAATGCAATCAAGTGTGAATTATACGTTGGGGAATTTGGAATTTTACACAAATGACATGATTGCTGAGGTTCTAAAATATGTAAATGATATCTCAGAGTAAACAGTTGTCTAGTTTCCTAAAAGGCACTGAAGATAAGATGCTGTTGTTAAATGAAGGACAAAACTCCAGAGGCCCTGGACTGCTCAAGATTATTTTTAGTAGATGCCAGGCACAGTGGCTCACACCTATAATCCCAGTGCTTTGGGAGTCCGAGGTGGGAGGATAGCTTGAACTCAGGAGTCCAAGTTTGCAGTGAACTATGACTGCGCCCCTGCACTTCAGCCTGGGCAACAGATTAAGACCCTATAAAAAAAAAAAAAAAAAAAAAAAAAAGAATCTGAAAATGGCAACATTATATAGATCTTATGTGTTATTATCATGAACTTTGTTGGATATGCACAGGCCTCTTAAAAAAGCAACAAAATAGTAAGCACTTGCTGACTTACTTAGGTAAAATGAACCAGATGTTCCTACCCTGGAAATGCCCTTCTTGTGGCTTTGCCAATTGTAAAATAGGCATTTAGAGGACAAAAGTACTTTGATGCCAGAGTCTCTTGGCATCAAGTAGCCTGTGAATGCATTAGCCTTGTGGGTGCCTGTTTTTCAGCATGACATTACATTCCTACTGCCCTTCTGGGAACAGTCGTTGTGTTGATGCTTTATTTTATTTGCTTCACTTGCCTTGTGGCCCTCAGCACTGTTTTCAAGAGGCTAAAACACAAGCCTCCCTACTCCTTTGATTATTATTGACTCTAACAGTCCCTGCTCTCGTCTAAGATTCTGAAACTTGGCACTTGTAACTTAGAATATTCTTTCTTCATACAAACAATCTTAAGATTCTTTTTTTTGTGTAATTCCAGGGTCTTTCCATCAAAAATCAAGTCTGTGGTTGTAGAGGCCATATATATACTGACAAGACGTAATGGGTCATATTTCCCCTTTGAATATATGAATCAATTCCCCTATGGCTACCTTTTATTTTTCTTTCATGACAGATAATCATTTTATGATAGTGATGCTTTCTTACTGTCCCTAGGACTCTCTGTTCAGCATTTACACTCTGTTTTCCTCTGTAGCAATTAATACATTCTGATATCCTATATAAATTTTATAGTTTATTTGGTTATAACCCAATTAGAAGATAAGCTCTATGAGAGCAAGGATTTTGTCTTTTTTTATTTTTTATTTTGAGACAGAGTCTTGCTCTGTGGCCCAGTCTGGAGTGCAGTGGTATGATCTTGGCTCACTGCAACCTTTGCCTCCCAGGCTCAACTGATCCTCCCACTTCAGCATCCCAGGAGCTGGGATTATAGGCACCTGCCACCTTGCCTAGCTAATTTTTGTATTTTTTTGTAGAAATGAAGTTTCGCCATGTTGCCCAGGCTGGTCTTGAACTCCGAGCTCAAGTGATTTGCCCGCCTTGGCCTCCCAAAGTGCTGGAATTACAGGCATGAGCCACCACGCCCAGTCTTTTTTTCTTTTTTAAATGTTGTATCCCTAGTGTTTAAAACTGAACTGGGCATGCATGAGTCCTACCAGTATTTGTAAATGAACAAATAAACAACTGAATACATTCATACCTCATTAGCTTGTGCCCAGGCAGCATTCAAATGCTGAGGAAATGGGAGAATAAAAGAGATATATAAAAAAAGTTTATTTCTTTTCAATACTTATAGTAGAGATTTATAAAGTCAAAAGGGGAGAAATGGGCTGAAAATTGCACACTCTATACACATATAGGTGAAATAATCCACATTTTCTAAAGAACTAATGCATTTAAATGGGTAGTAATTCAAATTGTACTTTGCAGTGGATTCTGGAAGGCAGAACAAGTTATGTGTGAAAATGGAAATAATTTATTTGGAAATTAATGAGAAATGTTTCTAGCTTCACTAATTGTCTTCAAGGTGTTAATGAAAGGATGCTTATTTTCTATTTGATACGGTACCAGAAAGTGTATAAAAGACTTCGGCACTTATTCCAGTGCTTTCTGGTATCCTTTTGCAGAACAATAATGAGACAATGACCAGCTTCTCAAGATTATTTTATATTCCATATAACACAGTGGATTATGTGATCTAACATAACGAAAGGATATGTTTTCTTGGGTTGTAATTCTCCCACCATTTCTATGACTGCTGTTTGTTTCCATATGACTTTTTCTATATGGCTTTGTTTCATATGGTTTCATGTATCTTTCTACATCCTGGAATTTGTAACTGATGTGAATCCTTTTCTCATTTCATTTTACTTCTGAAATTATTCAGCTTTTATTTTCAAGTCATTTACACTCATTCTGTTCATTCTTTTCTCTATTTTTTTTTTTTTTTTTAGATGGAGTCTTGCTCTGTCACCAGGCTGGAGTATAGTGACACGATCTCAGCTCACTGCAACCTCCACCTCCCAGGTTCAAGCAATTCTCCTGCCTCAGCCTCCTGAGTAGCTGGGATTACAGGCACGTGCCACCA
>NW_012102843.1:1582521-1583683 GCF_000951045.1 Mandrillus leucophaeus
GGTTCAAGCAATTCTCCTGCCTCAGCCTCCCAAGTAGCTGGGATTACAGGCACCTGCCACCACGCCTGGCTAATTTTTGTATTTTTAGTAGAGACGCCGTTTCACCATCTTGGCCAGACTGGTCTTGAACTCCTTACCTTGTGATCCACCCGCCTCAGCCTCCCAAAGTGCTGGGATTACAAGTGTGAGCCACCATGCCTGGCCTGGCTGGCTTCTTTTTCTATTGTTATTGTTTCCTACTGTCCTCTTACTACTGATAAATCCAGCACGTCCCAGATTCAAGCATCACCTCCTTTGGGATACATCCCCTGAAACTGGTCATCACCCTAGGCACAGATGACAATTCCTCCTCCTGTTCTGTCACTGAAACTTAATTAAGTACTCACCAGCTCTTTCTGCAATTGTTTGATTATTTTCTTTCTGGCCTGGTGCGGTGGCTCATGCCTGTAATCCCAGCACTTTGGGAGGCCGAGGCGGGCAGATCATGAGGTCAGGAGTTTGAGACCAGCCTGGCTAACACAGTGAAACCCTGTTTCTACTAAAAATACAAAAGTTAGCCGGGCGTGGTGGCATGCGCCTGTAATCCCAGCTACTTGGGAGGCTGAGGCAGGAGAATCTGGGAGGTAGAGGTTGCCTTGAGCTGAGATTATTTTCTTTCTTTGCTATAAGTCTGTGAGAAAGACGTCTGACTAGTCTCCAGTATCTATTAACAGAACTCCAGGAGTTTTAGCTGACACATAGCAACCCATCGAGAGACTATATTCCCCAGCTTCTCTTGCAGCTAATTGTGGTGGCCATGACACTAAATTTGGATCAACGGGATATAAGAAGGATTGTATGCAGTCTGACATTCATCTACATGAAGAAGTCAATTGCCCACACTTCCTCTTTTTCCTTCCTGCTTGCTAAGAAATGAAAATGACCAGAGAACCCTAGAAACTGATGTTGAGGCAGAGCCCCCTGATTATCCAGGACCGCTCATTCTGGACTACTACTTTTTTTTTTTTTTTTTTGAGATGGAGTCTCTGTTACCCAGGATGGAGTGCAGTAGCATGATCTCAGCTCACTGCAACCTCTGCCTCCTGAGTTCAAGCAATTCTCCTGCCTCAGCCTCCCGAGTAGCTGGGACTACAGGCAACTGCCACCATGTCCAGCTAATTTT
>NW_012102843.1:1585653-1588841 GCF_000951045.1 Mandrillus leucophaeus
TTTTTTTTTTTGAGACAGAGTTTTGCTCTGGTCGCCCAGGCTGGAGTGCAATGGTGCGGTCTCAGCTCACTGCAACCTCCACCTCCCAGGTTCAAGCAATTCTCCTGCCTCAGCCTCCTGAGTAGCTGGGATTACAGGCACGTGCCACCACACCCAGCTAATTTTTGTATTTCTTTGTAGAGATGGAGTTTCACCATGTTGCCCAGGCTAATCTCAAACTCCTGGGCTCAAGCAATTGGCCTGCCTCGGCCTCCCAAAGTGCTAGGATTACAGGCGTGAGCCATCGGCCTGGCCCCAAATTCTTTAATGTTCTTCCTATTGAGAATTGGGTTGTTTGTTACTGTAGCATAACCTGGCCCATCTTGACTAATATGCAAGATAATTAACTGGAAGGAAAAGTTGTGCAGGAAAGGAAAAGAAAGTCATAGTGTGTTCCAGGGCTCAACAATGAAAAGTATCTACATGGTCAGAGTAACCTAAGTGCTAAGAAATGACCTTACTAAAATTATGGTGTAACAATATTGACAAGTTGGGGGAATGGGAAAAGTGAGGATATATGGTAAGTGTACAGATAACATAAAAACACAAACTTTAGCTAGGCACAGTGGCTCATGCCTATAATCCCAGCACTTTGGGAGGCTGAGGCAGGAGGATCATGAGGTCAAGAGATCAAGACCATCCTGGCCAACATGTAGTCCCAGCTACCTGTAGTCCCACCTACTTGGGAGGCTGAGGTGGGAAAATCACCTGAGCCCGGAAAGGTTGAGGCTGCAGTGAGCTGAGATCACACCACTGCACTCCGGCCTGGGGGATGGGCAACAGACTGAGAATCCCTTTAGGCTGGGGGTGGTGGGTGTGGGGGGCGGTGCGGGGTGAAGGCTGTGCTTTAAAACCACCACATGCAACTTCTGCTCAAATCTCCTGGCCAGAACTACTCACATGACTCTGCCTAAGTGCAATAGAGAAGGGAAATATAATCCTCCCATGTGTCCAGAAAAAAAAGAAGCATTAGCTATGAATGAACACTAAATGTCCCTACCACATCGTCTTTTTCTTATTTTCTGCTTTTTGCTAAATTTTCCATGTACTTCTCAATAATTCAGTCTCAAACTCTGCCAGTTGCCTTATTGTAAGAAGTTTATTTCCATTAGCTTTTCTATCAATTTCATCTTCCTGAGGTCTCTCCTACAACCTTCTGCCCTGCTCCAATCTGGCATGGCTGTCCTTGGTATCTGCAGCACATATGTGATCCTAAGATCTCCCTTCACCACCTTCCTGGGGAGTCCCCTTGCCTTTCTTCAGAGGTGGAGCTGTTCCTTGTACCCCATGTCCTCTTCACCCCTGGTTTACTTGTGTGTGTGAATGTGTGTGTGTAGCACATCTTCAAGTAGCTTCCTTAAAAAAAGTTGCATGAGGTAATATTTTGAAATCTTGCATATTGATTTATTCTGCTCTCACAGTTGAGTGATAATATGGCAAGACAGAAAATTCGCTCAGATTTTTATTCTTTTTTTTTTTTTTCCAGTTGATGCTATTTCTTTCTCAAAAATTTGAAGTCATTTCTTCACTGCCTTTCAGTTTCCACTGTTGTTTTTGGAAAGTCTCAAGCCAATCTGATTCCGGATCGATCTTTTTTTTAATGTGTCCTGTTTTTTCTCCCTGGAAGTTTGTAGGAACTTCTCTGTGGTTCCAGTGCTCCGAAATTTCCTAATGACTGCCTTAGTGTTTCTACTTTCATCTATTGTGTTGGGCCATTCTAATCTGAAAACTCAGGTCCCTACATTTTAGAAAACTTTCTTGAATTGCTTTACTAATTCTTTCTCTCCTCTGTTTTTTCTCTTCTATCTTTCCAGAATGCCTAATATTTGCATATTGAACTTTTTGGATTATAGTCCTTTATTGTTTTTTAAAAAAAATCATCTTGGTGGGGTGCAGTGGCTCACGCCTATAATCCCAGCACGTTAGGAGGCCGGGCCAAGTTGGGTGGATCACAAGGTCAAGAGATCAAGACCCTTTTGGCTAACACGGTGAAACCCCGTCTCTACTAAAAAAAATTACAAAAAATTAGCCAGGCGTGGTGGTGGGCGCCTGTAATCCCAGCTACTCGGGAGGCTGAAGCAGGAGAATGATGTGGGCCTGGGAGGAGGAGCTTGCAGTGAGCTGAGATGGCGCCACTGCACTCCAGCCTGCATGACAGAGCAAGACTCCATCTCAAAAAAAAAAATACACACACACACACACACACACACACACACACATATATAGTATCCTGTTCCTTTATGGTTGCAATTTTTTCCTTATTATCTCTTACAGAAAATTAAGGACAGGTTTTGTTTTTGTATTTTAACATTCTCGTTTTCCCTTATTAAGTTTCTGTTTCTCCAGTTGCTGTTTCCTGTTTGTTTGTTTGTTTTGGTCCCTAGGTTTCACATTACAAATTTCCTAATATTTCTTGTCATCTTTCATGAAAACTAAATGCTTCACTGTAAGATGATCATGCTGGACCATTTAATTCAGCAAACTCAAATGTTGGTATCTTTAATTCTTTCCTCTTGGCTTGGTCAGAATCCCCAGAAATAATTTTACCAGGGTTTTGCTTGAAGGGTGAAGGCTTGACTGCCAGCACTTTGAGGAGCTGAGTGGGGAAAGGGGGCTAGACAGTTTTAGCATTCAACATGACAATATTCACTTAAAGCCCTTACTTTCAATAAGGAACCCCAACCTCAAAATGCCTGGTGCTTCCAGCCAAAGACCCTATTTTTGATTCTTTTCAAAGAATAAGTTTCCAGTTTTTTTGCCAATGTGGTTGGCGGGGGAGAGAAAATTGTTTGATATATGGAATGGGGGAAGAAATGGCAGAATCCCATCCTTCTTAAATAGACTGACACTCAATGATCCTTATTTTAGTACTGCCACTTCCAGAAGTATCTGGTGCCACCATTTCCCAAGTCTTTGGAGGGAGGGATTCAAGAGTATACATTGGGTTGGGTTTTAGATTTTTTTTTTTTTACCGTTAGCTCAGAAATCAGCTTTCTTGAATCTGCGAATTCATTTACCATTCCCCATTTGCTTTCCTGCTTCCAAAATTTTGTTGCTCTTGGCTCCTACCTGTTTTCCTTGTTCAAGGATTTATGGTTGGAAAAAATACTATTGTCATTTTAGTAAGGTTTCAGGAAAAAAAAAAAAAA
>NW_012102843.1:1590281-1603046 GCF_000951045.1 Mandrillus leucophaeus
ATTCTCCTGCCTCAGCCTCCCGAGTAGCTGGGACTACAGGCAACTGCCACCATGTCCAGCTAATTTTTGTATTTTTAGTAGAGATAGGGTTTCACTATGTTGGCCAGGCTGGTCTCAAACTCCTGACCTCAAGTAATCCATCTGCCTCAGCCTCCCAAAGGGCTGGGATTACAGGCATGAGCCACCGCACCCAGCCTCTGGACTACTATTATAAGAGAGAAATAAAGCTCTACCTTATTTAAGTTGCCATATCTTGGCAGTCTATTATAACAGTGTAGCCTGGATTCTACCCAGTACAGAGACTGTATGGACCTTGAATGTGAGATTATAACCTATTTATTTTATCTTTAGTGCCTGGCATATATTTAAGGTAAATAAATGCATGGATTTCCACAAGTAAATCCTTGTCTTGATTAATTTCATCTTCTCCAGGAAAAAAAAAATGGGACAGCAGTTAAGCTTTGGAAAGTTATTTCATAGTACTTATGAAGCTTTAGGACATCACATTCAGTATGTGCCCAGCTTTGCCCAATACCCAGCACTTCTTATCTAATAAGGCTAACCATTTCACAGAAGTTTATCCACTTCAGTGTTAAAGTTCATTGCTGTTACTAAGTGTAGCAGTGTAGTCACTGAGTATTGCACAGAGGGGAGGGTTATTTGTTACTGATGCCACGGGTGTTTGCTGACAGTTATCTGTATTGCTACTATTGTGTAAAGCTATTTCTCCTTTTGTTTTCAGAATATAGCAATAAAATAATGGTTTGGGTGAACATAATAATTAACTTGGGTGGATGGGAAGTTGAGTTGTATGCAAACCAAAATACTTCTCAGGACAGAAATCATACAAAATTCTAGCTTGCCCTCTGGAGACATACACACACACACACACCACTCCCCCCCCCCACCCATACATCATGCCATTAAAACTTGTTTCAACCATGACAAGAAGATGGGCATAGCAGAAAGAGCATTGAAAATGTTCAGAGAACTGGGTTATTGTGCAAACCAATAATAAACTATAAGTCCTTGGGCAAGTAACAGCCTCTATGGACATTAATTATATTATATAAGAAATGAGGCTGAGTGTTGGTGGCTCATGCTTGTAATCCCAAAAGGCCGAGGCAGGAGGATCGTTTGAAGCCAAGAGTTACAGCCTAGGCAACAAAGCAAGACCCCATCTCTAAACAAGCAAACAAACAAACAAATAACAAAAATTAGCCCAGGAGTTCCAGGATGCAGTGAGCTATGATCATGCCACTGCACTTCAGCCTGAGTGACAGAGCAAGAACCCCTCTCAAAAAACAAATAAACCAAGAGACTATTGTTTTAGATTGTCTCTCTGCTCCTTCCCAGTCCGATGGCTGTAGTTACTTACCTATCAAAATGGCCAAAATGTTCACCACAGTGTGGTTGACCTCTGTAGTTTTCTCATGTGTCCTTTCTTCTTCACTTGGACTTTGTTTTCAATTTACCTCTTACTCTTTCTCCTCTCTTCCAAAACTTCTCTGCTATACAATAATTATACTTTCTATTCCATTTTTGATTATCTTTTTAGCATCTACCCATCTGTTCTATCAAATGTCAGTCTTTTTTTTTTTTTTTTTTTTTGAGATGGAATCTCTCTCCGTTGCCCAGGCTGCAGTGCAGCAGTGCGATCTCGGCTCGCTGCAACCTTCCCCTCCCAGGTTCAAGCAATTCTCCTGCCTCAGCTTCCTCAGTAGCTGGGATTACAGGTGTCTGCCATCACACCCAGCTACTTTTTGTATTTTCAGTAGAGACAGGCTTTCACCATGCCAGGCTCGTCTCCAACTCCCGACCACAAGTGATCTGCCTGCCTCAGCCTCCCAAAGTGCTGGGATTATAGGCATGAGCCACTGCGACTGGCCCAAATTTGTCTTAAATTTCCCCTCCTATTAGGTTCATTAAATTTTGCTTTCTTAATGCCATTGCCTTTCTACAGTCTTTTATATCTACGAAATCTAAAATTATGATCATTTGTCCATTTGCTCCTTTATCTTTCATCCAGATTTACTAGTGATTCTCATCGGAAGGCTTTGTGCTTAAAACAAGTGCTAATAGTTTATATGATCTGTGTAAAAATATGACAAGTGGCTAGAAGTCAGGCAAGAAGATAAATCTTTTAATTTTGAAGGAGGGGACAAAAAGTAGGGACTCTCAAGAGCTATTAGATCTCTACCTAAAATATAGTAATCAAGTATTTAAAAAAGGAGAGTTGAGGAAATCATCCAGAAGCATCACTAACACACAGAGAATCATATGAGAGAATAAACTGCAAAGGTCCTCAAATATATTCCTAAAATTTAAGGAATTGCCTACACTTTTTCTTTAAAGTATCAGTTCCTAAAGTATGTTTTGCAGAACACTAGTACTGCAAAACACTGTGTAATAGAACTGTGGGTTGGGAAACACCATATCTGCCTTGGGGGTTCACAATGTGTATTAGTATATTAAAAGTCCTCTGAGAAGTCCTGCAATGACCCAGCATTTTCAAAACTATTTGATCAAGAAACCCTTTTCTCAAATTACATCTATTAATATCACGTTGAAAAATGCTACTGTAAAGAAAAATGATAGGCAATGCCTATAATTTGAGAACATATACTCTGTCTTCATAATGCCTTCTCTTATAGCTAGGAACTTCTTAGTATCTACCTAACTTAGGTAGATTGTGTGAGGTGGAATTTTTTTTTTTTTTCTGAGATGGAGTCTTGCTCTCTCGCCTGGCTGGAAGGCAGTGGCGCGATCTTGGCTCACTGCAACCTCTGCCTCCCGGGTTCGAGCGATTCTCCTTCCTCAGCCTCCTGAGTAGCTGCGATTATAGGCACTTGCCACCACACCCGGCTAATTTTTTGTATTTTAGTAGAGACAGGGTTTCACCATGTTGGCCAGGATGGTCCCGATCTCCAGACCTCGTGATCCAACCACCTCGGCCTCCCAAAATGCTAGGATTACAGGCATGAGTTACTGTGCCCAGCCGAGGTGGTCATTTTTAAAGTAAACTTCCCTGAATCATATATTACCAGAATTGATTAACAGTTACTGACATTTAGAGGCAGATTTATTAAAATCATGAAGTATAAGCTTGTAGCAATTTTGCTTTAGAAATAATTAAAATAGGCGGGGCACGGTGGCTCACGCCTGTAATCCCAGTACTTTGGGAGGCTGAGGCAGACGGATCATTTGAGGTCAGGAGTTTAAGACCAGCCAGGCCAACATAGTGAAACCCCATCTCTATTAAAAATACAAAAATTAGCCAGGCGTGGTGGTGTGCACCGGCAGTCCCAGCTACTTGGGAGGCTGAGGTGGTAGGATTGCTTGAACCGGGAGGCAGAGGTTGCAGTGAGCCGAGATCGTGCCACTGTACTGGAACCTAGGTGACAGAGTGTGACTCATCTAAAAAAATAATAATAATAATAACGTTGCTTAAATTATATTTGATGATATTCCCTGGTGTGTGTGTGTGTGTGTGTACCTCAATATCACTTAAGGGGCTTACCTTTCTTTGCCACTGCTTGACAGAGCAGGCCAGAAGAAAGCAAATTCCCTCTAAATCAGTCAGGATACAAATAACTGGCTCTTTATATATTAACATAAATATTTTTGGACAATTTCGAGAAATTCCTCTTCAAACTTTTAAGTCACATTGCTATGGAAGGTAAATTATCAAAAAATCATTGCATGCTAGCCAAATTGACTGACAACGCCTGGAAATTTCCTCTCTCTCAGACTGAGTAAAGCACTTTTCTTCCCACAAATCTTCACTGTGGTGATCCATGGACTCACAACCATATCTCTAACTTTTTCTAGCCCTTGTTTTGAAAGCTCAACATGAAGCCAGTGAGTCAGAATAGGTGGTCACTGCTGTGGCATGATGAGAGAAAATGCCAACACCCATCGGCCACATATGAATACTTCTGCAACAGGGAAATGTTATTTCGAGATGAAATAAATACTCTAGGCAGGTCTGTCATTACATTCTTTTCTTTTTTTTTTTTTTGAGATGGAGTCTCGCTGTGTTGCCCAGGCTGGAATGCAGTGGTGCGATCTTGGCTCACTGCAAGCTCCGCCTCCTGGGTTCATGCCACTCTCCTGCCTCAGTCTCCAGCTGGGACTACAGGCACCTGCCACCACGCCTGGCTAATATATATATATATATTTTTTGGTATTTTTAGTAGAGACGGGGTTTCACCATGTTAGCCAGGATGGTCTCGATCTCCTGACCTTGTGCTCTGCCCACCTCGGCCTCCCAAAGTGCTGGGATTACAGGCATGAGCCACCACGGCCGGCCACATTATTTTCAACTATTAATAATTTTGTGTGTCTTAGTTGTTCAGCTACTTCTCTCTTTCTCTCTCTTTTTTTTTTTTTGACAGAGTCTCACTCTGCCGCCCAGGCTGGAGTACAGTGGCACCATCTTGGCTCACTGCAACCTCCACTTCCCGGGTTCAAGTGATTCCCCTGCGTCAGCCTCCGAAGTAGCTGGGATTACAGGTGGACGTCACCATGCCTGGCTAACTTTTTTCTATTTTCAATTTCACCATGTTGGCCAGACTGGTCTTGAACTCCTGACCTCAGGCAATCTGCCTGCCTCGGCCTCCCAAAGTGCTGGGATTATAGGCATGAATCACCCATGTCCAGCCACTTCTCTCTCTTAAGCTAAGATAGAACATTAAGGAATGGGGCTGGGCTTGGTGGTTCATGCCTGTAATCCGAGTACTTTGGGAGGCCGAGGTGGGTGGATTGCTTGAGCTCGGGTGTTTGAGATCAGCCTGGGCAACACAGCGAGATCCCATCTCTACAAAAAAAATTTTAAAAAATTAGCCAGGTGTGGTGGTGTGTACCTGTGGTCCTAGCTACTTGGGAGGCTGAGGAGGAAGAATCAGTTGAGCCTGGGAGGCAGAGGCTGCAGTATGTTGGGGGTTGGGGGAAACAACATTAAGAAATGGCTTTTCAACTGAGATGTAGGGAGAGTAAAAGGGGAGGATAAGTCAAGGTTTTACTATCCAAAAACATAAAGAAAGGTGGGAAGGTCCCACATGCCCCAAGAGTGAGCTTTACCTATTTTACAATTTTGCCTGTGGCTGGCCCAGGGCCCTCAGACATTTGGTGTACAATATTTAGTTTACTTCAGGGTGTATTAATCACCTACACAGACTAATGCAACACTAAGGTTGTGGCTATATACATGCTAAACCAATTAATTTATTGGAGAAGAAAAGAAAGAAAAATAATCACAGGTTTTCAAATGTCTGGCTAGTTTCTAGACTAAACTGATGATACAACCACACAAAATGTTCTGAGTGCTCTGAGTAGACACTGAAAATAATCTTTTTCTCCGTTTTTTTTTTTTTTGGGACAGGGCCTCTCTCTGTTGCCCAGGCTGGAGTGCAGTGGCGCAGTCATGGCTCACTGCAGCCTCGGCCTTCAGGACTCAAGCGATACTCTTACCTCAGACTCCCAAGTAGCTGGGATTACAGGGGCACACCACCATGCCCGCCTAATTTTTTTATTTTTTTGTACAGACGAGGTCTCACTATGTTGCCTAGACTGGTCTCAGACTCCTGGGCTTAAGAGATCCACTCGCTTTGGCCTCTCAAAGTGTTGGGATTACAGGCATGAGCCACTGTGCCCAAAAATGTCTGGCTACGCAGATTATCTTTTGGCACTCTGGTGGACTTGTTAGAAATGATGCTGTCTCATTCTTTTTTTTTTTTTTTTTTTTTTTTTTTTGAGACGGAGTCTTGCTCTGTTGCTCAGATTGTAGTGCAGTGGCGTGATCTTGGCTCACTGCAACCTGCCCCTTCTGGGTTCAAGCAATTCTCCTGCCTCTGCTTCTCGAATAGCTGGGATTACAGGTGTGCCCCATGCCCAGCTAATTTTTGTAGTTTTAGTAGAGACGGGGTTTCACCATGTTGACCAGGCTGGTCTCGAACTCCTGACCTCAGGTGATCTGCCCAGCTTGGCCTCCCAAAGTGCTGGGATGACAGGTGTGAGCCACCACGCCCGGCCATCTCATTCTCATATACCATTTTACTCTCAAACACCATAAAATAGACACTTTGGAGGTGACTGCTCATTTCCCTTGTCTGTGAATTTCTCTTTCCAAAAAAGTGGACCTGTACAGATACATTTACATTACCTGACCCATAATACCTACTTAGCATATTTATGTTATGATACATTTGTATTATATGTATGTGTAACTCAATAACCTGACTGCAGGGGAGCTGATTCACTAGCTAGATAAGTAGTCAATGAGATATTTTTTCTTTCAAGAGTTTGAATAAGAGGCTCAGAGACTGAAAGTTGGGAGCCAACAGAGTTGGAGAATGGAAATAGACTAGAGGGGAAGTCCACAAACTCTTGTTTTAAAATTTTCCATACTTCCTAGCCGGGCGTGGTAGCAGGTGCTCGTAATCCCAGCTACTCGAGAGGCTGAGGCAGGAAAATCACTTGAACCCAGGAGGCAGGGCTTGCAGTGAGCCGAGATTGCGCCACTGCACTCCAGCCTGGGAGACAGAGCAAGACTCTGTCTCAAAAAAAAAAAATAATAATAATAATTCTGTACTTCCAAAAACCTGGATGTTCAGTGCGCTTTTGCTTTCACGAAATCTGTATCGTTTATAATTCGTATAATTTATTCCCTATTACTTAAACTAATTTGGGCCAGGTGCAGTGGTTCATGGCTATAATCCCAACACTTTGGGAGACCAAGGAGGGAGGATCACTTGAAGCAAGAAGTTCAAAACCAGCCTGGGCAATATAGTGAGACCCTGTCTCTACAAATTTTTTTTTTTTTTTTTTTTTTTTTTTTTTTAGCTGGGTGCCGTAGCATGTGCTTGTAGTCCTAGCTACTCAGGAGGCTAAGGTAAGAGGATCACTGGAGCCGAAGAGTTTGAGCTGCAGTGAGCTGTGATTGTGCCACTGCACTTCAGCCTGGGCCACACAGCAAAATTGTCTCTAAAAAATAAATAAATAAACGAATTTGGCTAGATTTCTACTACTTACTACACAATTTTAACTAAGACATTGTATTACCTGATAACCCAATTATAGCTTACCTTTCTATTAATAACTTGGAACTACGGTAGACTGCAGTGATTATGGTAATCTCTGCTCTGTTACCTATGCAATTATGAACCCACCAATCATTTTCTTCATTTTTTTTTTTTTTTTTTTAGATTGGGTTCTTATTCTGTCACCCAGGCTGGAGAGCAGTGGCGCAATCTCAGCTCACTGCAACCCTGCAAGCTCCACCTTCTGGATTCAAGGGATTTTCCTGCCTCAGCGTCCAAGTAGTGGGGATTATAGGCATGCACCACCATGCCCAGCTAATTTTTTTTTGTATTTTTAGTAGAGATGGGGTTTCACCATGTTGGCCAGACTGGTACCAATCATTTTCTACTGAAGGAACAAAAAATCATTTTCTGTTGAAGGCCGTGAACCACAGTGAGGGAGCTGAGAATCAAATGAGAGCCTTTTTAAAAAGAAACAAAACCAAAAACAACTAATTTAGTTTAGAGATTTAAAAAAGTATCTTAGGAAGAAATTTAAAATGTTAGTATTGCTTGCTTTTAAGATTAAGAACAGAGTACATAAATGAAATCACTTTGAAACATTAACTTTATATGGATGTTTTGAAGAGGCAGAAGAGAAAACAGACACATGCGGGAGCCAGGGGGAGAAAAGAAGATAAGCCACTGGGATAAGGGAAGATGAGCTAAAAGGAAATGGAAGAGTAAGAGACACATTAAAATAAAAATCAGGGGGAGGAACAGAGGATGAGAGTAAACTATGAGTATGGAGAGATGAGGAAAGGGGTAAAGAAAAAATAAAAATTAGCTGGAGGAGGGCTAATGTCAGAGGCGTTCGAACCAGAGTGACTCATTTTGAGCGAGGGCTAGGAAAACGATGCCGTGGCCAGGTGCAGTGGCTCGTACCTGTAATCCCAGCACTTTGGGAGGCTGAGGTGGGCGGGTCACTTGAGGTCAGGAATTCCAGACCAGCCTGGCCAACATGGTGAAACCCTGTCTCTTCTAAAAATACAAAAACTAGCTGAGTATGGTGGCACACACCTGTAATCTCAGCTACTTGGGAGACTGAGGCAGGAGAATTGCTTGAATCCAGGAGGCAGAGGTTGCAGTAAGCCAGGATGACACCACTGCACTCCAGCCTGGGTAACAGCGAAACTGTCTCAAAAAAAAAAAAAAAAGAGGCCAGGACTTGCTGGGCTGCATTCCCAGAAAGTTAGGCATTCCTAGCCTCTAGATGTTTGTGGCTAAGGGAATAAATTAATAATGTTTGCTAAACAGACCCAGACTTGGGAGTGTCCAGATATTCCAATATCTGGAGAACAAAGGCATTCCTAATTTTGCTTTAAAGATAATATCGATTCTTGCAAAATATAGTAATTAAGAAAATTAATCCTTTATCACAAACCCTTGTAGCAGAGGATATCTCCTCATATATATACAAGCATTGTACCTAGGGTGGATGCGTTCCTCCTCCTACTTTCAGGTACGTCCTACTCTGTCTATGTAGTAGCTGTTCTTTTACCACTTTACTTTCTTAATAAACTTGTTTTTATTTTGCACTGCAGACTCGCCCTGAATTCCTTCTTGTGCGAGATCCAAGAACCCTCTCTTGGGGTCTGGATTGGGACCCCTTTCCTGTAACAATAAGACACCTGGCAAGGAGAATGATACATAGCATAAGAGGAGCTAGGGGAAAAAACATGGAGAGGCAGGCAGAGGCCGGGTAGATTTAGCGGTAATAGTTAGGGGTCGCTCCCAATTTTGTGGGGGAAGGGGAAGGGAGAGGAGGGAGGCTATTTTTTTTTTGAGACGACGTCTTGCTCTTGTTCCCCAGACTGGAGTGCAATGGCATATTCTTGGCTCACTGCAACCTCCGCCTCCCAGGTTCAAGCGATGCTCCTGCCTCAGCCTCCCGAGTAGCTGGGATTACAGGCACCTGCCACCACACCTGGCTAATTTTTGTATTTTTAGTAGAGATGGAGTTTCACCATGTTGGCCAGGCTTGTCTCGAACTCCTGACCTCAGGTGATCCACCCACCTCAGTCTCCCAAAGTGCTGGGATTACAGGTGTGAGCCCCCATGCCCGGCCTGAGGCTGTCTCTTATAGCACTTACTGTTTACAGCCCTTAACTAAGTTAATTAATTGGTTAAGTTTGTCTGTAGGTCTTCTATTGCTACAAACCTCAAGTATTTAGTAGTTCTGCTCAAAGAATATGCTAAGGCAACTTATCAAGGGAGCTATTCCCAAATTATACTCCTTAGAGCACCGGTTATCATAGATTTTCTTTTTCTTCTTTTTAGAGACAGGGTCTAGCTCTGTCACCCAGGCTGGAGTACAGTGGCATGATCATAGCTCACTAAACCTCGACCTCCTGGGCTCAAACCACCTTCCTGCTTCGGGCTCCTGAGCAGCTGGGGCTGCAGGTCCATGTCACCATGCCCAGTTAATTTTAAAAAATTTTTTTTTGGTAAGAGACAGAGTCTTGATATGTTCTCTATGCTGGACTTGAACTCCTGGCCTCAAGTGATCCTCCTGCCTCAGCTTCCCAAAGTGTTGGGATTACAGACGTTGAGTCACCGCACCCAGCCTAGATTTTCATATTTTAAAAATAGCCTCTAAAATAAGTTGGGAAATACTAGGTTAATCAAAGTTAAACAGGTTTCTTTGCTGCAGTACTTCTTTGAGCCTTTCATATGAATTTTAAGAGAGTGCCATATGGAATACAGGGATTTCCAAACTTACTTGATCACAGAATGCATCTTTTAAAAAGAATCACAGGCTGGGTGCGGTGGCTTACGCTTGTAATCCCAGCACTTTGGGAGGCTGAGGCTGGTGGATCACTTGAGGTCAGGAGTTCGAGACCAGCCTGGCCAACATGGTGAACCCTCGTCTCTACTAAAAGTACAAAAATTAGTTGAGCATCGTCGTGGGCACCTGTAATCCCAGCTACTCAGGAGGCTGAGGCAGGAGAATCGCTTGAACCTGGGAGGCAGAGGTTGCAGTAAGCCGAGATTGTGCCATTGCACTCCAGCCTAGGCGACAAGAGCAAGACTCCGTCTCAAAAAAAACAAAACAAAACAAAATAAAAAAGAATTACAGGTGAGGCACAGTAGCTCATGCCTGTAATCCCAGCACTTTGGGAAGCCGAGGCGGGCAGATCACTTGAGACCAGGAGTTTGAGACCAGCTTGATGAAACCCCCATCTCTACTAAAAATACAAAAATTGGCCGGGTGCCGTGGCGCATGCCTGTGATCCTAGCTACTCGGGAGGCTGAGGGAAGAGAATCGCTTGAACCTGGGAGGCGGGGGTTGCAGTGAGCCGAGATCGTTCCACTGCACTCCAGCCTCAGGTGACAAAGTGAGACTCCATCTCAAAAGAAAGAAAAATGTGTATATATAATCACAGGAATGAGTTTTCTGCAGAGCACTCCTTGAGAACACTGCACGAGGAGGACATTAACACCCCAAAGGCCAGGCAACGTCAGATAAAAGGCCAAACCTGGTTCAAAGCCTAGAGGTTTCCTATTCCTATAGCTAACATCGCTATGTATTTATCTCATATTATAGTCATATAACTTTAAATGCTTTTTATGGGAAAAGTTCAAAATTTCTATTCTTACCTTTAATGCTCTCCATACACCTAGCTCTTCCAATATATTTATCCTTATTAACACTGTATTAAATAATATTCTCGTTTCCTCTACTGCTAACCTAATCCCAGCACTTTGGGAGGCTGAGGTAAGAAGATCACATGAGCCAAGCAGCTCGAGACCAGCCCGGCCACCATGGTGAAACCCCATCTCCACTAAAATTACAAAAAGTAGCTGGGCGTGGTGGCACACACCTGTAGTCCTAGCTACTCGGGAAACTGAGGCATAATAATTGCTTGAACCTGGGAGGCATAGGTTGCAGTGAGCTGAGATCTGGCCACTACACCCAGCCTGGATGACAGAGCAAGATTGTCTCAAAAAACAAAAGAAAACCAAAAATTATAAAAACATGATTACTAGCTTCCCTCAACACCCACAATGCCAAAGGCATCTTTCCTACATCCTAGGCACATAGTGGCCCAGTCTAAGTGTCTCCTTGTAACTAAGTTCTCCCCAGTCAATTGAGAGCTGAAAGAATCTATACCGTGTTGGCCTCACTTGCTTAAAAGAAACTTTGCTTGGTTTAGAGCTGCTCTTTCTTCTTCCCCTGACACACAGTGTGCTTACAACCCAGCTTTGCTCCCGTAGATTATGGTAACATCCTAGGCATGGCAGAAAATGAAGGGAGAAGGAACCTAATGATGGCCTGGTGCAGAACCACTCCACCAACTGGGACCACTCTATACACAAGAGAAAAATAAACTTTCATCTTTAATGAAGGCACTGTAATTCTAAATTTCCTTAATATACAAATCTACAGATATGCTCACATATACATTCCTTTTCTAAACCTTTTTCACTTTGATTTTGTCCCTTTTTATTTCAGGCAAGTAGTTATCCTCTATTCGCATGTTACTCTGAACATTGAAAACTAAGGCTGGCCAGGCGCGGTGGTTCAGGCTTGAAATCCCAGCATTTTGGGAGGCCGAGGTAGGTGGATTGCTTCAGCCCAGGAGTTTCAGACCAACCTGGGCAACACGGCCAAACCTTGTCTCCACAAAAAAACATACAACAATTAGCTGGGTGTGGTGGCGTGTGCCTGTAGTCTCAACCACTTGGGAGGCTGAGGCAGGAGAATTGCTTGAGCCTGGGAGGTGTAGGTTGCAGTGAGCCAACATTGTGCCACTGCATTCCAGCCTGAGTGACAGACCCTGTTTAAAAAAAAAAAAAAAAGAAAGAAACAAAGAAAGAAAACAAAGGCTAATCATGATCATAATCATAAACTCACTATCCTATTGTTCTGTAACACATTTACTATGCTCTCAAGCTACCTCATGAGCTGTCTAAGTAGGTTCCTTTTTGTAGGTTTATATCCAAACACCAATAAACCTTCAAATATGACATTTCCCACAAATTCTTCATGATATGATTGTGACTAATGACAGGAATACACCTTCGTGATATACAGTACCTTTCTACAAAATAAAATATGCAACGGTATCTATTATTCAAAATTAGAATCTGTAATTTCTTGACGAAAGATACAGAATGATTTAATAGTAATTGTTTTAAATGCAATCTTATGGAAAACATTCTGGTAAATGAGAGAAAAGCAAGTATTTGGAGGTAGCTACTGAAATATGTATGTATTTACAAACAGAACTTTGGTAAAGAGCCAAACAAAATAAAGTATGACTCACTGTCAGTAAACATTCCCTAAATGTCGTTGCATTATAATGCGAGAGTTACTGTTGGCTTTTAATAATGTATATAAAATGAATTATTATTTACATTCTTCTTCAAGGCATTAAAAAACAATCATTTAGGCCAGGCAAGGTGGCTCACACGCCTGAAATCTCAGCACTTTGGGAGGCTGAGGCGGGTGGATCACCTGAGGTCGGGAGTTCAAGACCAGCCTGACCAACATGGGGAAACTCCTGTCTCTATTAAAAATACAAAATAAGCCGGGTGTGGTGGTGCACACCTGTAATCCCAGCTATCCAGGAGGCTAAGGCAGGAGAATTGCTGGAACCTGGGAGGCGGAGTTTGCAGTGAGCCAAGATCGCGCCATTGCACTCCAGCCTGGGCAACAAGAGCGAAACTCCGTCTCAAAAAA
>NW_012102843.1:1603636-1605449 GCF_000951045.1 Mandrillus leucophaeus
GCCACCTCGGCCGGCTAGTTTTTTGTATTTTTTAGTAGAGACGGGGTTTCACCTCGTTAGCCAGGATGGTCTCGATCTCCTGACCTCGTGATCCGCCGTCTCGGCCTCCCAAAGTGCTGGGATTATTACAGGTTTGAGCCACCGCGCCCGGCCAGTTGAGCTACTTTTAAGGAAATAATTAAACACCAAGATTTTAATACCCACGTTTCTTGTAGTTGCAACTCAAAGTAGCTGTTAGAAGTTTAAGACATAAAGGTTTATATTGTATTCACTTCAGAGGGTGGGTCGAGAGCTAACAGTAAATGCTTTTATTCTGAGCCTGATGTATTGCAAAGTTTACCTCTGATTGAGATCACATGTCAAGGAATTGGCAATCAACTTTAGAATGGTAAAACTGGAAGGAATGTTAGAGATCATAATGACTTTCATTTTACAGATGAGGAATCAAACCTTTGAAAAAGTATTTTAATAAAAGGAGGCTTCTTGAAAAGGAAAAACATTTTTCATGGAATTCTAAATGTTGTACAAATCCAATCAATAATCTTTTAACACCTCTCTGAAGGGCTGGCCTTACCATCTTTCCACTTCACACACAGGAAAACTAAGGTATAAGCAAGCTAAGCAGTTCACTCATTATCTCTATGAATCAGCATCATTGCTGGGAACGGAAGCCAAAACTTTGAATGTTGGACCATTCCCACAGATGTAGGCTGATCTCATTCGCAGTGATGCTGGCTGGGGGCGAGGGGAAGCCATGTTTGGGAAGTCCCCTCATGGAACACTGCATTTCACAGAGTACTTGCTGACTAATGCAAAATGCTTCCTTAAATGAGTTCCAATGGATAATGCAGTCTTTAAGAAACAAAACAGTGCAACATGATTTCACCATCTTCCTCTAAAACGAAGTGCCTTTGAATCCTAGACATTTAAAATTTGCTTTAAACCTGCTTCCATCTCAAATATTCAGGAAACGCATACAATTTTATTTACTTTTTATTTACACGAGTCGCCTTTGTGAAGCCCTTCATGTCCCCAGTGAATATTTAGGAGGAGACTATTCATTTGGATCCCTCCTTCTGTCTTTAGAAATATTATCACCCTGGAACGTTAAGTACTGATCATAAGCAAAATAAAAGTTCCTGGCAAATCTCAATATATGTCTTTTTCCCACCGAACATTACAAACTTCTAAAGACAACTCAACCCTTCACACACACACACCCTCTGCCGTGCCAGTGTCCCTGATGTTGCATCTAGTTAACCTACAAGACCCATTCCCACGGGTCATGACCCAGTATTTCTGATGACCACATTCAGTGCTGTGAGGTGCCCAAACCATTACCGCATACACCTCTCTGTGAACCATGCCCAGTGAGCTCATGCAGGAACCTGGCTTGGAGCGCTCCTTGCAAAAGGATCCATCACGAATCTGGGAACCCTCCCTCTCGGTTCTCCCCGGCCACACAGCGTGGGAGCCGCTGGGTTAGGGCAGGAAAAGGGGCGTCTGCTTGGAGGAGGGTGGTCGGGTCAGGCTGTGCGCAGCCAGGGAAGCCGAGTTTGGGGAGAAGGCAGCCGGGGAGTCGAAAGGGATCAAAATACCCACAGGGGCAGAAAGATTTGGGGAAGAGGGGGCGGCGAGGAAGACCCCAGTTCAGGCGGGAAAGGAAAGATGGAAAAGGGGCGCAGGAAATGGGCGCCAAAGAAAGAAGTGAGAAATTGCGGAGGAGGAAGTCGTCCCTGGAAGAGGAGGGGCAAAGGGGAAGCGAGAATGGAGTGTTTGCACTTTCGAGAGGGAAGGGCCAGAGCCTCCCTCG
>NW_012102843.1:1606889-1617807 GCF_000951045.1 Mandrillus leucophaeus
TGAAAGTTTCAGCTCTCCTTAGTCTCCATTGTTTAAGTCAGAAGGCGAACAGGTGGTTTCTTAGCTCATGTCTGATCAATGATGTAAGCAAACAAAGCAGAACTTAAAAATCTGGTGAGATCTTACTACTTTCTTGTGCCTTTCCTCAGACTGAGTAATAGTGATGTCAAGGTTTATCTTTAAAAACTTAAACAGTTTAAAAGTGTGTGTTTAGGCCGAGCGCGGTGGCTCACGCCTGTAATCCCAGCGCTTTGGGAGGTCGAGGTGGGCGGATCGCCTGAGGTCAGGAGTTCGAGACCAGCCTGGCCAACATGGCGAAACTTCGTCTTTATTAAAACTACAAAACTGGCCGGGCGCAGTGGTTCACGCCTGTGAGCCCAGCACTTTGGGAAGCCGAGGTGTGTGGATCACGAGGTCAGGAGTTCAAGACCAGCCTGGCCAAGATGGTGAAACCTCGTCTCTACTAAAAATACAAAAATTAGCCGGGCGCAGTGGCAGGCCCCTGTAATCCCAGCTACTTGGGAGGCTGAGACAGAAGAATCGCTTGAACCTAGGGTGCATAGGTTGGAATGAGCTGAGATCGCGCCGCTGCACTCCAGCCTGGGCGACAAAGCATGACTACCCGTCTCAAAAAAACAAACAAACAAACAAAGAAAAAAAGAAAGCTACAAAAAGTACCCAGGCATGGTGGCACATGCCTGTAACCCCAGGTATTTGGGAGGCTGAGGCGGGATAATCGCTTGAACCCGGGAAGTGGAGGCTGCAGTGAGCCGAGATTGCGCCATTGCACTCCAGCCTGGGCAACAAGAGTGAAACTCCGTCTCAAAAAATAAAAATAAAAATAAAAGTAAAGAGTGTGTGTTTACCAAAATAAAAATTTCAACAATTCCACTTTTTCTTGTGCACATCCCAAATTCTGATATCGGTATTCATGCTTATTTCCTTTCCTGTTTTGGAGGAAGAGGTGTTGCTCTGTTTAATCCCCTTCCATTTATGTTTTTGGGGCTTTTCCCCAACAGTTGACTTTTATTTCATACCTTTTATACCTTGAGTCTCCCCTTCTCCAGTGGCTTCTGCTCCTCAGCCTATAAACATGCTTAATTATCTACAATTCTAAAACTAAGCAAAACACCTCTCCATGACGCCTCCCCTTCAGATTGTTGACTTCTCCATCATTCTCCTTTTCAAATATCAGAAATGACGATCTATTATCACTTCTCATCTACCAGTTAGTCTTCAAGGAGGCTTATATACCCTTAACATACTCTCTGTATATACCACTGCTTTTGATAAGACTGTCAGGGACTTCCTGATTATTAAATCCAAGCCCCCACCCCCACCATCCTCACCACCACCCCACTGCACTGTCATCTAACTTTAGTTGTCATTCTCCTTTTTTTTGAGATGGAGTCTCGCTCTGTCACCCAGGCTGGAGTGCAGTGGTGCGATCTCGGCTCACTGCAACCTCTGCCTCCCAGGTTCAAACCATTCTCCTGCCTCAGCCTCCTGAGTAGCTGGGACTACAGGCGCCCGCCACCACGCCTGGCTAAGTTTTTGTATCTTTAGTAGAGACGGGGTTTCACCGTGTCAGCCAGCATGGTCTCCATCTCCTGACCTCATGATCCTCCCACCTCGGCCTCCCAAAGTGCTGGGATTACAGGTGTGAGCCAGCATGCCCAGCCTTTTTTTTTGAGACAGAGTCTTGCTCTGTCTCGATCTCAGCTCACTGCAGCCTCCGCCTCCTGGGTTCAAGCGATTCTCCTGTCTCACCTTCCTGAATAGCTGGGACTACAGGCATGCGCCACCACACCCAGCTAATCTTTGTATTTTTAGTAGAGATGGCGTTTCACCATGTTGGCTAGACTGATCTCGAACTCCTGACCTCAAGTGATTCGCCTGCTTTGGCCTCCCAAAGTGCTGGGATTACAGGCATGAGCCACCACACCTGGCCGTGACTGAATTTTCTGTAAGCACAACCTGAACACTCTTACTCCTTGGCTTCCACAAAAGCATTCTCTCCTAATTTTCTGTTCTTTTTAATCTTCTTCAATGACTCCTCTTTCTATGATTCATTTCTTCAATACTGAAGATCTTAAGAGATCCATCCTTCATTTCTTCTCCCTCTCCCGCCTTTTTCCTTCACTTTGGGCTTTTTCTGGCAACCTCATGTACTCCGGTGACTTCAGTTACCCCCTTACCCATATCAAATGTCTTCCCCCAATCTCTGCTCTGTATTCAGGACCTGCATTTCCAACTACTTCTCTTAGATGTTGGATATGCATTTCAGACCTAACGTATCTGTGTTGGTTAGGATTCTTTGAAAAAAACTTCAGTTAGGATGATATTAAAAGATGAGAGCACTTATTCTAAAGATACAGAGTGTTTTTACAGAATCCACAGACAGGAATGATGTTGGCTTCAGAAAGGTATTTGAAATGGGAAAGAGAAAGCTGCCACCGGCCGGGCACAGTGGCTCATGCCTCTAATCCCAGCACTTTGTGAGGCCGAGGCAGGTGGATCACCTGAGGTCAGGAGTTCGAGACCAGCCTGACCAATATGGTGAAACCTTGCCTCTACTAAAAATACAAAAATAAGCCAGGTAGTGGCATGCACCTGTAGTCCCAGCTACTCGGGAGGCTGAGACAGGAGAATTGCTTGAACCCGGGTGGCAGAGGTTGCAGTGAGCGGAGATCATGCCACTGTACTCCAGCCTGAGCAACAGAGCAAGACTCCGTCTCAAAATAAATAAATAAACAAAATAAATAAAAGAGGAAGCTGCAAGAGACTCAGGCAGAATGTCTGTCTCTTTCATCTCCACTTCCTTCTGACGTCTGCTAATTCTTGACTTTCTGCAGGCCCACTTTCTCTGCTGCTTAGTCCATGTTAAAGACTATAGCTGCTGCAGTTTCCTGTTAGATGTCCAGGCACACACAGACACTTATTTTCGTTTCTCTGTAAAGACAACCTAGTTGTCTCAGTTTGGAACAGATGTTTGTACCAAAGAGATACAGTGGGCGTGGTGGCAGGCCATGCAGTAGGTCAATCTGTTTTGATAGGATATATGGAATATTTGCAGTCCTAGATAAAGGGTGGATCAATGGCTTCTCTTTGGATCAAAAATATATTTTCTAGAATGTCAGAAAATGAACTTAGTAGCTTTCTTGCCATGTCTTCTTTTGCTATATTTTATAGGTTGGTTAATGGCTTTTAGTATCTATGCTAGCTCCCTAGACAAGTGAGGGCTTGTGCTGAATCTAAGCTGGAGGCTGGGGATTTTTATTGTGTATAGCAGAGAGATGGAATGGATTAAAGGTGGTTGAATGTAGGGCTAAAGATAATTTCATAGATAGCATCCAAGGCAAAACTAATAAAATGGAAAGGAAAGCTGTCAGGTCAACTGAACCCTCTTAAAAGGACTGGGTTGAAGGAGCGGAATATAGCTATAATGGCCAGGTGCGGTGGATCATGCCTGTAATCCTATAACTTTCAGAGGCTGAGGCAGGAAGATCACATGAGCCCAGGAGTTTGAGACCAGCCTAGGCAACATAGTGAGACCTCAATCTCAAGAAGAAGAAGAAGAAAAGGAGGAGGAGGAGGAGGGGGGGGGAGGAGGAGGAGAAGGAAAAGGAGAAGGAGGAGAAGGAGAAGGGAAAGAGACAAGGCTGGATGCTGTGGTTCACATCCATAATCCCAGCACTTTGGGAGGCCGAGGTGGGCAGATCACTTGAGGTCAGGAGTTTGAGACCAGCCTGGTCAACATGGTGAAACACTGTCTCTGCTAAAAGTACAGAAATTAGCCAGGTGTGGTAGCGTGTGCCTGTAATCCCAGCTACTCAGGAGGCTGAGATAGGAGAATCGCTTGAACTCGGCCGAGATCACACCACTGCACTCCAACCTGGGTGATGAAGGAGGAGGAGGAGGAGGAAGAGGAGGGGAAGGAGAAGGGGAAGAGGAAGGGGAAGGAAGCTATAAGCCAATAGAATGAAAACTGAGGACTCCAGTCCAAAGAAAGTTTTAAATTTAGCCAGTGGAAAAAGCATGAGGATTTTTACAAGGTCCCTGGCCTCAAGAACAATCTAATGATGACACTAAGATAGTTTAGACACCACATTGGTAGATTAAGGTAGAATAAAAGCTTCATCCATCTTGGACTCCTTTTTCTCCTTTGCCATATTCAGCCAATCACTAAACATTGCTGCTTTTACCTTAGCGATATTTTTCATATTTGTGACTTTTTCTCAACTCCCCACTGTCAGTATTTTTGTTCAATCTCTCATTGCTTTAGACTGCACTGTTCAGTAGCCTCTGTATTAGTTCCTAGGGCTGCCATAACAAAGTGTATAACAAAGCCACAAACAGAGCAGCTGAAAATAGCAGACATTTATTATCTCACAGTTTGGGAGACTAGAAGTCCAAAATCCAGGTGTCATCAGGGTTGGTTCTTTGTGAGGGCTGTGAAGGAGGATCTGTTCCATGCCCCTTGCCTGGCTTCTGGTGGTTTGCTGGCAATCTTGGCGACACTTGACTTGTAGATGTATCACTCAATCCTCTACCTCCAAACGGCATTTTCCCAGTCTCTTCCTGCAGTCTTCCCTCGGAGCATGTCTGTGTCTGTGTCCAAATGTCCCCTTTCTATAAGGACATCAATTATGTTGCATTATGGCTCACCCTAATAACCTTATCTTAACTATTTGACCTCATCTGTGAAGACTGTTTCCAAATAAGGTCACGTTCTTTTTTTTTTTTTAAGACAGGTTCTCACTCTGTCACCCAGGTTAGAGTGCAGTGGCATGATCTCAACTCACTACAACCTCCGCCTCCCAGGTCCAAGTATTCTTCTGTCTCAGCCTCCCCAGTACCTGGGATTACAGGCATGCACCACCACTCCCAGCTAATTTTTGTATTTTTTTAGAGATGGAGTTTTGCCATGTTGGCCAGGCTGGTCTCAAACTTCTGACCTCAAGTGATCTGCCCGCTACGGCCTCCAAAAGTGCTGGGATTACAGGCGTGAGCCTCTGTACCCGGACCCAAATAGGGTCACATTCTGAGGTGCTGGGGCTAGGACTTCAACATATCTTTTTTAGGGGACTCAATTCAACCCAAAACAGCCTCATGTTTAGTTTCTACTTTGCTTCCAGAATTACTTTATTAAACACCTTTGATGATTCCTCATTTGCTGTAGAATAAAATCTAAATGCCTAACCATGTCATGTCCAACCCATCATAAGAGGGCATCCACAGTCTAGTCAGATGATTCTTCTATGTGACATGCTTTTCATGCTATACTTTTTCTTTTTATTCATACTATTCCCTCCTCTCTTTATACCTGTTTTACTATTCATCTGGTCAGCAAATTTCCACTCATCTTTTAAGGCGCAAAACAAATATTTTCTCCTCTTTTTAGTCTTTCTGAACCGTCTCTACCCCTAAGGAGAATTAACTTAACCCTCATCTGTGTTCCCACAGTAGTTAAGGAACGAGTACTTTGTACTTCTCTGATATCACAGATATCAGATATCTCAGATATCAGCTATATATCTTCTCATATATATCTCATATATCTTCTAATATTGAATTATGGCTATTGGTCTGACTATCTCTCCTACTAGATTGTAAGTTCCTCAAGGCCAGAAGGACTTATTAATTCGTGGTTATTGTCCCAGCATGCACAATTAGCACATAGTAGATGTTCTTTTTTTAAATTTTTTATTTTTTTGAGACAGGGTCTCACTTTGTCTCCCAGGCTGGAGCACGGTGGCACAATCATGGCTCACTCCAGCCTCAACTTCTTGGGTTCAAGCAATCCTTATGTCTCAGCCTCCTGAGTAGCTGCAACCATAGATGTGCGCCACCATGGCTAGCTAATTTAAAAATTTTTTTTATAGGGATAGGGTCTCCTATGTTGCCTAGGCAGGTCTCAAATGCCTGGCCTCAAGCAATCCTCCCACCTTGACCTCCCAAAGTGTTGGGATTATAGGCATGAACCACCACGCCTGGCCAGTAGATGTTCTTTAAATGCTCTTTGAGTTGAAATGAACTATGTTAACCATAGTTGTGTATGACCTTGAACTTTTATATGTGCTGTCTGCACACAACCTCATGAGATTTATGACTCATTTGATTAATGTTATGATTATGAAAATGTGCCTTTGAATAATTCATGGAAGAATTTAATTTTAAGTATATTTGTATTATGCATGCTGGGTATAAATACTTTAATATTTTAATTAAAAATATGATGTTATATTTGTGTTTATAAAAGTGTAAGCTTAAAAAATAAGGCAAGTAGGGCACATTTAAGAAACCTAGTTAAGCTATTACTCAGGAAATTCTGCTTTAATATGTTTTCTTTAAGAAGAAAGTGAAAATGGCTGGGTGTGGTGGCTCATGCGTGTAATCCTAACACTCTGGTGGGTCAAGGCAGTAAGATTGCTTGAGCACAGGAGTTTGAGATCAGCCTAGGCAACATAGTGAGACCTCATCTCCATAAAAACCTAAAAAAGGCTGGGCGCGGTGGCTCATGCCTATAATCCCAGCACTTTGGGAGGTCGAGGTGGGCAGATCATGAGGTCAGGAAATCGAGACCATCCTGGCTAACACGGTGAAACCCTGTCTCTACTAAAAATACAAAAAAATTAGCCAAGTGTGGTGGCACGCGCCTGTAGTCCCAGCTACTCCAGAGGCTGAGGCAGGAGAATTGCTTGAACCCGGGAGGCAGAGGTTGCAGTGAGCCGATATTGCACCACTATGCTCCAGCCTGAGAGACAGAGTGAGACATTCTCTCAAAAACAAACAAACAAACACACAAAAACCCAAAAACAAAAGACAAAAGCAAAACCAACGAAACAAATAAAAACTCAGAAAACTAAAGTGAAACATGAGAAGTGCTGGAGAGCAGGATCTGGCTTCTTTTTGTTGTACAAAGCCCTGGACCAGGAGCCGGGAGACCCGGGCTCTTGTCCAAGCATTGCCACTACCTTTGGGAAAATTTTGACAAATCTCTTACTCTCTCTGGGTCTCTGTTTCCTCATCTGGACACTAAAAAGGTTGAGCTACAACTGAAAGGGTTGAGTGTTTTTCAAAATGAGAGTTGTTTATTTCTGCTATGCTTTCTGAAGGCTAAAGAAACCCCCCAAAATACAAAAATAGCCAGCCATGGCGGTGTGCGCCTGTAAGCCCAGCTACTTGGGAGGCTGAGGCAGGAGAATCGCTTGAACCCCGGAGTCAGAGGTTATGGTGAGCCAAGATTGCGCCATTGCACTCCAGCCTGGGCAACAAGAGCAGAGCTCTGCAAAAGAAAAAAAAAAAAGCCCCCCAAATCAAACAAAAAAACAGAGATAAGAAAGGGGAATTGTAAAATCAATTTGATGAGTAACCACCAGAATTCAAAACAAAACGTCAGGGTGCATCATAATAAATCTGTTTTGTAGCTTTTGTTTGTTTGTTTGAGACAGAGCCTTTCTCTGTTGCCCAGGCAGGAGTGCAGTGGCACGATCACAGCTCACTGCAGCTTTGAACTCCTGGGTTCCAGTGCTCTTCCCACCTCAACCTCCCAAGTAGCTGGGACTACCGACGCCTGCTGCTGAGCCTGGCTTATTATTATCATTTTTTGTAGAGACAGGATCTCCCTTTGTTGTGCAGACTTGTCTCAACTCCTGGCTTCAAGCAATTCTCCTGACTCAGCCTCTCAAAGTGCTGGGATTACAGGTATAAGCCACTGCGCCTGGCCTGTGTCATAAAATTTTTGTTTCATTACTATGTGTGTTTATGTGAATGTGTGTGTATGTATGTACACATGTGTGTGCCATGTCAATAAATACAATGTATTTACTTTGGATCAAACTAAACAAATGTCAAAACCCAGTGAGCTAGATGATCTCAAATGCATCTTCTGGTTCTGAGATTCCCTTAAAATGCTCAGAAATTATCCATGTGCTCTGTGAATGCTGACACTCATTACCTCTTGAGTCTCATCTTCTACCTTCCCTTTAGTGTCTCCTCAATAACCATACTGGCTTCCTTGATGGTCCTTAAGCATCCAGGAAGGCTGCCACCTCTGAGCCTCAGCAATTGCTATTCCCTCTGGAGCAACTCCTCTCCTTCATCTTTACATGGCTTCCTCCCTTACCTCATTCACCCTGCACTCAAATATCTCCATGAAGCCTTCCCTTCCTACGCTATGTAAAACTGCACCTTCATGGCCGGGCGTGGTGGCTCATGCCTGTAATCCCAGAACTTTGGGAGGCCCAGGTGGGTGGATCATCTAAGGTCAGGAGTTCGAGACCAGCCTGGCCAACATAGTGAAATCCCCTCTATACTAAAAATACAAAATTAGCTGGGTGTGGTGGCATGCGACTGTAGTCCCAGCTAATTCAGAGGCTGAGGCAGGAGAATCGCTTGAACCAAGGAGGTGAAGGTTGCAGTGAGCCAAGAAGAGCGAAACTCCGTCTCAAAAAAAAAAAAAAAAAAAAAAAAAAAAAATTGCACCTTCATGCCCTTCTATGCTTTATTTTTCTCCTTAGCACTTATCATCATGTAATGTAATATGTATTTTGCCTATTAATTTTGTTCACTGTCTGCCTCCGCCAAGATACTGTGAGCTCCATGAGTCTTAATTTTTATTTTGGTTTGTTTTATTCACAAATGTATCCACCTGGAATATAGTAGACACTCAAGAAATATTTGTTGAAAATAAATTTAAAGTTTCCGTAAGTTTCCTTCTAGAAGACAAAATCAGGATAACTGACCTTTAAATTAAAAAGATAATGATATTTTATTTCAGACATGAAGATTGAAGATTTTGGATGAGAATTAAAGAAAAAAAAATGTAGGCTGGGGGGCAGTGGCTTAGGCCTGTAATCCCAGCACTTTAGGAGGCTGAGGCAGGTGGATCATTTGAAACCAGAAGTTTAAGACCAGCCTGGCCAACATGACAAAACCGCATCTCTGCTAAAAATACAAAAATTAGCTGGGCCTGGTTTTGTGCACCTGCAGTCCCAGCTACTTGGGAGGCTGAGGCACAAAACTCACTTGAACCCAGAAGGCAGAGTTTGCAGTGAGCTGAGATTTTGCCACTGCACTGCAGCCTGGGTGACAGAGAAAGACTGTCCCCGCACCCAAAAAATAAAATAAAATAAATAAATATGTAAAAATTTCTAATTTATGGAGAGTGAAGAATGGGTGTTATCAGCTACAATTTTGTACACTGTTTTTATTAACTGAATGTTTTATAACTTTTTTATCTACCTACCAAGGGTTACTTTTGATAATAAATTTGATGTCAGAACTGGATATTTTCCTAATGGCTCTACCTGAGAATCATGAGCTAGACTATTGAGGGTCCATATGGAGTGATTAATATCTTCACTATCTTTAATCCCTCTATTCTCACAATCGGGCTGATTAAACTGGAACCAAAGTTGCGATTTGAACTGATTAGCTTGTCTCATCTATCTAATGGGACTGCTTGAGAAGGAAAATTTTCCAGAGTTTATGAATAGAGTGAACTGATATGTAATTTCATAAAATTAGATGTCATGTTGGAATATATGTTCATGCCATTCTTTTTTTTTTTTTTTTTTTTGAGATGGGGTCTCACTGTGTGGCGCAGGTTAGAGTGCAGCAATGAGATCATGGCTCACTGCAGCCTCAACCTCCCCAGGCTCAGATGATTCTGCTACCTCAGCTTCCTGAGTAGCTGGGACCACAGGTACACACCACCACGCCTGGCTAATTTTTTATATTTTTGATACAGACAGGATGTCACCACGTTGACCAGGCTAGTCTCGAACTCCTGGGCTCAAGCAATCCGCCTGCCTCTGAAACTGGAGGAGTTCCCTTATCCCCCTCACAGGGCATGCGACAGGAATGTGGCTCACTTCTTTAGTGCCCGGCTGCTCAAATCCCTAGGGGAAGCATGTAGATGGGCAGGTACTGGGGAGTGTTTTTGGGCTCCGACCCCACAGCAGCATCTAGGATTGAGTGTTTACAGCTCCTGAAGCCCCAGTGGGCATGTGTTACACTGTGCTCTTTCAGTTTTGCTGTCTGCAGGTGGTTTGTGTTAAGCAGCTCGATTAGACTCTCTGCCTTATCACAAGGGCTTTTCTGTATCCCAGGTTCTTGCCCTAGTGTACTGGAAAAATCGGATCATATGTGGGCTTGGAGGATGGATGCGAGGTTTTATTGAGTTGGGGAAGTAGCTGTCAGTGAGATGGATGGGGAACCAGGAGAAGGATGGAGTGGGAAGGTGGTCTTCCCCTGGAGCTGGGCCACCTAGCGGCTGGGTGACCGAATTCCACGTTGTCCTGTTGTCGATGGCTGTCAGTATCTGCTGGTGTCTGTTGGTGTGTTCTTCTGCTCCTCTGCTTCTCTCAACATCCAGCCCCTTGTGTGTGTGCCTGCTATGGTCTTGGGTTTTTATGGGCACAGGATGGGAGGCATGGAGGGCCAGAGTGGTCTTGGAAAATTCAACATCTGGGCGTGAAAACAGGAGTACCTGTTCTCACTTAGGTCTGTAGGCACAGACCCGAGGGGGTAGCCCTTGCCAGGGATCCCACCTTTCTCTACCCAGCACTTCCCTGCCCCTCTCCTGTATCACCTCGGCCTCCCAAAGTGCTGGGATTATAGGTGTGAACCACCTTGCCTGGCCATGCCATTCTTAACACTTTAAAATATCACCATTTATGTCTTCACAATTATTTTCTGAGTAGGACAGGCTATCAGAAGTGAATCAGAAGGGGTAAAGGGAATCAGAGGTCAATTTACACTTTAAAAATGTAATAATAATTTTCTAACTTGTGTAGCCATTATTTTATTTTGTCGTATTTGCAGTGAGGGGCATCTGGGTGGTCGTATTTTCTCTATATACTCTTCTGTACTTAAAACGTAAGACCCAGGATGGGCATGGTGGGTCACGCCT
>NW_012102843.1:1618797-1625662 GCF_000951045.1 Mandrillus leucophaeus
GTGACGAAACCCTGTCTCTACTAAAAATACAAAAAATTAGCAGGGGGTGGTGGTGGGTGCCTGTAATCCCAGCTACTTGGGAAGCTGAGGCAGGAGAATTGCTTGAACCTGGGAGTCGGAGACTGCAGTGAGCCGAGATTGTGCCATTGCACTCCAGCCAGGGCAACAAGAGCGAAACTCTGTCTCAAAAAAAAAAAAAAAAAAAAAAAAAAGTGCTGAGCCAGAACCAGATTGGTCTGGTGCAGCTACACAATGAGCTCGTATAAACATCCAGGTGTTTAAATGACCTGAATAAATATGGAAAGAGGGAAAAAATATCTTGAATTGACAGAGTTTAAATCTATAATGCCTGGAAAAAATGTCTTCAATAGCTAAATGTCTTAAATAACTCTAACCACTTATGTCACCAAGTGGAATAGAGGCTGTAGGTAAAGACGAAGTTGAGTTGTAGAAAGATAAAGTTACAGTTCAGTTGCATGCCTGAGGCAGCAGATTGAAGCTATCTTTGCTTGCTACAAGAGGAAGAACTGATCCAAACGATAACTGACATGTAATAGTGATGTAAATATATGTACACTCCAATAAACTGTGCCCATTCATTCAGACAACATGCATGTGAATCTCAGAACTTTTGTGAGAACTATATATGAAAATAGTAAATAAAAAATTATACAGCATAGATGTCTGCATTTAAAAAAATATCATCTCTCTGCAATGCTACTTCTAATATCAGCTGTGGTATTCTTATAATAGGATCTATCTGCCTCTGTCACTTCAGAAGTCGTTCAGACTGGCCACATTTTGGCCAATTCTGCCTCCTATATATCTTTCAAATCTATCTCCTTTTTGCCTTCTCCAGTACTGTTGCCCTGAGTTTGACCTTTATTGTCTCTTGCTAGAATTGTTGCAAACTCAGTTCCCCTGTTCTTGCCCACTTCCAAAATATCCATTGAAGCACATGAAGAATCTTTCTAACGTGTAAACAATTTACTCATTAACTTCTAGCTCAAAATATTTCAACCCTCTCCACCCCTTGTACGTACACACATATTGCTTAAAGAATAAAATTGATTAAGGTGGTATAAAAGATGGTTTGGTCACCATTCAACTTTCTTTCATCTTCTACTTGTTCAAGTTTGCTCTTACATTATAACACAGTATGTGGCTCCTAAGATGCCATCGTCTATCTTGATACATGCACTTGGCATTCATCAGGATTAGATTAGGTTGTGAGTGACAGAAAAAAAAAAAAATAAAAGTGGCTTAAACAAGAAGGAAATTTTTTTCTCTTTCATGTAAAAAGAAGTATAAAGTTGAGCCCTCCAGGACTAATAGAGTAGCTGTCTATATTGCTAGACTCTGTCTATATTGCTGCACTGCTGTGTTCTACAAGTGGCTTTTACCTCAAAATTACTGCTTAAACATCAGCCATCGTATCCACATTCTAGTAAGACAGGGAAGGAGGGGATGATGTGCACATCTTTGTAATGATTCTTAGTGAATCTCAGGACTTTTATAAAAACTGTTAAAAAAAGGGAATCTCTCTTGTGGTTGGATCCAGGGTTGTGAGGCTAAAGAATGCAACCTCCTTGGCATGACAGAAGGAGAGCCTGCCTGAGAATGCAACCAACCTAGAGGAAGCACTGCTCTGAAACCCAGGAAAAAAAACTGGCTTCTTGTGACATCATTTCATCCTCCGCATCAAAATACAGCCAAAGAAAGAAGTACTGTTGGATTTTTAACATTACATGAGTGATTATAAATTGAGGCCTTGACACAGAAAGACAAGTATCACATGTTCTCACTTATTTGTGGGATCTAAAAATCAAAACAATTGAAGTCGTGGAGATAGAGAATAGAAGGATGGTTACCAGAGGTTGGAAGGGTAGTAAGGGGGCAGCGATGGTGGGGAGGTGGGGATGGTTAATGGAAACCAAAAAAATAGGGGCCTGGTGTGGTGGCTCACACCTGTAATCCCAGCACTTTGGGAGGCTGAGGTGGACAGATCACTTGAGGTCAGGAGTTCAAGACCAACTTGGTCAATATGGTGAAACCCTGTCTATACTAAAAACACAAAAATTAGCTGGGTGTGGTGGCACGTGCCTGTAGTCCCAGCTACTTGGGAGGCTGAGGCAGGAGAATCACTTGAACCCAGGAAGATTCGGAGATTGCGGTGAGCTGAGATCACGCCACTGCACTCCAGCCTGGGTAACAGAGCAAGACTCCATCTCCAAAAAAAAAAAAAAAAAGTAAGAAAGAATGAATAAGACCAGTATTGGATAGCACAACACGAGGACTATAGTTAATAACAATTTAATTGTACATTTTAAAATAACTAGAAGAGTATAATTGGATTGTTTATAACACAAAGGATAAATGCTTGAGGGGATGGTTGGATACTCAATTTTCCATGATGTGATTATTACGCATTGTATGCCTGTACCAAAATATCTGATGTACCCTATAAACGTATACACCTACTATGCACCCACAAAAATTAAAAACAAAAAAATTTTTCGAAGATAAAAAAATAAGGCTGGGCACTGTGGCTCACACCTTTAATTCTGGCACTTTGGGAGGCTGAGGTGGACAGATCACTTGAGGTCAGGAGTTCAAGACCAACTTGGTCAATATGGTGAAACCCCCATCTCTACTAAAAATATAAAAATTAGCCAGGCATGGTGGTGTGTGCCTGTAATCCCAGCTACTCAGGAGGCTGAGGCAGGAGAATTGCTTGAACCTGGGAGGTTGAGTTTGTGGTGAGCTGAGATCCAGCCATTGCACTCCAACCTGGGCAGCAAGAGTGAAACTCCATCTCAAAAAAAAAAAAAAAAAAAAAAAAAAAAAAAAGCTGACAAAAAATTTAGGCATTAGTACCTAAGGTGGATAAGGAAGGAAGTGAGCTGGGCACGGTGGCTCACTCCTGTAATCCCAGCACTTTGGGAGGCCAAGGTGGGCGGATCACCTGAGGTCGAGAGTTTGAGACCAGCCTGACCAACAGGGAGAAACCCATTCTCTACTAAAAATACAAAATTAGCCAGGCGTGGTGGCAGGTGCCTGTAATCCCAGCTACTCGGGAGGCTGAGGCAGGAGAATTGCTTGAACCTGGGAGGTTGAGTTTGTGGTGAGCTGAGATCCAGCCATTGCACTCCAACCTGGGCAGCAAGAGTGAAACTCCATCTCAAAAAAAAAAAAAAAAAAGGAAGGAAGTGAAGATAGGAAAACCCTGATAGACTAAAAGTGGTGGTGTCAATGTGTCAATGGATCGGCACTCTTTTTGAGACTGAGCTGTGGCATTGGGCTACTTGAGCAAAGGAGCTGCATGGACAACAAGGAGGCTGAGATCTTAGATTTGTGATTTTGGAAGTAGTACCATTTCTGGTGATGACAATTCCAGGATGTCACTCTAGAAAGTGAGTATCTCAGATGGTGTAGATGAAAAATGTCTATGAAGATGAGGACGTCAAGAAACTGAGAGGCCAGTGGGTTTTATAGTTTCATGTAAATGCCCTTCAGTGTAAATCAATGGCATCATGTCTGAGCATAATTCAGCAAGAAGAGATAAGAGGCTGGGGCCTAGCTAGCTCTCTTCTGGTTTGGTCTTTCCTAGGGAAAGATCTTGGCATACACTAGGGGTGTAGACCACTCAGTCAAACTTCCTTAAATACTATTTGTCTTACTTTGGATGAGGATTGTGAGTTCAATGTTATTCTCAACGCCCGGCACCTGGAGTATAATCCCAGCACTCAAAAAGGTAGGGTCCTTAATTTTTATTTTTATTTTTATGTATGTATTTATTTATTTATTTTTGAGAAGGAATCTCACTCTCATCACCCAGGCTGGAGTGCAGTGACATGATCTTGGCTCACTACAACCTCTACCTCCTGGGCTCAAGCGATTCTCGTGCTTCAGCCTCCCATGTAGCTGGGATTACAGGCGCCCACCACCCCACCCAGCTAATTTTTGTCTTTTTAGTAGAGATGGGGTTTCCCTGTGTTGGCCAGACTGGTCTCAAAACTCCTAACCTCAAGTGATCCACCCTGCTTGGCCTCTGAAAGTGTTGGGATTACAGGAGGAAGCCACTGCGACTGGCAGGGTCCTAAATTTTAATAGTAAGCTGGGTTGGAGAGAGGATTGACAACCTCATTTGAAGGCTGGCATAGAAGGGCATAAAGGCAGGCAAAGGAAGCACCCTTGGGCAGGGCCTATCCCCTCCTCAGGAGGTACTTTGGGATTCACTATAGCACACAGATGACATCGACCTCAAAGTTTTATATAGTGGAGGATTACTTCAGTAACTTACCCTGAGAAAATTTTAAATCAGGTAAAACCAAATGCCTGTGTCCATCACTCAACATGAAAATACATGTAGGGCTGGGCGAGGTGGCTCACTCCTGTAATCCCAACGCTTTGGAAGGCCGAGCGGGCAGATCACCTGAGGTCAGGAGTTCGAGACTAGTCTGGTCAACATGGTAAAACCCCATCTCTGCTTAAAATACAAAAATTAGCCAGGCATGGTGGCATATGTCTGTAATCCCAGCTACTAGGGAGGCTGAGGCAGGAGAATTGCTTGAACCAGGGAGGCAGAGATTGCAGTGAGCTGAGATCGTGTCACTGCACTCCAGCCTGGGCGATTGAGGGAGATTCTATCTTAAAAAAAAAAAGGAAAATACATGTAGGTAACCCAGTGAATTAACTTGCTTAATTGATAAGCAAGTTAAACTTTGGTTGGTGTCTGTCCTTCAAAAGTAAGAATTTATTTTTAGAACAATTAACTTTTTATTGGTCTGAGACAGAGTCTCACTCTGTTGCCCAGGCTGGAGTTCAGTGGCATGATCTCAGCTCGCTGCAGGCTCTGCCTCCCAGGTTCAAGCGATTCTCCTGCCTCTGCCTCCTGAGTAGCTGGGGTTACAGGCATGTGCCATCACACCTGGCTAATTTTAGTATTTTTAGTAGAGATGGGGTTTCACCATGTTGGTCAGGCTGGTCTCGAACTCCTGACCTCAAGTGATCCACCTGCCTCAGCCTCCTAAAGTGCTGGGATTAGAGGTGTGAGCCACCACACCCTGCCCAATTGACTTTTTAGATGCATTTCCTGTCTGAAAATAGAGATCAGATCAGTGATGGCAGAAACATTAATAGTGATTCACATTTGAGATGATGGTTGTTTTTTGTTGGTTTGGTTTTGTTTTGCGTTATGTCTAGGGGTCTGTTATCTATTCAATTATAAGGAGTATCATGTCATTAAGGTGCAAATTAAAAACTAGTGGGGACAGAACATAGTGTGTTTACCTCACTGAAAATTGCTACCTGATTTATCAAAAGATGCTCTCTACCTATCAAAAGGTTATTCACACCAAAAAATACATAAACGGCCATTAATCACTAAAAAAAAAAAGCCCAGCCTCACTAGTAATCAAATAGAGGCAAATTAAATAAATGACATGCAATTTTTACCTATCAAATGGACAGTTTTGCTGCGGGCGACTAACTTGATGATTGATCTCTCTAGTTTTTCCTTACCTCATGTTTCCCACAACTGAAAATTAAATGACTTAAAGGTTAGAGTATAAATTATCACAGTGAATTTCAAGATTATTAAGGAAAGCCATTTTGTTTGAATTTTGGAACTGTGAAAGTTTTGAAATTTTCCTCTGGTCCCAAACCTAAAACACTCAGAAAATTTTTCTTTACAAAGATGCTAAAAAATCAGTATTATTGAGGGAGAAGAAAGATAAAGAATTGGCTCTCTTCCAATTCTAAGCCCTCTCAGACACCAGTTATTTCTGATTGGAAATCTACCAGAGTGTTTGGGATCTATTCATCTTATCAGAGCTAAATGCTTGGACTCTGATTATTCCTTAAGAAATGGCTTAGCTCTTACTACATTTTCTATCAAGCAACATTTCATTAGTAATAGGCAGCCTGAATGTAGCCTTCATTCTTCAATAATGCATCCATGGAGTTACTGAAGAAGAATGCCATCTATTTTTATTAAAAAACATACAGACATGGTATATTATAAAAGAGTCACTATTATTGTCCTCCTGAGAGTTTAATATATTGAACTGTATTTCCCTACCATCCTAAAGATCTCAAAATGGAGAAGAAAATTTTTTTTTTTCCGAACTACTTCCTTTCTTCAGGTCTCTTCATATGATAGTATCTGGCCACTAGTTCTTTGAAGTCTTGTGTGGTTATCCTGGCAGCTAGCTCCTCTTGTCCTCCAAAGCTTTTGGGGGCGGTAATGGGGAATGCATCATGGCCAGCCGCTATACCCTTACCTGACCACATCACGCCACACAGGTGCATAAATTCTCTTCTCAGTGTCACCATTGTTAGCATTTTGCTCTTCTCTTCAACGATACCTCTCCCTACCCACACAATACAATTTTTAGAGCTGTAGGAGAACTTACAGATGATGCAGTTTAGTGATAGCCTGTCATTTTAATTTTTGTTAAAGAGGAACAAAATATGATGAAAATCACAACTGAATCTCCTGCACAATGGAGAACATATTCCAAAGTAAGGGTTCAGACCAAGATACAAAGATTTCAAAGGAGATGTCTCAAACTGGCCATTCAACTCATAAACCCATAACTATATACAGAACATAAAAAATCACCTAGGTTGGGTGCAGTGGCTCAGGTCTGTAATCCCAGCACTTTGAAAGGCTGAGGCAGGTGGATTGATTGAGCTCAGGAGTTCGAGACCAGCCTGGGCAACATGGTGAAAACTGGTCTCTACAAAAAATACAAAAATCAGTCGGGTGTGGTGGTGAGTGCCTGTAATCCCAGCTATTCAGGAGGCTGAGGTGGGAGGATGGCTTGAGCCTGGGAGGTGGAGGTTACAGTGAGCTAAAATC
>NW_012102843.1:1627252-1631009 GCF_000951045.1 Mandrillus leucophaeus
TGATAAACTTTCAGTTTGGTGTACCACATTCTCCAATAGTTTCCCACTAAAGGATACATAGCAAGTCATTTTTTGAGAACTTTTGTGCTCAAAAAAAGTCTTTATTTTACTCTTATATTTACTTAACACTTTTCCTGGCTATAGTGTTATGATTGAAAATAATTTTTTATCTGAATTTTGAAGACATCCTTGTATTGTCTCCTAGATTCCCATGTTGTGATTGAAAATTTCAATGCCATTCTCATTCTTACATGTTTGTTTGTAATCTACTTGCTTGTTTTCCTCTCTGGAAGTTTTTAGGAGCCTTTCAAAAATTTTCATAAAATTTTACAATGTATGCCTTTCTTTTTTATTGTGGGCTCTTTTATCATGGAGACTCTCACTTTTGAATTCTGGGATGTTTTGTATTGTTTTTTCTTTGAGAATTTATTTCCTTTTATTTTTTTTTTTTTTTTTTCCTTGAGACAGGGTCTCACTCTGTTGCCCAGGCTGGAGTGCAGTGGTGTGATTATAGCTCAATCTCCTGGGCTCAAGCAATCCTCCCACCTCAGCCTCCTGAGTAGCTGGAATCACAGGTGTGCACCACCACACCTGGGTAATTGTTTTTTGTTGTTGTTGGCCAGGCTGGTCTTGAACTCCTGGGCTCAAGTGATCCTCTTGCCTTAGCCTCCCAAAGTGCTGGGATTACGTGTGTGAGCCACCATGACTCCATGACTGGACCATTTCTTAGTCTTTTTTTTTTTTTTTTTTTTTTTTTTGAGACGGAGTCTGGCTCTGTTGCCTAGGCTGGAGTGCAATGGTGCGATCCCGGCTCACTGCAACCTCTGCCACCTGGGCTCAAGCAATTCTGCCTCAGCCTCCTGAGTACCTGGGATTACAGGCGTCTGCTACTACGCCAGGCCAATTTTTGTATTTTTAGTAGAGACGGGGTTTCACTATGTTAGTCAGGCTGGTCTCGAACTCCTAACCTCAGGTGATCCACTGGCCTCGGCCTCCCTAAGTGCTGGGATTACAGGCGTGAGCCACCATGTCTGGCCCCATTTCTTGTTCTTTTCTCTAAATGCCTAAAAGTTGGATGTAATATTTTTTGGATATATATTCTGATTTTCTTTCTTTTTTTTTTTTTTTTAATAGAATTGCTTTATTAATCTTAGAAATCAGTAATTCCAAGGGGTATCTTAACCCTGGCTCATGCTGTCAGCAGTACATTGACTTCTCTCTTCTCTCTGGGAAACTAGTGATGAATGCTGCTTCTCCTCCACAAACCTTCCAAAAAGAAAAGAGCAACTTTGGTAGATGATTATGTTGTATCTCCCATTTTCTGTCTCTCTGTGTTCTTGCTTTACTTTTTGATAGAGCTCCTCAAGTTTATCTTCCAATCTTTCAGTTGAATTTTTAATTTTTGCTGTCATTCTTTAATGTCCAAGAGTTTGTGGGTTTTGTTTTGTTTTGTTTTTTTGATAGGGTCTGGGTCTGTCACCCAGATAGGAGTTCAGTGGCACCATCACAGCTCTCTGCAGCTTCAAGCTCTTGGGCTTAAACGATCCACCCACCTCAGCCTCCCAGAGTAGCTGGGACTACAGGTGTGTGCCACCATGCCTGGCTGATTTATTGTTGCTAATTTTTTAGAGATGGGTCTTTCTAGGTTGCCCAGGCTGGTCTTTAACTCCTGGGCTCAAGCAATCTTCCCACTTTGGCCTCACAAAGTGCAGGGATTACAGATGTAAAACACCACACCCAGCCAGTTTTTTGTTGTTTTTATTGTTGCTCTCTGATTATTTTCTTTTTATACTATGATCTTCTTGTTTCATGATATTAATTATTATCTTCGAAGTTTTCCTTTAGTCCCTGCTTAGTCTATGTTTGCTCTGAGTTTGTTTTGCTCTT
Source organism: Mandrillus leucophaeus (assembly GCF_000951045.1). Classification (NCBI taxonomy): domain Eukaryota; kingdom Metazoa; phylum Chordata; class Mammalia; order Primates; family Cercopithecidae; genus Mandrillus; species Mandrillus leucophaeus. The sequence goes on from NW_012102843.1 coordinate 1,629,140, forward strand.
TCTGGTGGATTGTTTTGGCTTCTGACTTTCCACAGGATGCTTTAGCTTCCTCAATTCCATGGTCAGTTGCCATGTGTTTGATTACTTTTCTCTTCCAAAATGTGGTTGACATCCTTGTTTGCTGTTGTCTTTTCTTCTGTTGTCCTTCTGGGCTTAAGTCTCCCTTTTTTTTTTTTCTTTTTGTTTGGTTAATGTGTTTACTGTTACTCACTGAGGTTTTGGAAAGGAACAAATATAAACACATACGCTCAGTACATCATGTTTCAAAATGACTTTTATTTGATGTGTGATGAACTTAGATCTAAGGGAGTGAGGTGAATTGCCAAAGCACCAAACTCTACTGCGTGGCAAAGCTAAGCTAGTACTTAGTGCTTCTGATTTCAAGTTCAGGGTTATTATTATCAATTTCTGCTTTCCCACTGTTCCCTTTCTACCACCAGCACTTATAACTATCAGGTAGTCTTCCTATGTATTATTTATTTGCTCATTTCCCCACCCCATGTTCCATGCTATATATTTTGTAGTACTGAGACAGTGCCTGACACAGAGTAAGCACTCAGAACTTAATGATTGAATGAATGAATGAAAAGGTAAGTGACCTGTACCTTAGATTTCCCCTCACTTCGGATTTTGCTTTTGAGAAAAACAACTTCTCCAGGCGATGGCTGGTGGAAGGCGTACAGACATTTTTTCTTGCCGTTTTGGAAGATTATGCCTAATCTTCTTAATCGAAAAGCAGAAATTGAAATAACTTAATTGAAAAAAACGTTTTGAACAGTTTCTCAAAAAGTTTCATAAACCTAAGTGTGATTAACAGTATGAAATTAAATATATACACCTATTATATACCCACAAAAATAAGAAAAAAAGAATATAAGATTTGAAGACAGAGGTGGGTTTTAGTACTTGGGTTCAAATCCCAGTTTCCTCACTTACAATTTTGTGCAAGCTTTTCCTCCTTTTCAAGTATAGGAAGGTAAAGTATCTGATTTGTAAAGCCCTAGATCAGTGCATTCTTTCTATTTCTGTCTTTTCCCCTCTCATAATTATTCTCCCTTTTTGGAGTTCTGTGGTGTCTGTTTTTAAAGAAAGGAGGTGGCTGGGCATGTTGGCTCACACCTGTGATCCCAACACTTTGGGAGGCCAGGGTGAACAGGATCACTTGAGGTCAGGAGTTTCAGACCAGCCTGGCCAACATGTCAAAACCCTGTCTCTATTAAAACTACAAAATTAGCTGGGTGTGATGGTGCATGCCTGTAATCCCAGCTACTCGGGAGGCTGAGGCTTAAAAATCACTCGAACCTGGGAGACAGAAGTTATGGTGAGCCGAGATCAGGCCACTCCCCTCCAGCCTGGGCAACAGAGCAAGACTCCATCTCAAAAAAAAAAAACAAAAAACAAAAAGTCGGGTGTGGTGGCCCACGCCCGCAATCCTAGCACTTTGGGAAGTTGAGGCCAGCAGACCACTTGAGGTCAGGAGTTCAAAACCAGCCTGGCCAACATGGTGAAAACCCTGTCTCTATTAAAAATACAAAAAAATTAGCTGGGCATGGTGGTGGGTGCCTGTAATCCCAGCTACTGGGGAGGCTGAGGCAGGAGGATCGCTTGAGCCAGGGAAGTAGAGGTTACAGTGAGCTGAGATTGAGCCACAGCACTCTTGCCTGGGCCACAGGCAAAAAAAAAAAAGAGAGAAAAAGAAAAAAAAAGAAAGCGAGGAGGCTTTTCTTTGTTTGTCTGAATGGGTAAGTGCTAATTACATTTTGCAGAACTTGTGTGAGTCTACTCCTCCAAAGTTTAGAAAGATCATAATTGTCTTGGTGTTTTCCCCTAATCTTCAGAGTATGCTGACTATAACGCTTAACGGTGCTTT
>NW_012102843.1:1636354-1638331 GCF_000951045.1 Mandrillus leucophaeus
TTCTCTTTCTCTGTCAATAGTACCATCAGTCTCTCAGTCACTCTCAAAACTTTCGGGTTTTATATAACACATTTTCTTTACTTTTCTTTTTTTTTGAGATGGAGTTTCGCTCTTGTTGCCCAGGTTAGAGTGCAATGGCACAATCTGGGCTCACCGCAACCTCTGCCCCCCAGGTTCAAGCGATTCTCCTGCCTCAGCCTCCTGAGTAGCTGGGATTACAGGCATGTGCCACCACACCCAGCTAATTTGTATTTTTAGTAGAGACAGGGTTTCTCCATGTTGGTCAGGCTGGTCTCAAACTCCCAACCTCAGGTGATCCGCCCGCCTCGGTCTCCCAAAGTGCTGGAATTACAGGCGTGAGCCACCACGCCCAGCCCACATTTTCTTTATTCATTCATCTTTTGATTGACATTCAGGCTGTTTCCGCATCTTGGCTATTGTGAACAGTGCTGCAATGAATATAGGACTGCTAATATCTTTTGAGATCCAGAATTCAATTCTTTTGGATCCCAGAAGAGGGATTGCTTGATCATATGTTAGTTTTATTTTTAATTTTTTGAGAAACCTTCATACTGTTTTTTACAATGGCTGCACCATTTTGCATTTCTACCAACAGTGTCCAAACGTCCTAATTTCTCTACATCTTGCCAGTACTTGCCATCTTTTATTTGACAATAGCCTTCCTGACAGTTGTGAGGTGGTATCTCACTGTGGTTTTGATGGGCATATTTCACATATTGGCCATTTGTGTGTCTTTTTAGGAGAAATGTCTATTCAAGTCCTTAATTAAAAAAAAAAAAGAAATTCAGCAACATGCAATAACATGGATGAAACCTGAAGACTAAGTGAAATAAGCTACTCACAGCTGTTTCACATACTAAGTGAAATATGCTAAGTGAAATAAGCTACTCACAGAAAGACAAATACTTCATAATTCTACTTATATGAGGTATCTAAAAGAGTCCAATTCATAGAACCAAAGATTGGAATGGTGGTTGCCAGGGGTGGGGGTGGGGGGTGTGGGAAGAGAAAATGGGGATTTACCAATTAATGGGCATAAAGTTTCAGATAAGCAAGATGAATAAATTCTAGAGTTCTGCTGCACGACATTGTACTATAGTCAACAATAATGTCTTATACACTTCAAAAATATTAACAGGGCTGGGCATGGTGGTTCATGCCTGTAATCCCAGCACTTCAGGAGGCCAAGGCGAGTGCATCACCTGAGGTCAGGAGTTACAGACCAGTCTGCCAACATGGTGAAACCCTGTCTCTACCAATAATATAAAAATTAGCCGGCCCTGGTGGCACACATCTATAATCCCAGCTACTCAGGAGGCTGAGGCAGGAGACTGGATTGAACCTGGGAGGCGGACGTTGCAGTGAGCTAAGACTGCGCCATTGCACTCCAGCCTGGGTGACAAGAGCAAAACTCCGTCTCCAAAAAAAAAAATTAACAGGATAGGTCTTGCATCAAGTGTTCTTATCACAATACAGCAAAACAAAATAACCTCTTCAGGTTACTTTTCATTTCTTTCCTTTCCTTGGCAAGCAATCACCGAGTTCTATAGTTATTTCCTTTGTCTTGGTTCCGTCTTTGGTACTCCTGTCATCACTACTAAAGTGCACCCTGTTACCACTTGTGGTGCTGTAATAATTACCTTCTAATGGCCCTCTGTACATTCAGAATCCTTTCTAATTTATTCTACCTGAGCAATCTTCTTAGTACTCTACTGCTTAAAAAGCCTCTTAATGACTGTCCACTGTTTCATAGAAGGAAATGGAAACTTCTTGACTTACAAAGCTCAAGACTCTTAACAATCAAATTTCAATTTGCCTTTCTTTCCTTCTCTTTTCCTGTTTCCTATCATGAAACCCCCTCTTTCAGCCAGGCCGTTTTGCCTGTTCTTTCATGTTATACTCCACTTTTTACCTGACTTCCAAATTCTCCCTTACTCATAGCCTATCCAGGACCTA
>NW_012102843.1:1638381-1640548 GCF_000951045.1 Mandrillus leucophaeus
GAGTCTACTCCTCCAAAGTTTAGAAAGATCATAATTGTCTTGGTGTTTTCCCCTAATCTTCAGAGTATGCTGACTATAACGCTTAACGGTGCTTTCATTTTTATTCATATTAGAAAAATTCAGACCTTTAGTGTTTTTGACTAAAGACCATGGGAAGATGGTATAGGAAGTAATTACATTTTACTTTTAGCCCTTGTTTCCAACTGGTCCATTACCTCTTGATAACTTAATAAAGCTAAGAATAAAGTTCTTTCAGTTTATTGAATAACTATTTTTTCTTTTAAGAGTCAAAGTCTCACTCCATCACCCAGGCTGGAGGGCAGTGGCGCATTCACAGCTCACTGCAACTTTGAACTCCTGGGCTCAAGCCATCCTCCTGCCTCGGCCCCACAAAATACTGGGATTAAAGGCGTGAACCACCATGCTCGGCCTAAAAAACTATTTTTTCTGTCCTACAGAAATTATCATTGTTAGTTGAGGTTTTGTTCTGGGAAATACCAGACTATGGTGGAGCTCCCAAAAAGTTTCTCAAAGTTTTGTAAACCTAAGAATCTGTTCCATTGGGTTGCTTTTGGCCTTCAAATGTTTGAATTCATACAGAGCTGTCTAAAGCAGAGAAGTAGGTGACTTAATTTTCCTTCTGCTATTGCAGAAGGATACACATGGAGGCAGTACAGTCTAATGGAGTCTGAGATTTGGAGTCAGCCTGGCATTCACCACCAGGATCTGTTGCGGATTAGCTGTATGATTATGTCCACTGATGCAAGCTGTTAAATCTATACCTCTGTTTTTGCCTATATAAAACAATGTTTTGTGAATTAATAAAAGAATATTGTACATTTGGAAGGGCTAAATTAATTTTATATTAGTAAATATTAATAAATCGCTTCTGAGTGGCAGACGCTTGCTATATATCTCCATCCAGATGTCTTAGAGGTACCCAAACACAAAAAGTTCAATGTAAAATTTGTTATTTTCCATTTTAGATCTGCTCCTTTCCCTACAGTCTTTTTTTTTTTTTCCTTTTTTTGAGATGCAGTCTCGCTTATCACCCAGGCTGGAGTGCAGTGGCACGATCTCGGCTCACCACAACCTCTGTCTCTGGGGTTCAAGCCATTCTCTTGCCTCAGCCTCCAGAGTAGTTGGGATTACAGGTATCTACCACCACACCCAGCTAATTTTTGTATTTTTAGTAGAGATGGGATTTCACCATGTTGACCAGGCTGGTTTCTAACTCCTGACCTCAAGTAATTTGTCCACCTCGGCCTCCAAAAGTGCTGGGATTACAGGTATGAGCCACCGCACCCGGCCCCTACAGTCTTTAAAAAGAGTAATTCATCCTTCATGCAGTTGCCTTAGTCAGAAGCCAGAGACTTAGCCTAGATGCTGACATCCTCTCTACCCATGACATCCAGTCAGCAGTAAACTGTGTTGATTCTACTTCCTACATATGTTCAAACTGTGTCCCCTTCACTTCATTCTTAATTCCGGCTCTCATTATCTTTTGCCTGGACTATTACAGTTGCCTCCTAATTAGTGTTTCTGCCTCCTCCTGTGTATCACACACATTAGTGACAGAATGATCGTGGCATTCCCATGCTTCCAGGTGCTGCAGCTCCTCAGGAGGCATCAAGTGCTCTATTGCATGTGCCTGCGACTTCTATGACCTCTTCTTTCACTGTATCTCCATGTGCCCTCTGTGAGCCAGCCACATCCCGTGTGTTTGAAGTTCCTCTCCTTTTTGCCTGTAATGTCCTTTCTATCTCCTTGGCTGTCTACCAAATTCTTACCCTTTTTTTTTTTTTTCTAAGATGGAGTCTCGCTCTGTTGCCCAGGCTGGAGGGCAGTGGCACGATCTTGGCTCACTGCAAACTCCACCTCCTGGATTCAAGCAATTCTGCCTCAGCCTCCTGAGTAGCTGGAATTACAGGCACCTGCCACCACACCCAGCTAATTGTTGTATTTTTAGTAGAGACAGAGTTTCGCCATATTGGTCAGGCTGGTCTCGAACTCCTGACCTCAGGTGATTCGCTCGCCTTGGTCTCTCAAAGTGCTGGGATTACAGGTGTGAGCCACCAAGCCCGGCCTCAAATTCCTACTTTTTAAGGAGCTGCCTTTGCCATCTTGTCAGTAAAGTCATTCTTGATTCCCTTTCACTCACTCTATA
>NW_012102843.1:1644933-1647382 GCF_000951045.1 Mandrillus leucophaeus
TCTTCCAAGTAAGCTTTCTTTGATTTAATTCAGAGCCATCTCATCTCGTTTGAAATTCCTGTATAATTTATCATTCATACTAACATTTAGTGCCTTACTTTGTCAGTTAACTTTTAATGCATATGCCACATTTCTTTAATACACATTGCTAATTTCTTTTCTTTTCTTTCTTTCTTTCTTTTCTTTTCTTATTCTTTTTTTGAAGACAGAGTCTCGCTCTGTTGCCCAGGCTGGAGTGCAGTGGCATTATCTTGGCTCACTGCAACCTACACCTCCCAGATTCAAGTGATTCTCCTGCCTCAGCCTCCCAAGTAGGTGGGATTACAGGCACGCACCACCACGTCCGACTAATTTTGTATTTTTAGTAGAGATTGGGTTTCACCATGTTGGCCAGGCTGGTCTCAAACTCCTGACCTCAGGTGATCCACCCAGTGTGGGCCACCATGCCTGGCTGATACTGCTAATTTCTTGATGCCAAGAACACATACACCTCTATATCCATTAATACATACAATAGTGTCTTGAGCCCAAGGGTCATATATGTTAAACTAAAAATTGGGACATATGGTCTGTGAAAATTTGTCTGTACACAGGACTGCCATTTGAACTTTGAGTACTCATGACTCATGGGAAACCCACCCAAATTTCTTGATCAGTTTATAAGTCCTTTGTGTTGGTGTATTTAAGTTTGTTTTCTAACTAATGTGCCTTGCAGCACAGTAAAGGCGATGTTATTTGGCATATACGAATGAAAAGTTTAACTTTTTAAAATCTTATCTGATTTAACACAAAAACAAGTAAATCAAAGCATGGAAATCAAATACATTAAACCTCAGAATATTCTTAGCTGATTTATTTTGACAAATGTTTAAATTATTTAGCTATTCTGAATTTGATTTTAATGATTTATAACACACTGTAGTGCATTAGTAAATATCTTAAGGAGTGTTTTGTAAAAGTAAGCAGCATCTCAGTAATGATATCACTATAACTCTGCCATTTAATTTTTGCTGACAAGTGGCTGAGCCTGTGAGGATAATTGTAAGAAACATTAAGGAACACGGCATACGCAGTTGATACAGGATGGCGCTGTATTTGCCTTTTCAATTCTTTGTGCCACTATAGTTTTTCAATACTTTTCAAAACTGCTAGCAGTTCAATAAGACTTTTAGTTCATTCTTGAGCTTAAAATATCATCTTCATATGCACTCAATACTATATGCCCAAATTTCTCAAGTGCTTACTTACTTACTTTTTGCCAGCAGCACTTTTAAAGGGTGTTCCATTATATCCTAAATGTCCAAACCCTTTCTCTTTTTACTTCTGCCTGGAAAATGTTCAAAAGCACTTCAATTTTTAGGGACTGGGCATGGTGGCTTACACCTATAATCCAAGCATTTTGGGAGGCTGGAGCGGGTGGATCATTTGAGGTTAGGAGTTCGAGACCACCCTGGCCAACATGCTGAAACCCCGTCTCTACTAAAAATACAAAAATTAGCCGGGCATGGTGGTGGGTGCCTGTAATCCCAGCTACTTGGGAGGCTGAGGAAGGAGAATCGGTTAACCTGAGAGGCAGAAGTTGCAGTGAGCCTAGATCTTGCCACCGCACCCCAGAATGGGTGACACAGCGAGACTCAGTCTCAAACAAAACAAAACAAAACAAAAAAGCACTTCAGGTTTTGTTTTGTTTTGTTTTGTTTTTTTAGACGGAGTTTCGCTGTTGTCACCCAGGCTGGAGTGCAATGGCATGATCTCGGCTCACTGCAACCTCTGCCTCCCAGGTTCAAGTGATTTTTGTAGCTGGGATTACAGGCACCCACCATAATACCTGCCTAATTTTTGTATTTTTGTAGAGACGGGGTTTCACCATGTTGGCCAGGCTGGTCTTAACCTCCTGACCTCAGGTGGGCCACTCACCTCAGCCTCCCAAAGTGCCGGGATTACAGGCATGAGCCACTGTGCCCAGCCAGAACTTCAGTTTTTTAACAAGAATACAGTAATCTACAATGTATGTTTTACATGGAATGACTCTAGATAATGTGAATAGTTTCCGTAGGCATTTTTCTTCAATTTTTTTCCCTTTGACATTCTTAACAGAGGCTACTTAGTTATTCCTCAGTGAGAAGGAGATTAACATAAAGGGGGCTATAGTAAGGCATTCCCAGAATTTGTTGACTTTGAGAGTAATACCAAAAGAAATCAATATATTCATTAACTCTCTTTTTTTTTTTTTTTTTTTTAACCGGGGGACGGAGTCTCACTCTGTCACCCAGGCTAGAGTGCAGTGGCATGATCTAGGCTTACTGCAAGCTCTGCCTCCTGGGTTCACACCATTCTCCTGCCTCAGCCTCCCGAGTAGCTGGGACTATAGGCACCTGCCACCACGCCCGGCTAATTTTTTGTATTTTCCAGTAGAGACGGGGTTTCACCATGTTAGCCAGGATGGTCT
>NW_012102843.1:1651587-1652765 GCF_000951045.1 Mandrillus leucophaeus
TGGGTGCAGCACACCAACATGGCACAAGTATACATATGTAACAAACCTGCACGTTATGCACATGTACCCTAGAACTTAAAGTATAATAAAAAAATTAAAAAATTTAAAAAATTAAAAAAAACAAAAACAAAAACAAAAGTAGATAGAATAGTATAATGTACTCCATATAAGCAAAAGCTCTAAAATATAGTAAGATGAGTGTGCTTAAAGGGGTTATCTTTTATTTTTATTTTTATTTTTTAAGGATTGAAGTCTTGCTCTGTCACCCAGGCTGGCCTCAAACTTCCGGGCTCAAGCGATTTTCCTGTCTCGGTCTCTCAAATTTGCTGAGATTATAGTCATGAGCCACCACAGCCAACCATGAGATTATCTTTTATGTCACTCTGGACCTAAGCTTTATTTTATGTGCTATTTTTTTTCCCCATTTGTTTTTCTTTTCATGTACATTTTAAAAATTGGGTATAACTTAAAGTGCACATAAAAGTGTGGGTCAGTGAATTTTTACATATGTATATACCATGTAACCACTCCTCAGATCAAGATATAAATTATCTTTATGTCCCGGAAGTCTCCTTCCTGCTCTCTCCCAGTTGATATTTCTCCACAGTGTGTTAGTTTCCTAGATTATCACAGACTGGGTGGCTTAAACCAACAGAAATTTATTCTTTCACAGATCTGGAGACTAGAAGTTCAAAATCAAGGTATGGGTGAGGTTGATTCCTTCTGGATGCTCTGTGGGAGAATGTGTTCCATGCCCTTCTCCTAGACTCAGGGTCTAGGAGACTGAGTCTCCTAGGAGACTTAAGGTTGCCAACAATCCCTGGTGTTCCTTGGCTGGCCTCTCTCCAGTCTCTGCCTCCATCGTCACGTGGCATTCTCCTTCTATATCTCTATATCCAAATTGCCCTCTTCCTTTTTTTTTTTTTTTTAGATAGAATTTCGCTCTTGTTGTCCAGGCTGGAGTGTGATGGCATGATTTCAGTTCACCACAACCTCTGCCTCCCAGGTTCAAGTGATTCTCCTGCCTCAGCCTCCTGAGTAGCTGGGATTACAGGCATGTGCCACCATGCCCAGCTAATTTTTTGTATTTTTTGTAGAGATGGGGTTTCTCTATGTTGGTCAGGCTGATCTCAAACTCCCAACCTCAGGTGATCCGCCCACCTTGGCCTCCCAAAGCG
>NW_012102843.1:1653503-1654248 GCF_000951045.1 Mandrillus leucophaeus
TGGCCAACATGATGAAACCCCATCTCTACTAAAAATATAAAAAATTAGCCAGACATGGTGATGGGCACCTGTAATCCCAGCTACCTGGGAGGTTGAGGCAGGAGAATTGCTTGAACCCCAGAGGCAGAGGTTGTAGTGAGCTGAGATCGAGCCCCTGCACTCTAGCCTGGGCAACAAGAGTGAAACTCCGTCTCAAAAAAAAAAAAAAGTTAGCTGACTGTGGTGGTGTGTGCCCGTAATCCCAGATACTTGGGAGGCTGAGGCAGGAGAATCACATGAACCCAGGAGGTGGAGGTTGCAGTGAGCTGAGATCATGCCATTGCACTCCAGACAGGTGACAGAGCGAGACTCCATCTCAAAAGATAATAAATAAATAAATAAATAAATACTCTGGTTACTGGAGAGATGAAAGCTGCTGCGGGAAAGAGGCTTTCCAATTTACATCGCCCCTTTTGTGTTTCATTTACATGGTAACACGATGGCTTAGCACTTGATACCCCTTCAGTTTCCTTCTAGTGCGCCTTCCTCATTTGCAAAGGCTGGAAAGCAAAAAGTTTAGATTTCCCAAACTCCTAGTGGCTATGCGTTATTTAAAAAAAAAACTTTTTAGTATGAACGTTTTCAAACAAACATTTACAAAAGTAGATAGATGCTGACGAGTTGATGGGTGCAGCACACCAACATGGCACAAGTATACATATGTAACAAACCTGCACGTTATGCACATGTACCCTAGAACTTAAAG
>NW_012102843.1:1655203-1666320 GCF_000951045.1 Mandrillus leucophaeus
TTTTGTATTTTTTGTAGAGATGGGGTTTCTCTATGTTGGTCAGGCTGATCTCAAACTCCCAACCTCAGGTGATCCGCCCACCTTGGCCTCCCAAAGCGCTGGGATTACAGGCGTGAGCCACCTTGCCCAGTCCAAATTGTCCTCTTCTTATAAGAACTTCAGTCATTGAATTAGGGCCCACCCTAATCCACTCTGATCTTGTCCTACTTGATTACATTCTCATAGACCCTATTTCCAAATAAGGTCACATTCACAGGTACCTGGATTAGGACTTTGACATATTTTTTGTGGGGACACAATTCAATTCATAACACCAAAGGTAACCACTCTTCTGACTCTTAAAATGGATTAGTTTTACTTTTTTAGTTTTCTTGAAACTCACATAAATAGAAGCATGCAATATGTAATGGCTTTTGCCACTCAATATTATGCGTGTGAGATTTATCTCAAATTGTTTCCCATAGTAGTACTTTGTTCTTTTCATGCACTATAGTATTGTAGGAATAGACAACAGTTTATTCTGTTGATGGGCACTTGGGTGTTTTCCAATTTGAGGCTATTACTAATAAAAATGGACCCGGGTGCAGTGCCTCACACCTGTAACCCAGCACTTTGGGAGGCCGAGCAAGTGGATCGCTTAAGCCCAGGAGTTTGAGACCAGTCTGGGCAATCTGGCAAAATTCTGTCTCTACAAAAAATACAAAAATTAGCCGGGGTAGTGGCATACACCTGTGGTCCCAGCTACTTGGGAGACTGAGGTGGAGGATCACTTGAACCTGGGAGGTGGAGGTTACAGTGAGCAGAGATTGTGCCACTGCACTCCAGCCTGGGTGACAGAGTGAGAGCCTGTCTCCAACAACAACAACAACAACAAAAGTTACAAACATTCCTGTGTTCTTGTAACATTAATGCAAGTATGTATTCATTTCCTCTTGCACATACACCTAGGAGTGGGTTTGCAGGGTCATGGCATATGCATCTGTTCAGCTCTAGCAGCTATACCACCAAACAGTTTTCTAAAGTGGTTATACTTATTTCTATTCCTGCCAGCAGCATATTAGAATTCCAGTAGTTATACATCCTTATCAATTTTGGTATTATCATTGAAAAAGTTAGTGGTTCCTTTGGGCATGTAGTGGAATGTCATTGCATTTATTTGATGACTAATGATAGTGAGTATCTTATGTTTATTGATCATTTGGACATGATTAATTTGGAACTGTGTTTTCTTCATAATACTTCTGATACCAACTACTGTGATCTATTTCTACCCATGGAACACTTCTGGCACCAAATGTGTGGGGGTTTTTTTCCGTGACGTCAACCAGTTCTCCAGCTCTTCAGATACCAGCTGGATTTCCTACGGTTCTATCTGATATTATGTACTTTGGGTTGGCATCAGATGCAACAAATTAAGGGTTCAGTCCCACTTCATCTGCCATCACTTCAGATGTCAATTGCAAGCTGAGGGCCTCCCTTCTCGTGAATGACCAGCTTTAAACTGGGAGTTCCCATGATCCCCTCCTCAGGTTCTATAATTTGCTAGAACAGCTCACAGAACTCAGGAAGACCGTTTCCTTATATTTACTGATCTAGTATAAAGAACATAACTCAGAAGCAGCCAAATAAAAGAAATGCGTAGGGTGAGGTATGAGGAAAAGGCGTAGAGCTTCCATGCATTCTCTGGGTGCCCCACCTTCCCAGCGCCTCAACAAGTTCACCAACCCAGAAACTCTCCAAACACCATTGTTGCTGTTTTTTATGGAAATTTCATTATGGTGGCATAATTGATTACCTCATTGGCCACTGGTGATTGAAGTCAATCTCCACCTCTTCCCTTCTTCCCAGAGGTGAATGGGGGCCAAAGTTCCAACTCTAATCACATGGTTGATTCCTCTGGCTACCATCCTACACCCTACAGCTATCTAGGGAACCACCAAGAATCACCTTATTAACGTTATTTTAGGTTTGGTTGAAAGGAGCTTACTATGAATAACAAAAGACACTCCTCTTGTGTCAGAGATTCCAAGGATTTTAGGAGTTCTGTGCCAGGAACTGGGATGAAGACCAAGTATGTATCTCATTATATCCCAATATCACAGATGTCTTATTTTGTGAAGGGCCTATAAAAATATTTTGCTGGCTGGGCACAGTGGCTCATGCCTGTAATCTAGCACTTTGGGAGGCCAAGGCAGGCGGATCACCTGAGGTTGGGAGTTCGAGACCAGCCTGACCAACATGGAGAAACCCTGTCTCTACTAAAAATACAAAATTAGCCGTGTGTGGTGGCACATGGCTGTAATCCCAGCTACTGGGGAGGCTGAGGCAGGAGAATCGCTTGAACTCAGGAGGCAGAAGTTGTGGTGAGCTGAGATCGCGCCATTGCACTCCAGCCTGGGAAACAACAGCGAAACTCCGTCTCAAACAAAACAAAACAAAATAAAACAACAAAAAAAAATTGTGCTGGCCAGTTGTGGTGGCTCATGCCTATAACACCAGCATTTTGGGAGGCTGAAGTTAGAAGATCGCTTCAGCCCAGGAGTTTGATACCAGCCTGGGCAACATTGGAGAGACCCCGTCTCTACCAAAAACAAACAAATAAATAAAAAAATAAATAAATAGAATTTTACAAAGAAGACATTAACATAAAGAAAAATGAACAAACATTTTTATCTACATTTTGCTTAGGTTGTCTTTTTCTTTTGAATGTATACGAGTTCTTTAAAATGTATATAGATATGAGTCTTTTGACAGTGCAGTGGCTCACCCAGTAATCTCAGCACTTTGGGAGGCCGAGGTGGGCAGATCACTTGAGGTCAGGAATTCGAGACCAGCTTGGCCAACATGGTGAAACCCTGTCTCTATTAATAATACAAAAATTAGCTGGGCATGGTGGTGCATGCCTGTAATCCCAGCTATTTGGGAGGCTGAGGCAGAAGAATGGGTGGAATCTGGGACGTAGAGGTTGCAGTGAACCAAGATCATGCCACTGCACTCCACCCTGGGCAACAGAGCGAGACTCTGTCTCAAACAAGCAAACAAACAAAAGATATGAGTCATCTGGCAGATATGTGTATTGTAATTTTTTTTTTTTCCTGAGACGGAGTATATCTCAGATATTTGTAAAAATACAAATATCACCCAGCTAATATTTGTATTTTTAATAGAGCCGGGGTTTCACCATGTTGGCCAAGCTAGTCTCGAACTCTGACCTCGTGATTCACCCACCTCAGACTCCCAAAGTGCTGGGATTACAGGCGTGAGCCACTGTGCCTGGCCTAATATTTTTAAATAAATAAGTCTGTTGCTGGATTTTAAAAATTGTTTTAATGGTTCAACACCTTTATATTATAGATTAAGTAAATGCAAAATTCCATTTCAGGCAGTAATGTCAATTAGACACCCTGAATGACCCTTCAAACTAAACAAAATATAAGGCACATAAAATAATTTTAAATGCATTACTGAGCTGATATGAAAGTAATAATGTTATCACCAGAACATATCCAAGTTACAGAGCACCAAAGTATGTTACTGGCAGCAAATCCGCAAGGGTCTGCAGCAACCTCAATCCTTTCATACTAAGAATAATTCACCTGATGGGCATAAAGCAGAGTGAGAGATCCAGGCAAATTTTAGAGCAGGAATTAAAGTTTATTAAAAAGGTTTAGGGCAGCAATGAAAGAAAGTAAAGTACACTTGGAAGAGGGCCCAGTGAGGGACCAGAGAGAGTGAAGTGCACAATCTGACCTTTTGACTTGGGGGTTTATGCGTTGGCATGCTTCCAGGGTCTTGCATTACTTCTCCCCTGATTCTTCCCTTGGGGTGGGCTGTCCACATGTGCAGTGGCCCACTAGCACTTGGGAGGTGAGCATGTGCAGTGTGTTTACTGGAGTTGTATGCATGCTCATTTGAGGCATTCTTCCCTTACCAGTCAAGTTTTCCTATAAGGTCATATACCAGTTAAACTCCACCATTTTGCCTCTTAGTGCACATGTGTGAGCCTACTTGTCCAACTCCTAAGATCTTATCAGGAAACTGCCGATCACCAGCTTCAGGTTTTTCTACGTATTAGGAGACCGCCTTTCCCTGGTGCTGGCTGCAACCAAGAGAGAAAGTTAACAACCACCTGACCATTGATGGTTGCCTAACATTCCTGGTAGGGGAAGATGCCCTCTCCTGCCCTGCTCATATCTGACTAATTACTTACTGTAACAATAACTGCAGAGTCCTCCAAACGAAAGAAAGCTCAGAGACCTTGAGAGGTAATACGCTAAAGACAGTATTTGCCCTGCAGGTTTCTGCTAAATCTTGAAGAATGTGAGTCTTCTGCTTTGAAGACCTCTTGGAGCTACTTCTTTTTTTTTTTTTTTTTGAGACGGAGTCTCGCTGTGTCACCCAGGCTGGAGTGCAGTGGCGCAATCTCAGCTCACTGCAAGCTCCACCTCCCAGGTTCATGCCATTCTGCCTCAGCCTCCCGAGTAGTTGGGACTATAGGCACCCACCACCATGCCTGGCTAAAGAAAAGAAAAGAAGCTGGCTAAAACCCACCAAAACCAAGATGGGCACGAGAGTGAGCTCTGGTCGTCTTCACTGCTACACTCCCACCAGTGCCGTGACAGTATACGAATGCCATGACAACATCAGGAAGTTACACCATATGGTCTAAAAACGGGAGGCATGAATAATCTACCCCTTGTTTAGCATAATATCATCAGGAAATAGCCATAAAAAAGGGCAACCAGCAGCCCTCAGGGCTGCTCTGTCTGTGGAGTAACCGTTGTTTTACTCCTTTACTTTCTTAATAAACTTGCTTTCACTTTACAGACAGCTCGCCCTGAGTTCTGTATTGTGTGAGATCCAAGAACCCTCTCTTGGGGGCTGGATCAGGACCCCTTTTCTGTAACATTCTGAATAAAACTGAAGCTCCAGGGATATACCTGAAGCTCCTGAATATACCTGAAGTATAAAGAAAAATGAAAAAATAAATTCCATTGTGCAAAAGACATCAGAAAATAAAGTTGCCTATCTGTAACAGCCCAAGGGGTTCACCTTGCTGGCTGCCTAGACAGAGCTGATTCATCGAGACAGGGGAATTGCAGTAGAGAAAGAGTCACGGAGAGCTGGCTGTGCGGGAGACTGGAGTTTTATTATTACTCAAATCAGTCTCCCCAAGCACTCATGGAGCAGAGTTTGGAGACGGAGTCTCGTTCTGTTGCCCAGGATGGAGTGCAGCGGCACAATCTCAGCTCACTGCAAGCTCCACCTCCCAGGTTCACGCCATTCTCCTACCTCAGCCTCCCAAGTAGCTGGGACTACAGGCACCCACCACCATGCCCAGCTAGTTTTTTGTATTTTTAGTAGAAACAGGGTTTCACCATGTTAGCCAGGTGGTCTCGATCTCCTGACCCCGTGATCCACCTGCCTCGTCCTCCCAAAGTGTTGGGATTACAGGCATGAGCCACCGCGGCCAGCGGAGCAGGGTTTTAAAGGAAAACTTTGTGGGTTGCGAAAAGCAGTGGGCCAGGAGTGCTGATTGGTGAGGGATGAAATAATAGGGAGTCAAAGCTGTCTTCTTGCATTGAGTCCATTCCTGGGTGGGGACTACAAGATCAGAAAAGCCCGTTGATCAATCTGGGTGGTGCCAGCTGATCCATCAAGTGCAGGGTCTGCAAAATATCTCAAGCACTAATCTTAGGAGTACCTGAGGGAGGATCAGAGTCTTGTAGCCTCCAGTGACATGACTCCTAAACCGTAATTTCTAATCTTGTGGCTAATGTTATTACTATAAAGGCAATCTGGTCCCCAGGCAAGAAGGAAGTCTGCTATGAGAAAGCGGTGTTATTGTCTTTGTTTTAAACTATAAACTATAGGCCCAGGTGTGGGTTGCTCACGCCTGTAATCCCAGCACTTTGGGAGGCCAAAGTGGGTGGATCACCTGAGGTCAGGAGTTCAAGACCGCCAGGCCAACATGGTGAAACTCTGACTCTACTAAAAATACAAAAAACTGGCCTCGTGCAGTGGCTCACGCCTGTAATCCCAGCACTTTGGGAAGCTTATGTGGGCGGATCAAGAGATCAGGAGTTCGAGACCAATCTGGCCAACATAGCGAAACCCTGTCTCTACTAAAAATACAAAAAATTAGCCAGGTGTGGTGGCCTGTAATCCCAGTTACTTGGGAGCCTGAGGCAGGAGAAGTGCGTGATCCCGGCAGCAGAGGTTGCAGTGAGTGGAGATTACACCATTGCACTGCAGCCCGAGCGACAGTGCGCGACTCCATCTCAAAAAACAAAACAAAACAAAACAAAAAATTAACCAGGCAGGGGTTCCCTCTTTTGGCTTTGGAGTCCCCCCCCTCTGTCTCTGTACAGGGGAGCTTCTTCCTTCTGTCTTCTCCCTTTCTTCTTGCCTATTAAACTGTCAACTCCTTAAAACTAAAAAAAAAAAAAAAAAAATTAGCCAAGCATCTGAGTGGGTGCCTGCAATCCCAGCTACTTAGGAGGCTGAGGCAGGAGAATTGCTTGAGCCTGGGAGGTGGAGTTTGCAGTGAGCTGAGGTCGTGCCATTGTGCTCCAGCCTGGGCAACGAGAGTGAAATTCCGTTACAAAAACAAAAACAAAAACAGAAACAAAAAAACTGTAAACTACAAACTAAGTTTCTTTCAAAGTTAGTTCACCGTACGCCCAGGAATGTACAAGAACAACTTGGAGGTTAGACGCAAGATGGAGTCTGTTAAGTTAGATCTCTTTCACTGTCTCAGTCCTGCAAGTTGGTGGATCCTTGCACAGTTACCCCCAAGACCCAGGGCTTATATACAATAATAGGGAATTTGCCAAAAGGCAGGACATACAGTAAGTATGTGAAACTATAAATCTTAACAGGCATTCTCGGAACTGGAGTTAATCATAAATCAACATGGATTAGCATATGGAGTTGATTTAGCTTCCACAAATCTGTACTTTGTGGGGAGAAGAAGCAAGCTAGAACTAAATTAATGAGTTTAGAATACAATTTAAGGAGTTAGGGAAAAAGCAACATAAACTCAAATAATGTAGAAGGAAGGAAATAATATAAATTGGAACAAAAATTACTGAAGTAGGGCAAGGGTCGGTGGCTCAAACCTGAAATCTCAGCACTTTGGGAGGCCGAGACGGCCGATAGCTTGACCCCATGAGTTTGAGACCAGCCTGGGCAACCCAATCTGTACAAAAGGTACAAAAAACAGCCAGGTGAGGTGGCTCGCGCCTTTGGTCCTAGCTGCTTGGGAGGCTGAGGCAGGAGGATCACCTGAGCCTGGGAGTTTGAGGCTGCAGTGAGCCATGTTCACGCTACTGCACTCCAGCCTAGGGGAGACCCTATCTCAAAAATAAATAAATAAATAAATACATAAATTATCAAGAGGATTAAAAAGAGTTCCCAGAGGAAGGAATCCCTTTCCTTAGTGTTGAAGGATAAGACTTTGCCTTAATCTAAGGGAAAGGTATAGCTGTGCAAAATGGCATCTTGTAGTTCATGAGCTCTAAGTAACTTGGTCTGGCTAAAGGGATAGTTGTTGTAAGTGGGTGCAGAAGAGTGAAGAAAGGAAAAGGCAGTGAGAGAAGCACTGAGATTAATACATTAAAATTCATGCAAGATGTGTATGAAAAGATAAAAAGAAATATTTTTGTGAGGTCACTTTATCGTTTAGCTTCTTTTGAGTGCTAACATGATTCTCAAGATACTTATACTTATCTATGGACTGTTCTCCATAGATGGGCAGGAAATGCTCTGTGGGCAGGAGAATACAATATAAGAAATCAAATAACAAGATAATTTCAGATAATTTCTGTATTAGTTTATTAGGGTTGCCATAACAAGATACAACAGACTGAGTGGCTTAAACATATTTATTTTCTCACAGTCTTGGACGTTAGAAGTCTGAAATCAAGATGGTGGCAGAACTGTTTTTTTTTGTTGAGACAGAGTTTTGCTCTTGTGGCCCAGGCTGGAGCTCAATGGTGCAATCTCCGCTCACTGCAACCTCCGCCTCCTGGGTTCAAGCGATTCTCCTGCCTTGGCCTCCTGAGTAGCTGGAACTACAGGCATGTGCCACCACGCCCTGCTAATTTTGTATTTTTAGTAGAGACGGAGTTTCTCCATCTTGGTCAGGTTGGTCTCGAATTCCTGACCTCAGGTGATCCGCCCACCTCGGCTTTCTGAAGTGCTGGGATTACAGGTGTGAGCCACCGCACCAAGAACTGGTTTCTTTTGAAGCCAGAACTGGTTTCTTTTGAAGTGTCTCTCATGGCTTGTAGAGGGTTATCTCTCTGTGTCTTCACACAGTCTTCCCTCTGTAACTATCTGTGTTTTAATTGCCTCTTGTTATAAGGATACTAGTTATATTGGATTAGGGCCTACCCTAATGTCTTCATTATAACTTAATACCTCTAAAGACCTCATCACTGCAATCACATTCTGAGGCACTGGAGGTTAGGATTTCAACATACGAATTTTGGTAGAACTCATTATAGCCCTCCATCTACCTGTCCTCCAAATTCATACTCTCACCCTGCTCTAACGGCCCCAGAAATCTTAACTCATTTCAGCATCAAGTCTAAGCACAAAACATCATCTAAATCAGGTATGGGTGAGACTCATAAGAGTTATGATTTGTCCTGAGGCAAAATTCCTCTCCAGCTGTGAATCTATAAAACCAGACAAGTTATCTGCTTCCAAAATACAATAGTGGAATAGGCATAGCATAGACTTTCCCATTCCAAAAGTCAGAAATAAAAAATAAATCCCAGTCGGGAGTGATGGCTCACGCCTATAATCCCAGCACTTTGGGTGGCTAAGGCAGGTGGACCACCTGAGGTCAGGAGTTCGAGACCAGCCTGGCCAATATGGCAAAACCCCATCTCTACTAAAAATGCAAACATTAACCAGAGGTGGTAGCTTATGCCTGTAATCCCAGCTACTCAGGAGGCTGAGGAAGGAGAATTGCTTGAACCCAGGAGGTGGAGGTTGCAGTGAGCCAAGATCATGCCACTGAACTCCAGCCTGTGTGACAGAGCGAGGCTCCATCTCCAACAAACAAATAAACAAACAAATAAACAACAAACAAAGACTTTAAGGCTCCAGAATAATCTTCTTTGGCTTGATGCTTTGTCCTTGGCCCATCAGGGTGGTGGTCCATCCCCTCAGCCCCGGGTGACTGCAATATATGAATTTCTGGGTAGGAGGTGGTACACAGTTCAGTCCCCAACAATTCCTACAGTGAAAATGTAACCTATCAATTTGATAGGGAGAGACTGGGAACCAGTGGCTTAAGTCAAGGACATCTTCTCTAAGGAAGCAACATTGGACCTAAGACAATGCTTAGATCTGAAGGCAGATTATTCCGGGCAGAGGAAATGAGGCAATAGAAATAAAAGGAAAGAGAAAGCAGAGTGCATAGGTTGAAGAGTTAGGCAGGGCATTCAAGCTAGAGTAAGGAATCTAAATTTCATGCTAAATACAGCAGGTAGGCATTGTAGGCTTATAAGCAGGGGAGAGTGACTTTATTTCATAGGGATTTTGGGTAATGGATTGCAGGGAGGCAAGAATAGAATAAGTAAGAAGATATACCAGTCTGTTGCAGCATATAGGCCACAGAGTTCGGTGGTTTGGCCTATGGTCTTGAAGACAGAGAAAAGGGAATGGATTTCAGATATATTTTGAAAATGAAAATAAAAGACTGGGCCGGGCATGGTGGCTCATGCCTGCAATCCCAGCACTTTGGGAGGCTGAGGCTGGTGGATCACGTGAGGTCAGAAGTTCGAGATCAGCCTGACCAATATGGTGAAACCCTGTCTCTATTAAAAATACAAAAATTAGCCAGGTGTGGCAGCGTATGACTGTAGTCCCAGCTACTAGGGAGGCCGAGACAAGAGAATTGCTTGAACACGGGAGGCAGAGGTTGCAGTGAGCCGAGATCGTGCCACTGTACTCCAGCCTGGTCGACAGAGCGAGAGACTGTCTCAACAAAAAAAGAAAAAAGGTAAGACTGGCTATTGGATTGAATGAGAGAGATAAGAGAAAAGGAGAAACCATATATGATCCCTACATTCTTTTATTTTTAAAATTAATTTTTTTCCCATAGAAATGAAGTCTTACTTTATTGCCCAGGCTTGTTTCAAACTCCTGGCCTCAAGCGATCCTCCCAGCTCAGCCTCTCAAAATGCTGGGATTACAGGCATGAGCCACCATGCCTGGCAGATCCCTAGTTTCTTAGTTTGAGAACAGATAGATTGAAGTGCTTTATATTGCAATGGGTGTGAGGAAAGTAAGAAATGGAGGAACAGAAAGAGTTTTGTTTGGGCCATATTTGAGATGCCTTTAAGACTTCCTAGTGGATATGGCAAGTCAGCAATTATATATACAAATCCGAAGCTCAGGGGAAGCCTGTGCTGGAGTTAAAAGTCAGAGAGTCATTAGCCTATGGTTGGTATTTTAAACCACTGCATTAGACAATAAGGGACTGCTATGGTTAATGACACAGTTTAAAAGTTCTCAAGATGATTTTTTGTTTCTCTCTTTTGTGTTTTAATTCTTTGTACAACCTATACTTGTTTCCTTTTCATTTTCCCTCCAGTACTTATTTTAGAAGTTAGATGACCTCAGGAAAAGGGATTCAGGCAACGGTACCTGGAAAAGAGGTGAAGTGGAGAAATCTTTCAGAACCGTAAGCAGAAAAGAAGGGGTGAAGTGGGAGCTGGCCGGGACCAAGGGATAATCAGGAAAAAGCTCATTTCTCAGAGCCTTTACTCCTCAATTAAATAATAAGGTTAGGCTGGGCACGGTGGCTCACGCTTTTTTGGGGATTTTGAGGAACGGAGTCTTACTGTGTTACCCAGGCTGGAGTACAGTGGTATAATCTTGGCTCACTGCAACCTCTGCCTCCCAGGCTCAAGCTTTTTTTCTTTCTCTTTTTTTTTTTTTTTTTTTTTGAGACAGAGTCTCATTCTGTCACACATGTTGGAGTGGAGTGGCATGTTCATGGCTCACTACAGCCTGCATCTCCCAGGCTCAAGGAATCCTCCTACCTCAGCCTCCTGTGTAGCTGGGGCCACAGGTGCAAGTTACCATGCCCAACTAAT
>NW_012102843.1:1666370-1675462 GCF_000951045.1 Mandrillus leucophaeus
CTATGCCTAGTACGTGGTGTATAATAGATGCTCAATAAATCTTTCTCAAGTAAAAGAATGAGTGTTCTATGAATCAGGTTTCTATTTAAAGTGGGAAACAATTTTGTTGTTGTTGTTGTTGTTGTTATTTTTGTGTTTTGTTTTGAGACAGAGTCAGTCTCGCTTTGTCACCCGGGCTGGAGTGTAGCAGCGCGATCTCAGCTCACTGCAACCTCTGCCTCCTGGGTTCAAGCAATTCTCCTGCCTCAGCCTCCTGAGTAGCTGGGATTACAGGCGCCCACCATCACACCCCGCTAATTTTTGTATTTTTAGTAGCAACAGGGTTTCACCATGTTGGTCAGGTTGGTCTTGAACTCCTGACCTTAGGTGATCCACCCGCCTTGGCCTCCCAAAGTGCTGGGATTACAGGTGTGAGCCACCACACCCGACCTAGCTCAAGCTCTTTTAATCCCAGCACTTTCAGAGGCCAAGGCAGGAGGACCACTTGAACCCAGGAGTTCAAGACCAGCCTGGGCAACATGGAGAAACTCCATCTCTACAAAAAATATAAGAAATTAGCTGAGCATGGTGGTGCACACCTGTGGTCCAAGTTACTTGGGAGGCTGAGGTGGGAGGATCACTTGAGCTTGGGGAAGTTGAGGCTGCAGTGAGCCGTGATCACACCACTGCAATCCAGCCTGGGTGAGACAGTGAGACCTTGTCTAAACAAACAAACAAAAAAACAAACAAACAAGCCGGGCGCGATGGCTCACGCCTGTAATCCCAGCACTTTGGGAGGCCGAGGTGGGCAGATCACAAGGTCAGGAGTTCAAGACCAACCTGGCCAACATGGTGAAACCCCATCTCTAGGAAAAATACAAAAATCAGCTGGGCGTGGTGGCAGGTGCCTGTAATCCCAGCTACTCTGGAGGCTGAGGCAGGAGAATAGCTTGAACCAGGGAAGCCGAGGCTGCAGTGAGCCTAGATCACGCTACTGCACTTCAGCCTAGGCGACAGAGCAAGACTCTGTCTCAAAAAAAAAAAAAGGGCAGTTAGGGTTGTGCAAAGAACGTACTTTCCTCTCTATTAAATTGTAAACAATATGAATACAAGAACCAAGTCTTAATTACTCCTACATTCTTCCTGCCATCTAGCATGGGGCCCTGAACATAGCAGGTGTTCTAAAATGTTTTTGGAGGGAAAGAAGGAAGGAAAGGTGGATGGAAGAGTAAAAATGTCTTTCACATACTGAATATAAGAGATCACATCTAGAAATGTGGTCTGCACATAATTTGCATTCAACCAATATATAGTTGATTGATTTGTAATGGGTCCTATAATAAGATAATGGTAATAATGTGAATTCTCTAAACAAAGTTGCCATCTAAGCAGATAGTATTATTGATTCACTCTGCTTAATGACAGGTAATTCTGACATTTTCATTTGTTTGGTACCTTGTGTACTTTAGGCCATTCAAATCGAAGACAGATTGACACTGACCAGTATTCTTCAAATACTTGTGAAAGAGAAAATAAAGAGGCTTAGCTGAGATAAAGCAGCTATTGTCCTTGTGAGCCTCAAGTATAGTAGCAATAAATGTATGTAATAGGATGCTACAAACAGAATTTTTTAAAAAAAAGCTTTTTAAGTAAGGGTTTTAAAATGAACTTTAATTATAGATTATATTTGGAAAGTTCCTATTGAATGTTTATAGAAATGACTTTTGTTTAACTACCTTAAACATTGGTTCTAGATTAAAGGAGTCTTAATTTTTTTTTTTTTTTTGAGACAGAGTCTCATTCTGTCACACATGTTGGAGTGGAGTGGCATGTTCATGGCTCACTACAGCCTGCATCTCCCAGGCTCAAGGAATCCTCCTACCTCAGCCTCCTGTGTAGCTGGGGCCACAGGTGCAAGTTACCATGCCCAACTAATTTTTATGTTTATTATTTATTTATATTTTTTGTAGAGATGGTGTCTTGTTATACTGCCCAGGCTGGTCTCAAACTCCTGGCCTCAAGTGATCCTCTGCCTTGGCCTTCCAAAGCCACTTCTTTACTACTGTGGTATTTTTAGTATTCAAATACTCCTCACAAATAATATAATATAAAATCTTGGTTGGGCGTGGTGGCTCATGCCTATAATCACAGTACTTTGGGAGGCCAAGGTGGGTGGATCACCTGAAGTCAGGAGTTCAAGACCAGCCTGGTCAATGTGGCAAAACCCTATGTCTACTAAAAATATACAAATTAGCTGGGTGTGGTGGCATATGCCTGTAGTCCCAGCTACCTGGGAGGCTGAAGCAGGAGAATTGCTTGAACCCAGGAGGCAGAGGTTTCTGTGAGCTGAGATCACACCACTGCACTCCAGCCTGGGCAACAGAGTGATACTCCGTCTCAGAAAAAGAAAAAAAAATCCAAACACTTAGTGCATTAGGCTGTTCTTATGTTGCTATAAAGAAATATCTGAGTTGAGTAATTTATTGAAAAAAGAGATTTAGGTCAGGCACAGTGGCACGTGCCTATAATCCCAGCACTTTGTGCGACAGAGGCCAGAGGATTGCTTGAGCCCAGGAGTTCGAGACCAGCCTGGAGAACATAGTGAAACTCTACCTCTACAAAAATTTTAAAAATACAAAAATTAGCCGGGATGGTAGTACATGCTTGTAGTCCCAGCTACTCGGGAGGCTGAAGTGGGAGGACTGCCTGAGCCTAGGAGGCCGAGACTGCAGTAAGCCATGATTGTGCCGCTGCACTCCAGCCTGGGTTACAGAGCAAGCAAGATCCTGTCTCAAATAATAATAGTAATAATGAGATTTAATTGGTGGCTCAGAATTCTATAGGCTTTACAGGAAGCATGGTGCTGGCATTTGCTTCTGGTGAGGCCTCAGTAAGGTTACAATCACAGTGGAAGGTGACGGAGAGCCAACATGTTACATGGCAAGAGTGGGGGAAGTTTTTTTTTTGAGACAGAGTTTCGCTCTTGTTGCCCAGGCTGTGTGCAATGGCGTGACCTCGGCTCACTTTGCAACCTTCACCTCTCAGGTTCCAGCGATTCTCCTGCTTGAGCCTCCCGAGTAACTGGGATTACAGGCATGCACCACCACCACGTATTTTGTATTTTTAGTAGAGACGGGGTTTCACCATGTTGGCCAGGCTGGTCTTGAACTCCTGACCTCAGGTGATACACCTGCCTTGGCCTCCCAAATTTCTGGGATTACAGGTGTAAACCACCAAACCTGGCTGGTTCCAGACTCTTTTCAACAACCAGATCTTGTGTAAACTGAGTGAGAACTCACTTATCATTAAGGAGATGGTGCTAAAGCTTTCATGAGGGATCCCATTGATCCAATTACCTCCCACCAGGCCCCACCTCTAACACTGGGAATCACATTTCAACATGAGATTCAGAGGGGACAAACATCCAAAACCGTCACTTAGAACTACAGTCTTGGCTGGGTGCGGTGGCTCACGCCTGTAATCCCAGCACTTTGGGAGGCCGAGGCGGGCGGATCACAAGGTCAGGAGATCGAGACCACGGTGAAACCCCGTCTCTACTAAAAATACAAAAAATTAGCCGGGCGCGTTGGCGGGCGCCTGTAGTCCCAGCTACTTGGGAGGCTGAGGCAGGAGAATGGCAGGAATCCGGGAGGTGGAGCTTGCAGTGAGCCGAGATCGCGCCACTGCACTCCAGCCAGGGGGACAGAGTGAGACTCCGTCTCAAAAAAAAAAAAAGAACTACAGTCTTATTATTTTTTTAAATGGATGGTAATCTTAATATGGATTTGACTATCATAGCTTTTCTTATTCAGCATGTTGTATTTGGTGAGATCTAAAAAGTATATCTCTTTATAATTATTTTTACAAGCAATGAGTAAAAGATACTGGGAAAGAGGCTCATACATGCTTGCCAATTAAATTGGAAAGACAGCTTGGTGCTTTTAATGTCAGTATCAATCAGTTACTATTCTAAAGATCTTGGACAATTTACTTAATCTTTTCTGAATTTTAGCTTACTCACCTGAAAAATAGTATTAATTATGCCTGAGAGCAATTTGCAAAGCATTTGTGGCAGACCATTGATGGCTTCAGCAATATCCTCCAACCCATATGCTCTTTTCCCATGTGATGGTGACACCCTGTTCCTTTGAAAGGTGGGGTCTATATTCACTTCCTTTGAGTCTGGGTGGATTTGGGACTATGGTGGTAATGAGACTACATGAATTTTTTGGCTAGGTCGTAAAAGGAGATACTGAGAAAGAATAGGAAAATAAACAGTTTTGTTTTTTTTTTTTTTTTTTTTTTGTGAAACTGGTCTGGCACTTACAACTGAGTCATATTATTATTATTATTATTTGTTTTTTTTTTTTAGATGGAGCCTCATTCTGTCACCCAGGCTGGAGTGCAGTGGTGCGATCTCAGCTCACTGTAACCTCTGCCCCCTGGCTTCAAGCAATTGTCCTGCTTCAGCCTGCCCAGTAGCTACCACGCCTGACTTTTTGTATTTTTAGTAGAGATGGGGTTTTGCCATGTTGGCCAGGCTGGTCTCGAACTCCTGGCCTAGGTGATCTGCCTGCCTCGGCCTTCCAAAGTGCTGGGATTACAGGCGTAAGCCATTGTGCCCAGCCTTCATATTATTCTTTTATAGGACATAATCTAACAGAGTATCATTCTCAGATGAGATTATCCTGAGACCATGATAAAACAAAATAAAGCAAGGCTAGCTCATAATCTTCTCTAAGCACAAAAACAGTGTCATTGTGCCACCCATAAAATACCAACTCTGGACTTTTTGACAAAATGAGTGACTGCTAGTTCTTTAACAATTATAGTTTTTTCCTCACCCAAGTCTGCCCTCCATATAGATGTCTTGAGATACCAGTAAGAATTGCATCCAAACAGCCTCCAATCTAGAGTGAACTCCTGCTTCCTTAAACCCTTCTTCGAATCACTCAACAAGCTAATAGCCTATATGTATTTAGTTCTTCCTAACTCGCTGTTACTGAGAATCTATGGTTCCCCCATCACATGAATTCTCTCTCACAGAAAGGAGTAATAAGTTCAACTTGTTGAACTACATATACATTTACGATGGTCTTTGGTTGGAGGATACTGACAATAAGCTCCGGCTTTTTTCTCTTAGGGCACTTGCTTGGGGTAAGAACCGGCTGCCAGCTGCTAGGTATGCAGACCAATTATCCTAGTCACCTGGCTATGAGGAAGCCCAAATTAGCAAATTAGCCCACAAAGAGAGACCACATAGAAAGCCCCTGAAACTAAATGGAGAGAGAGAGAGATATGCTGGTTAGGTTCTCGATGCTCCAGCCCAAACCTCCCAGTCTACCCCTTGCCTTCTCACTTCAGCTACCTTCTGACTGCAACCACAAGAGACATCTCGAGCCAGAACCACCTGGCCCACACCTTCCTAAACTCCTGACCCACAGAAACCTCAAGCGATAGTAAAATGATTGCTGTTTGAAGCCTCTATGATTTGGGGTGATTTGATACATACAACAGAAAATATAAATTATCTGGCACACAGTAGGCACTCAATAAGTGGCAGCTGTTATTTTGTAATTGTAAGAAATAAAGTTACTATGTGCAAAACCCCCAACACCTAAATTATTTTTCCAGTAAATTTCCATCGACATAAACGTGTGGATCGGTGCCCGTAGATCCACTCAATGTATTTTAATCCTGATACCAAAATAAGGTAGACTGATCAATACTCCTCAGTAGGGATGAGCTCATTTTGGAGCAATGCTAGAGTAGTACCACTGTTGCCACTTTTTGAGGAGGATTTTGTGTTTAAGAAATACATATAATTTTGTCCATAACTTTATAATCCATGTCAGTGGTTAATTATATTTCCTGGCCCCATTGTCTCCTGGGGGTGACATGTTGAGCCTTACATGTTTTTGTTTTGTTTTGTTTTTTGTTTTTGTTTTTTTTTTTTTGAGATGGAGTTTTGCTCTTGTTGCTCAGGCTGGAGTGTAATGGCACAATCTCGGCTCACTGCAACCTCTGCCTTCTGGGTTCAAGCAATTCTCCTGCCTCAGCTACTGCCCAAGTAGCTGGAATTAGTCATGTGCCACCATGCCAGGCTAATTTTTTGTATTTAGTAGAGATGGGGTTTCACCATGTTGGTGGGGCTGGTCTTGAACTCCTGACTTCAGGTGATCCACCTGCCTTGGCCTCTCAAAGTGCTGGGATTACAGGCATGAGCCACCGTACCCAGCTGAGCCTGTTTTACATTAATATTAATGTGACTTATTGAAAAATGCCTTAATTGTATATTTTTTAAATTGCAAAGGCAGTATATGCTCATAGTAAGAGCACAAAATGAAGATACATATGGCAATCTCTCAATCCCTTATTCGTTCCCCGACCCCATCCCCAACCACTTACATGATTTAACCATCATCAATAACCTGTTGTGTATTCTTCCAAATCCTTTTTCTTGCTCATATAAACACAGAAAACATAAATATATGTCTATCAGTGTATTAATATATGTATGTATATAGAAAGATATTTAGTTGGTAGCTTTTATTAAAATGGAATCATATTATACAATTACCCTAAAATTTGCTTTCTTCACTTGACAGTGCACCCTGATTTCTATAAATCAGTGTATATACATTTGTATTTGTTTCCTGTGGCCACCGTAATAAATCACCAATTTAGTGGCTTAAAACAACGTAGATTTATTCTCTTACAGTTCTGGAGGTCAGAAGTCTGAAACCAGTTTCACCAGCCTATAGTCAAGGCTAAAGTTGTCAGGGCTACTTCCTTCGGGAGCCTCTGAGCTTCTGGTGGCTGCGTGTATTCCTTGGGTTGTGTTAGCCTTTCTCTGTCTTCAAAGCGCATCACTTCAACCTCTGCTTCCATTATATCACTTTCTTTTCTTTCTGTTTCCCTCCTGTTTTTTTTTTTTCCAGGACAGAGTCTTGCTATGTCACCCAGGCTGGAGTGCAATGGCGTGATCTCGGCTCACTGCAACCTCTGCCTCCTAGGTTCAAGCAATTCTCCTGCCTCAGCCTTCTGAGTAGCTGGGGTTACAGGGGCGCATCACCATGCCCGGGTAATTTGTATTTTTATAGAGATGGGGTTTCGCCGTGTTGGCGAAGCTGATCTCGAACTCCTGACCTCGTGATCCACCCGCTTCAGCCTTCCAAAGTGTTGGGATTACAGGCGTGAGCCTCCACGCCCGGCCCCTGTTTCCCTCCTAGGACAATATGATTACATTATGGCCCACAGGATAATCTCTCCATCTCATGGTGTGTTACTTTTTTTTTGAGACAGAGTCTCATTGTGTCGCCTAGGCTGGAGTACAGTGGCACCATCTTGGCTCACTGCAACCTCCACCCTCCGAATTCAAGTGATTCTCCTGCTTCAGCCTCCCGAGTAGCTCGGATTACAGGCGCCTGTCACTGTGCCCGGCTAATTTTTTTTTTTTTTTTTTTTTTTTTAGACGGGGTTTCATCATCTTGGCCAGGCTGGTATTGAACTCCTGATCTCGTGATCCACCTGCCTCGGCCTCCCAAAATCCTGGGATTACGGGCATGAGTCACCATGCCTGGCCACACAGTGTGTAACTTAATCACATCTGCAAAGTCCACTTTGCTACTCAAGGCAACATTCACAGGTTCTAGAGATTAGGACCTGGATATTTTGGGGGACATTATTCAGCTTGCTACAATGTATAAATCCATCTTTTAATCTTATGTATTTATACAAAAGCATACATTTTACATAACAGGGACTCTATTGGCGGGGCGCGGTGGCTCACACCTGTAATCACGGCAGTTTGGGAGGCCGAGCAAGTGGATCATGAGGTCAGGAGATCAAGACCATCCTGGCCAACAACAAACCCTGTCTCTAAATAAAAATACAATAATTAGCCAGGCATGGGCACGTGCCTGTAGTCCCAGCTACTTGGGAGGCTGAGGCAGGAGAACCGTTTGAACCAGGGAGTTGGGGGTTGCAGTGAGCTGAGATGGGGCCACTGTATTCCAGCCTGAGGACAGAGAGACTCCGTCAAAAAAAAAAAAAAAAAAAGGGGATTCTATTATATGTGCCAGAGATTTTTTTTTATTTTTTATTTTTTAGACGGTCTCACTATGTTGCCCAGGCTGGTCTGAAACTCCTGAGCTCAAACAATCTTCCTGCCTTAGCCTCCTGAAGTGCTGGGATTACAGGCATGAGCTACCGCACCTGGCCCCGCACCCTCTTTTAAAGTTACTTGTGTTGATGTGTATCTTATATTTTTCTTCATATTCACATAATCAAACATAGTAGTCCTCCCTTATGTTTCTAGAGCCCCGGTGGACGTCTGAAACTGCAGATAGTATTCTGTCCTATACAGTATATATTTTTTTCCTATACATACCTATAATAAAATTTAATTTATAAAATTGGCACGGTAAGAAATTAACAACTCATAATAAAATAGAACAATTATAACAATATACTGTAATAAAAGTTATGTGAATGTGGTCTCTCTCTCAAAATATCTTACTACAGTCATCTATTTTCAGAGGGTAATTGGACGTGGTAACTAAAACTGTGGAAATCAAAACCTCAGGTAAGGGGGTGACTACTGTATATATTGCAAATAAAAAACAAATCAAATTTGGTTAAGGAGAGACTTTATTTGAAGGGATTATTGCAAATGGGGATGGGTGGGGACTACGGGGAAGGGTTCCTGCAGTAGGAGGAAAGGGTCTATTCTCTACCCACGGGAAGTGGAATGAAAAGGTGGCTCCCTTGGATAGTA
Organism: Mandrillus leucophaeus; assembly: GCF_000951045.1. Lineage (NCBI taxonomy): Eukaryota > Metazoa > Chordata > Mammalia > Primates > Cercopithecidae > Mandrillus > Mandrillus leucophaeus. Next base: position 1,675,129 of record NW_012102843.1, read on the forward strand.
AGTAGATCATAGAATGTTTCACCCTGAGGCCAGCTTCTCAGGAGGGGCTACTAAGGTGTGGTTACCTGGGCTCAGGGTCAGGGTGGGTGAAAGTTCAGAGGTATGAGGAAGAGAAATTCAACCAAAATCTTTGATTAAAAAAAAAAGCTGGGAGGTTTATTTTCTTCTTTCTCTTTATCTCTCTCTCTGTCTCTTTCTTTCTTTCTTTTTTTTTTTTTTCTGAGACGGAGTTTCGCTCTTTTTGCCCAGACTGGAGTGCAATGGCGCGATCTCGGCTCACCGCAACCTCCGCCTCCCAGGTTCAAACGATTCTCCTGCCTCAGCCTCCCGAGTA
>NW_012102843.1:1678888-1681390 GCF_000951045.1 Mandrillus leucophaeus
TTTTTTTTTTTTTTTTAGACGGAGTTTCACTCTTGTTGCCCAGGCTGGATGTTGGCTCACCGCAACCTCCGCCTCCCAGGTTCAAGCTATTCTTCTGCTCAGCCTCCCGAGCAGCTGGGATTACAGGCATGTGCCACCACACCCGGCTAATTTTGTATTTTTAGTAGAGACAGGATTTCTCCATGTTGGTCAGGCTGTTCTCGAACTCCCAACCTCAGGTGATCCCCCTGCCTCGGCCTCCCAAAGTGCTGGGATTACAGGTGTGAGCCACCATGCCCGGCTATGGACAAAGTTCTTTAACAGCAGAAATGGTGTCTTTTTCTTTTTTATGTCTACCACAACCCTTAGCACATGAATGAATGAATGAGTGAATTACTGAGTGATGACAAAGGTTCTCAAGGCTTCCTTTCCATTCTGCCTCCCTCCCTGAACTCTTCCCTTTATTGGTCTTTATTCCAAGGGTCTTGGGCTGAGCTTCCTGTTTGGTTGGCTGGGCTCTTTTGTTAATTAAAGTTTCCATTCCTACCTCTGGCAGCCATCCAAGCGCTTGGATTTTGGATTGCAGTTTCTCTTTAGCCAACCCAGCAATCAGAAAAGAGTGGTTTACCAGATATCCAGTATTCCTAATACTCAATATTTTAAACTTTGTTGTCAAAACTCATGTCCCAAGTTTGAGTTTAGCTTTGTGAATCCACACCTGTGGCCAGGGAGCCAAGGGTGGGAGAGTGTAGAAAGAGGTTGGTGAATGGATGTGATGTGTTATCACCATATGGGCAAGATACAGAGAGAGATGTATAACCACATAGCTCATTTCTACTCCTTTTACCAAAAAGGGGCAAGAAGAGCCTTTTTGGGCAACTGGATACTAAATATAGGGAAAATATTGGGGCCTGGAGCTTGTTATGTTTTCATTTGAGGAGGATATGTTCTAAGTGACCCCAGCTCTTAATATACCTGCCCCCATAGGGTACAGACATCTTTTCTCTATGATTAGGAATATCAGATCACTCATTCAATAAAAGTTTATTGAACACTTACTATGTGCCAGGCATTCATGATAGTGAGAACCATATATTCCTTAGTGAACTCTGTAATTTTGGCTTTTGTCATTGCTGTCAACTCAAGTGAAAAATATTCTGATAGAAGACCATGGACTTCCAGGAGTATCTGAGAATACTTCTTATTTAATCGTTTATTATTATTATTATTTTTGAAACAGGGTCTCACTCTGTTGGCCAGGCTGGAGTGCAGTGGCTGATCATGGCTTACTGCAGCCTCAACCTCCGTGGCTCAAGTGATCCTCCCACCTCAGCTTCCTGAGTAGCTGGGACTATGGCATACACTGCCATGCACTACTAATTTTTTTTTTTTTCGTAGACACAGGATTTCATCATGTTGCCCAGGCTGGTCTCAAACTCATGGGCTCAAGTGATCCACCTGCCTCGGCTTTCCGAAGTGTTGGGATGACAAGTGTGGGCCCCTGTACCTGGTGTTATTATTTAATTGTATACAGTCAGTTTACATTCTGACACATAGATCCTAATTTATTCATATATATGTTTTTAATTTTTAATTTCAGTTTTTGTAGGGACAAAATCTTACTATGTTACTCAGGCTGATCTTGAACTCCTGGGCTCAAGCAGTCCTCCCATCTTGGCCTCCCAAAATGCTGGAGTCACTGCACCAGGCCTGTTCACATATTTTAAAAATGCGTATTCCTTATAACAATCATCAACTTTGTATCTCTAGCAAAAAACCTTTAATTATTGTTTTATATATTTATCCTTTTTCCCATCAAACGATGGTAAACTTTTCGAGGGCATGGATTTTATCATATTCCTTTTGTAGCAGAGTGCTGGACATGGTTTATTCATTGATTCTTTCATTCACCAAGCCTTGGACATCTGTAATGTTCTAGGCTTCAGACTAGTCTCTTTGGCCATAATGAACAGGACTAAGTTCCTGCTCTAAAGAAAGCTCATAATCAAATTATGGTAAAAAGTTATATTAAGTGCTATAAAGATAAGTGCAAGGTTCAGCAATGGCACCAGAGAGGGCAGAGACCAAGTTTACCAGGGTGAGGTAGGGTTGGGGAGCTTGAGAGGGAAGGTGATCGGGATTATGAAGACTGAATGAGTTTTCCAGGTGGCCTAGGTGAGGAAGGGTAGTCTAGGCTTGAAAGTGCCAGAAAGTGTTTTGCTTAAGGAACTTCAAGTGGCTTGGTGTGAAGGGGCATGGGCTGGAAGAGGGAAGGATAATAGGTGGTCAGTCTCCACCCACATTCCTTTGGTTTTTTTTGAGATGGAGTCTCGCCTAGGCTGGAGTACAGTGGCGTGATCTCCTGAGTTCACACGAGTCTCTTGTCTCAGCCTCCTGAGTAGCTGGGATTATAAGCATGGGTCACCATGCCTGGCTAATTTTTTTTTTTTTTTTTGAGATGGAGTCTTGCTCTGTTGTCCAGGCTGCAGTGCAGTGGTGTGATCTCAGCTCACTGCAACCTCC
>NW_012102843.1:1683200-1684379 GCF_000951045.1 Mandrillus leucophaeus
GCTCCCAGCAGGGAGGCAGAGGGGGCGGCCACACGGACTTGGGTTCGGGGCTCAACACGTGCGACAGGGATGGTGCGCTTTACCTGGCCTCGGGAAGCACTTGGTGCGTCTCCCTCGGCTCCCGTTTCGAAATCGTGGCAATGTGTTTTAGAGGATTTTGGGGGAAATCCACCCTGTTGGCACTGTTAGGTCGGTCCTCTGGGGCGTTCCGCCGGGGAGGGACGAGGTCCCCGGGGATGCCGTGAAGGAGGAGTGCCCACCTCAGGCTGGGCAGGTGGGTGAGCGCCACTTCCTGGCGCCGGCGCCCTCATTCCGTCTGCTGCCGAGCCCTCCAGACTGGGCGCGGTGATCCGAGAGTTGACCCAACTGAGAAATCCTGGTTAAGTTTTGTGCTGCTGCCGGGCGGGAGACCAGAGCCGGCCCTCTCTTCCTGGGCCTGAGCGAGGTGACATAGCTTCCCCCAGGGCTGGGGTCCAGGGCAGCCTGTTTGTGGTATCACTGTGCTCTGTGCGAAGTAGGGACAAATGTTTTTAAGGAGTGGGCAGCGACTCTAGAAAGCGTTTCTGTGGTTGCTGGAGGACTTGCACTCTGGAAATGAGAGAACCCAGGACCTAAATTGTGAAAGACATTTATTGGGCATTCGCTCTGTGTCAGGTACTGTGCATAACAATGTATGTGGATAATATCAGCGAATCCTCACCACTTTAGGAGATGGTACTATTGTTATATCTGCTTTACCGCTGGAGAAACAAAGAAGGCTAAGCAATTTGTCCAAGGCCACAAGATGATCTTTAAGGGGTGATGCCTGCAAGCCCTAGTCTGAGCAGCGTGGGCCACTGACACCTCATGAAACAGGCATTTGATTTTTTTTTCATATTAACAAAGCGAATTTCCCTTTAACGATTGTGAAAGATATGTCCTGAAAAGCCATACCATTTAAAAAATGAGATCGATAAAGCTGTGAGCATTTTTTTATCGTATAAATATAGTTTGAAATTGATGCATGTGTTTAAAGGGGAAACTTGGCTCAAAACCACCTTGTAGCATCTAGTTGTGTGTGTCCTGATAAATTTGTTGAAAGTTCTCAGCTGGGAGGCAATTCAGTGTAATGGCTAAGGGCACTCACATTCTGGACTCAAATCCTGTCTGGGTGACCTTGGACAAGTCAGTCCGCCCCTC
>NW_012102843.1:1686864-1695122 GCF_000951045.1 Mandrillus leucophaeus
TCTGTCACCACACCCAGCTAATTTTTTGTATTTTTAGTAGAGACAGGGTTTCACCATGTTGGCCAGGCTGGTCTCAAACTCCTGACCTCGTGATTCACCAACCTCGGCTTCCCAAAGTGCTGGGATTACAGGCGTGAGCCACTGTGCCCAGCCAATTCTGTATTTTTAGCAGAGATGAAGTTTCACCGTGTTGGCCGAACTGGTCTTGAACTCCTGGTCTCAGGTGATCCACCTGCCGTGACCTCCCAAAGTGCTGGGATTACAGGCCTGGGCCACCACGCCCGGCCAACACCCACACTCCTTGTTATTGTCTAGCAACAGGTCTGGGATACACCTGTGCTTTCTCCTTTCATTTGGGTTTCCGCCTTCCAAAGGGTAAAGTCCTAGACATTTTTGAAGGAGTCATTTAGTTCTGCTTAACTGTGCAGACTTATCCAGTCAACAGACATCTATTGAGCACTCACTGTGTATGCAGCATAAATCCTAAGCTGGTATGTCGCCCTGCATAAAAACATATTGTTTTATAGTGTTATTTAAACAAAGATGTAAGGTTAGGAATCTTTTGTGGCTTGTGCAGTTCCCTGGGGAATTGGGAAACTGGATTCTACTAATCTTCATAAATTCTCCTCCCTTCCCCCCTTTTACTATGAAATTATTTAGTATCTTCCCATTCTACTAGACTCCAGGAATCAGGAATCATCTAGTTATGGCCATTCTATATTCTGATTGTAACATTACTGACCTTGCAATAGATTCCCAATAAATATGTGATGCATGGCTGAGAATGAATCCTTAATACCAATAAACAGGCATTGTATAAAATATTACATCCCTTTTTTTAGAAAAAATCTTGACTGTGCATTATATGTTTGTGACCCAGTCATGTTATTTTGTTCATCTAGTGTGTTTTTCAACCTCAGCCGCCTTCTTTTTTTCTTTTTTTAAATTTATTTTTATTTTTATTTTTTTTGAGACGGAGTTTCGCTCTTGTCACCCAGGCTGAAGTGCAATGACGTGATCTCCAGTCACTGCAACCTCCGTCTCCTGGGTTCAAGCCTTTCTCCAACCTCAGCCTCCCAAGTAGCTGGGATTACAGGCAGCTGCCACCATGCCTAGCTAATTTTTGTATTTTTAGTAGAGACGGGGTTTTACCATGTTGGCCAGGCTGGTCTCGAATTCCTGACCTCAGGTGATCCACCCTCCTCAGCCTCCAAAGTACTGGGATTACAGGCGTGAGACACTGCACCTGGCCATCCTCAGCCTTCTTGACATTTTGAGTTGACTAATTCTTTTTTTTCTGGAGACAGAGCCTCACTCCAGGCTGGAGTGCAGTGGCATGATCTCGGGTCACTGCAACCTCCCCCTCCTGGTTCAAATGAATCTCCTGCCTCAGCCTCCCAAGTAGCTGGGATTACAGACACCTGCCACCATGTTTGGCTAATTTTTGTATCTTTAGTAGAGATGGGGTTTCACCATGTTGGCCAGGCTGGTCTCGAACTCCTGACCTTAAGTGATCCACCCGCCTCGGCCTCCCAGTGTGCTGGGTTTATAGAATTGAGCCACCACGCCCGGCCTTGAGTTGATTAATTATTTGTTGGGGCTGTTCTGCAAGATGTAGATCCCTGACCCCAGCCAGTAAGTGCCAGTATAGCACCCTCACCTCCACTCCCAGTTGTGATATTCGAAAATGTCTCCAGAAATTACCAAACGTCTTCTGGGGGACAAAAATCATCCCTGGTTGAGAACCACTGATTAGTCTATTGTTTTTACCTGCTACAGAGTATTCTGTGGTTCTACGGTCCATCCACCAGTGTTAGACAACCAGACAGTTTCCAACTCCCAGCCTCCACAAACATCACTGTGATGACCATTCTCAGACATGTCCCCTATGTGCTGAAGAAAGAGATGATAGCTGGGCTTGGGTCTGAGTCCCTCTAGGTAGAGGGGAGGGGATGCACCCTAGGATGGAGAAATCTTGGGCACCACAGAATCACTGTTGATTTCTGTTGTTCAGTGACCATCTGCTAAGCTATTCCTATCAGCTGCTCTGAAAGAAGGAGGAGGCGGTCTCTCTAGGTTACAGCCCATTAGCCCAAGGAGCTTGGAGAGGGTAGGTGAGGAATGATTGGTGGCTGGACAGCCTGAACCTGTTTTTTTAATTTCTCAATACTGGAGGGAGTTGTTAAACGGGCAGGCATGTACTGTAGGGAGAGGTAAGACTGGAATTGAAAAGCTTTTCTCCAGCATGCCTTCCACTGGGCCTCTTGCTCCTCTCTCTGCCCCAGGGTGTAGTCTCCTTCTTCCCCTAGACCACTTCTAGACAACCTTTGGGTTATTCCATCTTTTCTTTGCTTCTTTCTTCTGGTTGACTTGAAGGAAGTTAGTGCTTATTCCCTGTCTTGACAGCACTTCCAGAATAGTCCCAGAGTCCACCTCTGCCTTCAATCCCTATTGTCTTTTATTTTTTTTTTTCCCGAGACGGAGTCTTGCTCTGTCGCCCAGGCTGGAGTTCAGTGGTGCAATCTCCGCTCACTGCAGCCTTCGCCTCCTGGGTTCAAGCGATTCTCCTGCCTTAGCCTCCCGAGTAGCTGGAATTACAGGTGCCTGCTGCCATGCCTGGCTAATTTTTGTATTTTTAGTAGAGATGGGGTGTCACCATGTTGGCCAGGCTGGTCTCGAACTCCTGACCTCAGGTTATCCTCCCATCTCGGCCTCCCAAAGTGCCGGGATTACAGACTTGAGCCACCACGCCTGGCCTCAATCCCTGTTGTCACTAATTCAGTTTAAGCCTTTATCGTCTCTCACTTAGTAATAGCTTCCATCCATGCCTCCATCTACCCCCGACCCCAATCATCTCGCTACACAGAAGTCAGAGTGATGCCTAATAAAACGAAGGAGTATTAATAGCCGTCATCAAATGAGAATTCGCTGTGTATCAGGCATCCTACTTACATTTCATCAATCCTCATGACACTCCTATAAAAATAGTTTTTTTATTCTGTTTTGATAGACAAAGCAGGTAAGTAACTTGCCCAGGACAGTTGGCTGATGAGAGGCAGAGCTGAGATAGTTTCATTTGATTCTAAAACCCAGACCTACTTTACTCTTTCAGAAATCTCAGGTGATATGACCAGTGTACCCAAGAAAATTAAAAGAAAAAAAGAAAGAATTCTCACTGCATTATGCTCAGGCTGAAAACCTTTTGGGATTCTTCCCATCTCCTGCCCCAGTGATTTGCAAACTGGAGGGGCTCTTGGAGTTCCCTGGAGGTTCCTTAGGGTTCACCATGGGAGACAAGTAGGGAATAGGAGCTGGTGGGCTTCTAGGCTGGCCTCTGGCACCCACCAGGGTGTGCTGCTATTGCTTTATAGTTGGGCTTTTATGCCCGATTAATAACAATAATACTGTACACTGGATAACTTACAAGCCAAAGAAACTTATTTCTCACAGTCTGGAGTCTGGGAGGTCTGAGACCAAGGTGCCTGCAGGCTTGGTGTCCCCTGGTTCATCGTCAGCTGTTTTCTTGCTGTGTCCTCACATGGTAAAAAGGGTTTGGGAGCTCTCTGGAGTCCCTTTTGTAAGGACACTAATCCCATTTATGTAGACTCCGCCTTCATGACCTAATCATCTCCCAGAGGCCCCACCTCCAAGTAATATCACATTAGGGATTAAGTTTCAACGTATGAATTTTGAGGAGACACAACTACTAAGTCTATACCAATGCTGTTTGAAGAAAGGGTTCTGTAGCTGAAACAAATCTGAAAGCCACTGTTTATTGGTTAGAGCTCAAACTGCTGCCCCTCCTCCTCTCCTCTTCTTCCTCTTTACCTGAACACAATAATTCCTTTTTTAAGTTTTTTTTTTTTATTGTGGTAAAATATGCATAGCATAAAATGTACCATTTTAGCCATGTTTATGTGTACCATTCAGGGGGATTAAGTACATTTGTAATACTGTGCCACCATCACCATATCTGTTTCCAGAACTTGTTTATTATCCCAAACTCTGTACATTTCAAATAATAACTCTGCACTCGCCCTCCCCAGCCCCTGGCAACTACGGTTCTACTTTCTGTCTCTATGAATCTGACTTCTCTAGATACCTCATATAAATGGAATCATTTAGCACTTGTCATCTTGTGAGAGTTCAGGCTTCTCGACATGAACTGTGAGGCTTTCCGTCACTGGCCCACTTCCCTCTCCAGGTTCACCTCCCAGAATGTCCCTCTCTCACTTGGCACTCGGTCCAGCGACACTGACCTGCCCTTGTGCACACCATACCTGCGCCTTTGCACCTGTAGTTCCCTCCTGGGATTGCTTTCGCTGTTAGCACCAAGTAGGAAATCTTCCCTGTTTCCTCTCTCTGTCCCTCCTGACACACATCTTCGGTTGGGTGCCCCTCTGTGTACCTGTTCCTACCTCATCATTGCACTTCTCGTATTGTAATGCTAAGTATAATTAGCACTTGCCTAGGAGGGTGCCTTTTTAAGGACAGAGATGATAATTCATCTTTGAAGTTCCTGCAGTACTTTATGCCTGGCACAGAACTGAAATGGTAGCAGTTCCTCCCATGAGATGTATGAGTTAAGACTGAAATAAAAATTAGGCTATTTCTGAATAGCTTTCAGAGATTATTTTTGAAGGTAGCCACATTTTTGGAAGAAGTGAATTGCCTTTTCCAGGAAATTGCTTGTGTAGGTAGGTTTTGGTAGGTTTATTAAAAAGCTATAGTAGACTTGCTCATGCCTGTGGTCCCAGCACTTTGGGACACGGAGACAGGAAGCTTTCTGGAGCTCAGGAGTTTGAGACCAGCCTGGGCAACAAAGTGAGAGCCCTGTCTCTACAAAAAAATAAAAAATAGAATATTAGCCATGTGCAGTGGTTTAGGCCTATAATCCTAGCTACTCGGAAGGCTGAAGCAGGAGGATCGCTTGAGCTCGTGAGTCCAGTATTTCAAAGTCACTCCACTGCACTCTAGTCTGAGCGACAGAGTAAGTCCCTATCTGTAAAAGAAAAGCTATAAAAATTTCCTTATGTCGTTATTTACTGAAGACAATCAGAGAGAACGAATCATTTCACACAGGCTAATTTTCCAGATAATTTAAAACTCATTCTTTTAAGCATTAAAATTCACTTTTTTTCTTTTTCTTTTTTTTTTTTTTTTTTGAGAGAGTCTCGCTCTGCTGCTGAGACTGGAGTGCAGTGGCGCGATCTTGGCTCACTGCAACCTCCGCCTCCCGGGTTCAAGTGATTCTCCTGCCTCAGCCTTCTGAGTAGCTGGGATTACAGGTGCCCACCACCATGTCCAGCTAAGTTTTGTATTTTCATAGAGATTGGGTTTCACCGTTTTGGCCAGGCTGGCCTTAAACTCCTGTCCTCAAGTGATCCACCCACCTTAGCCTCCCAAGGTGCTGGTATTACATGTGTGAGCCACTGTGCCCAGCCTAAAATTCACTTTTAAATCCAATTGAGTGACACTATGTAATGGATTGTTAATGTTTTGCTAATTCATTTATTCATAATTTTGGCAGCAATTCTTTGAGGATTAATTGGTTTGTACTGAACAACTGTCTTAGGGTAGGCCAAGCCATTTAGTTACTTAGTGTGTCCATTTGCAACTAATCCTGAAGATTTTGCCAAGAAAAAAACCATTATTTAAAAATTTTCATGGCATATTTAAGACAAATATGTGAGACTACTCTTGATAAACAGTACATTTATTGTGGTATCACATTTTCTTCATGATTCAGGATCATCATCGTTAACTTTTTTCTGCTGAGAGGCAACAGTATGTTCATAGGCATTGGTATGAATTACTTGTCTGATTTTTTCAGTCTTTTTTCTCCCAGGTTGTCACATGTGTTTTTTTTTTTTTTTTTTTGTATTACCAGTCATATCTCTGGAACCCTGTGTTCTTTCTAAATTATGATTTCTACCATCTTAACACTGTAGAAACCAGATAACTCAGTTTCTTAGAATTGCTTGTAGTCGAAGTATAAATAGATCCCAAATAAAGATTTGAATGGTTTTCATTTTAATAAATTATAAAAGCTTTGAATCCAGATATTTTGAGCTGTTTATTTTGGATGATGACAGGAACTTATGTTATTATTTTTTTATTTTTTATTTTTTTGAGACAGAGTCTCGCTCTGTCACCAAGGCTGGAGTGCAATGGCAGGATCTCGACTCATTGCAACCTCCGCCTCCAGGGTTCAAGCAATTCTCCTGCCTCAGCCTCCTGAGTAGCGTGGATTACAGGCGCCCACCACGACACCCAGCTAATTTTTGTATTTTTAGTAGAGATGGGGTTTTACCATGTTGGCCAGGCTGGTCTTGAACTCCTGACCTCAAGTGATCTGCCCACCTTAGCCTCCCAAAGTGTTTGGGATTACAGGTGTGAGCCACGGTACCCAGCCAGAGCCCATGTTATTTAAAGCCATCAGACAAGTGATGTGTCACAAAAACTTGGTTATTTATGTTAATGATACACAGAGAGATTCCATGAAGAACCACAGGTAAATCCAAAATTTCTTTCTAGTAATTTCTTTTTCCTTTCTTTTTTTTTTGGAGATGGCATCTCACTCTATCACCCAGGCTGGAGTGCAGTGGCACAAACATGGCTCCCTGCAGCCTCAACTTCCTAGGCTCAAGCAATCCTCCAGCCTCAGCCTCCCGAATAGCTGAGTTTTGCCAGGTTGCCCAGGCTGGTCTTGAACTCCTGGGCTCAGGCGATCTGCCCGCCTTGGCCTCCCAAAGTGCTGGGATTACAGGCGTGAACCTTCTAGTCATTTCTTAAAAATGTAAGAGTACTTAAGGAAAAACAGATTTCGTTTCTTCAGTCTAACACAGCCTTACTAAGGAGGATGGTGTTGTGCTGGGTGGATGCAGTAGATCTTCCCAGAGAATTGTGGGGATATTCCTGCTCCAGAAGTGTTTAGGATATACTTGGGGGAAGAGCATTTCCTAAGCTTTTCACTGTGATATCAAGCAAGAAATAACAATAATAACATTTGTTGAGTAAGGCTTACTTTGTGCACTGAGAGCAACTACACTATTCTGAGACCTCAGGGTGAATTAACTCATGTAATTCTTACAATAACTTTATTTATTTATTTATTATTTATTTATTGGAGAAGGAGTCTAGCTCTGTCACCCAGGCTGGAGTGCCGTGGCACGATCTCAGTTCACTGCAACCTCTGCCTCCCGGGTTCAAGTGATTCTCCTGCTTCCGCCTTCTGAGTAACTGGGATTACAGGTGTGTGCCTCCAGGCCCGGCTAATTTTTGTATTTTTAGTAGAGAAGAGATTTCACCATGTTGGCCTGGCTGATCTCAAACTCCTGACCTTAAGTGATCTGTCTGCCTCGGCTTCCCAAAGTGCTGGGATTATAGGTGGGAGCCGCTGTGCCTGGCCCTTATAATAACTTTCTACGGCAGGTATTATAATACTATTATTGCTAGCGCCATTTCACAGATGTGAAAGTTGGAGCACGGAGGGGTGAGGTGATTTTCCCTAACAGTATTAGTCACACAGTGGTAAGGAATGCAACCAGGCTTCCCCCTCAGGCAGTCTGGCCCCCAGAGCCTGTGCTCTTACTCACTGTACCATTCTGCCTCTTGTGATAGGTCAAAAACAAAAAACAGACCTTGGACAGTCTATCCCTAGGCTTGTTCTGGATTATTTGGATCTCTAGGAATGGCAAAGAGTATATAAAGTCAGGATAAATAGAATGCATCTTCTGGGAGCATTATTTATTTTTTAGACCCTAGTTGCATGGAAATGGATTAATCATAATCACTGGCCTATGACACACTGTTATTGTGGGCCCATGAGTGGCTTAATTAATATATATATACACATTTATATATATAGACATATATATACATATACACACACACACATATATACATATACATATATACACACACATATACACATATATATACACACACACACTTTTTAAGAGACAGAGTCTCACTTTGTCACCCAGGCTAGAGTGCCATGGTATGATCATAGTTCACTGCAGCCTTGAACTCAAGTGATCCTACTGCCTTGGCCTCCAGAGTAGCTAGGACTACAGGGGTGCATCACTAGACCTAATTTTAAAAAAATTTTTGTAGAAATGGAGTTTGCTATTTTGCCCAGTCTGATCTTGAACACCTGGCTGAAATGATCCTCCCACCTTAGCCTCCCAAAGTGCTGGGATTATAGGTGTGAGCCACTCTGCTCAGCCTCTATTAATTTTTTTTTTTTTTTTTTT
>NW_012102843.1:1696412-1698877 GCF_000951045.1 Mandrillus leucophaeus
TTTTTTTTTTTTTTTGAGACGGAGTCTCGCTCTGTCACCCAGGTTGGAGTGTAGTGGCGCGATCTTGGCTCACTGCCTCCCAGTTTCAAATGATTCTTGTGCTTCAGCCTCCTGGGTAGCTGGAGTTACAGGCACACCACCATGGCCAGCTAATTTTTGTATTTTTATTAGAGATGGTTTTACCATGTTGGCTGGACTGGTCTTGAACTTCTGGCTTCAACTGATCCACCTGCCTCATCCTCCCAAAATGCTGGGATTACAAGTGTGAGCCACTGCACCCGACCAGGCTTTAAAATTTTTGACGGTCAAATGAATGTAAAATAACATCTTAATTTACATATGCCTGATCACTAATGAAGTTGGGTCTGTGTGTGTGTTTATTGGCTTTAGTGTACTTTTTTTTTTTTTTTGAGATGGAGTCTCTTTCATCCAGGCTGGAGTGCAGTGGCACAGTCTCGGCTCACTGCGGCCTCCGCCTCCTAGATTCAAGCAATTCTCCTGCGTCAGCCTCCCAAGGAGTTGGGATTACAGGTCTGTACCACCACACTTGGCTAAGTTTTGTATTTTTAGTAGAGACAGGGTTTCACCATGTTGGTCAGGCTGGTCTTGAACCCCTGACCTCAGGTAATTCACCCGCCTTGGCCTCCCAAAGTGCTGGGATTACAGGCGTGAGCCACCACACCCGGCCAGCCTTAGTGTACTTCTGTGAAGGGCTGCTGTTCTGTGAAATACCCACCTTTTCCATATTATTTTCCTGTTAAGCAGATTGCTGTATACATATTGCAACTTACCTGGATTTAAAGATCCCACATGAGACTGATAGAGTTTTGGCTTCTGGCAGGTTCCCCAATAATCCTCATTTAGTTCTTGTGTGGTACTGGAAGTTGAAAAGTTTTTGAGCATATTCAGAGTTGTCTGGATTAAATTAGGAGAAGTTGAAGCTGGTTTAAGGGAGGAGTATGACAGTTTTTCTGGTTTAGGGCCTGTGGGGTGTTGAAACGCTGGAAAGGATGACATGACTCACAGGAAATCTCCCCGCCGCCTCCCCTTCCCTCATGGGCCAGGTCTCCACGAGCTTTCTAGATTAGTCACCGACTCCTGTTTTTCTTCAGGTGCCTGATTGGTGTGTGATGAGTGTAGCAGGTCAGTTGTTAGAGGTGTTGGTGGTGTCCAGCTCACCACTTTCATAGGGAAAAAAAAAAAAGAGGATTTATTACTTTACAGAATCATGGCGGGTTACACTGCCAAACCACAGAGAGACCAGAGAAGCAGCAGGAGCCAGGAGTCCAAACCGCACACAGCAGGATTCTGTGTAAGCCTTTGTGCATTGCATTTGCTGTTGGCTTCATTCTTCCAGCTGCACGCCAGTTGATGATCTTCATCTGAGGATTGCATTGGACAATTTAGATCACACAAAACACAAAATGAACAAACCCCTCAAGTGTTGAAAGCAATTTTTGTTTTGATAATCCGCAATGAGGGAAATTTAGCTTTTACAATAGTTAAAGAGAATTGTCCTTCGGAACCTTCTGTTCCACCCTAATGGGCAGGCGGTGTTAAGAATTGAACGTTTTATGTGGCTTCTTGGCTGCCTGTTGAGAACAGGGTTTGTTTGTGCTCAGTCCCTGTGCCAGACTGGGATGGACAGAGGGAGGGTTGTATGTCTGTCCCAGGGATGTACTCTCTTGCAATCCAGACTCGTGAAACGGCAGCACGTTTATTACCAACGCTAATCCCATGCTTCCTGATCCTACCTGCCTCCCACCCCAGCACCCACCTTTTTAGCCCCGCTGGAGCTCCTGTGTGTCTTTTGGAGTGTGTCCACGTTTGTGCTCCTCTTAGAATTTTTCTCCCAGAAGAGTTGTGGGGAGGGAGGATCCTGGAGGCAGAGGCCACATACTCCATATATTGCCCACGGTTGAATCCTGCCCTCTTCATTTTGCCCCTTCCCCCTAATCTAGGCAGTAGACTTAAGTTCCTCTGACCCATATCCAAAGAGAATAGGTGATTTGAAAATGTGTTCCAGGTTGAGTGTGGTGGCTCAGGCCTGTAATCTCAGCATTTTAGGAGGCCAAGGCAGGGGGATCACCTGAGGTTGGGGAGTTCCAGACCAGCCTGACCAACATGGAGAAACCTGGTCTGTACTAAAAATGCAAAATTAGTCGGGTGTGGTGGCACATGCCTGTAATCCCAGCTTCTTGGGAGGCTGAGGCAGGAGAATCGCTTGAACCCGGGAGGCGGAGGTTGCGATGAGCCGAGATGGCACCATTACACTCCAGCCTGGGCTACAAGAGCAAAACTCCGTCTCAAAAAAAAAAAAAAAATGTATTTCACACTTTCTCATTTCAGCCAATGAAAGCCAGAGGACAAAGAGAAGGATATCATGAATGGATTTTATAGATTCCCTTATTTTTATCAGAACACCTCTTATTAAAATAATTGTAGAACATATAACCATATGGGTT